>NC_051178.1:123682162-123712309 GCF_013339695.2 Rhipicephalus sanguineus
CCTTGTAAATTGATTACAAGGGAATCAACAAGCTACACCTTGTACTCGGAAAATACAAAAATCACACCTGGTACACTTGAAGTTTTCGCGCTAAATAAAAAACTGTTAACTGGAATCAAGTACACGACACTACAACATCTGACGAAGCATACGCTTCATTCATTGATTTATTCTCGAAAATATATTATGAATGTTTTCCCGTCATCACAATAAAAAACCTAAGCGATCTCGTAAACCTTGGATTACAAATCATTGCCTCACAATAATTAAAAAGAAAGATAGGTTATTTAAAAAATTTTTAAGTACACGTAACTCTGAAGACTGGGAGACGTTCAAACAACACAGAAATCAAACTACATCATTTCTTCGTAATGCAAAGGAAACATATTTGCATAATTTTTTAATGATCACCATAATTATAAACCAGAAATTGTGCGGAAGAAAATAAATGAGCTCCTAAATCGTTCTACACCGGATGAAGATGTTGTCACGTTAACATTAAACAATCGGACTTTGTAACGGTGATGATTTGGCTGAATCGTTTAATGACTTTTTCGTGAATATTAATACCAGTTGTCACCACTCAGAAAGCTGCGAACGCTGTTACAGAAATGACAGTAGTCTTTACCTAAAACCTACTACCTCATCTGAGATGCGAACTGTCTTCACCCCGTTTAAAAATAGCTCGGCTCAGAACATCGACGACTTACAAATAAGGCCGGTAAAGTACACGGCACACTTAACCGCACAGCTTCGTGCCCGTATTTATAACTTAGCTTTTTCTACGGGCACATTTCCACGAAAAATGCAGTTTTCAAAAGTCAACCTCATTTTCAAAGGCGGGGAGAAAAACAACCTCAGCAATTATCGTCCCATTTCGATACTCCCAGTATTCTCTAAAGGACTGGAAAAATTATTGCACGCTAGAATTTCAAGTTTGGTAAATAAATTTGATTTGATGAATAAATGTCAGTATGGATTCCGCAAAGGAACATCTACTGAACTCGCTCTTTTAACTCAGAAAGAAGAAATAATTCTACATGCGTTTGATAAGAAGCAGTTGGTCAGTGGTGTATACATAAATTTTTCGAAAGCGTTCGATCGGTTAAATCATGCCACACTACTAGAAAAACTTGATCGTTATGGAATCGAAGGTATGCCACTCTCGCTATTGAATTCCTACCTGCAGCACCGCAGACAGTGTGTGCGGATAGGCGATGGCATATCATTTCTAAAAACTACGAGCCGAAGAGTACCTCAGGGGAGTATTCTAGGACCACTCCTGTTTAATCGATACGTAAACGATATTTTTAAACTTAGTACCCAGCCAAAATACGTTATATATACAGATGATGTAACTCTTCTGTTTACTAATACAGAGCTCAAAACTCTCCAGTCAGGTGTTAATAACTGCATCAAAAGTTTAAGCACATGGAGTGATCTTAATTCTTTACATATTAATGTCGCTAAAACAAAAGCAGTGCTTTTTTCACCAAAACGATCTCAACATGAAATGGCACATGAAATCATTCTTGGCCAATCAGGTATTGAGGTTGTAGAGTGCATAAAAACATTGGACTTCCATAAGCATATGCTCTGGGACACACATGTCAATCATGTAACCAAGCAACTTTCGAAATGCGTTGGTGTCATGGCAAAACCACGTACACCGTGAAATATAAAAATTAAAATTTATAATGCATTATTTATGTCCAACCTAAACTACTGCTTTCTAGTCTGGGCCACAACCATATCATCTCATTTAAATCACCTACATACACTTCAAAAAAAAAAAGGCTATTCGACAAATAGCTGGTGTACCATACGATACGCATACAAAGGAACTGTTCGTTCTGTTCAATTTTATCTCCATGCCGAACCTTTACTCGCACACCCTGTCTGCAAGATACAAATAGTGTTTAAGAATAATGAACAAATATTACTTGCCCTAGCGGAATTAAAAACCAGAACACCCCTGTATGCTACGCGTAACAATTAATTCTGGCAAGTATCCTTTTCAAGAAACAAATACGGCGAGAAAAGCATTCGTTATACGTTTCCTGTATTGTTAGATATGTTCTTTCAACAAAGCATTGGTATTACTAACATCACAAAAAGGATCTACGCAATTTGTTTGTAATAAAATAATAACATCAAATGCTTTATTACCTACTGATGTAACACAAACCGATAACTTTAAATGATATGAGGCACAGTTTTACGAATTCTTTTGCCATGTTTCAAAGCTATATTTGTATTTATTTTCTTTCTTGATATATGTAGCGATTATAGCAGTACTGTTTAACTTCTACGTGCAAATTATCTGTACTTCCTGTGATATTGAATACGTTATGTGTACATTTGTGTATTATATGTCTCTTTGCTGTGTGCCTTGTACGGGGGCCCGAATCTTCGTCAAGTGAGAATTGCCACTTTTTGTTCGGGCCTTCCTCCATTCTTATAGAAATAAATTGAAATGGAACATTAAATCCTTGTGCGTTCACAAAGAAGCTGGCAAAATTTTAGGGAATTTGGTCAGGCACTTAATTTATAATAGAATATTTTTATAAACACACAAGCGGCCTGAGAGTCGGGCAGCACTGGTGCGCTCGCGAGCCGTGACGTGATGAGCTGCTTGTTATGCGAGCGTCTGCATTCCGGCGAACGATCTTGTTCCGTCGTCAGCTGCGCGTTCGATCGAGTGATTTCAAGATTCTTCAGTTTGGCATTGAAATTGAACAACTTGCAGTGGCTGAAACTTTGGTAGAAACGACGGCTCCCCTCCAAGGAGCACATCACGTCACACACGCCATGGCAAAATGGCGGTCCCCGGCGGTGGGCGGGGTTTATAGCCGGCGACTTCTAGGGCTGATTTTGCACTGAAATAGTCTTTCACAGTCCATTTTTCATATGTGTACAGGCATAAAATCACACCATCTCCCGCTAAAGGGGACCATGAGGCGATGCGAAGCAGTGTTTCGGCATGTAGAGCCCGCGTTTCAGAGGTGGAGTGGTGAGGGGGAAAGGGGACAGGGGAAGTGGAGAGGGGGAATGGAGAGGGGGAGGGGAAAGGGAAAGGGGAAGGGGAGAGGTGACGTGGAGAGGGGAAGGGGAGAGGGCGGAGAGAGGGGAGAGGGGGTGGGAAAGGGATATGAGAGGGGGAAAGGGAAGGAGGAGAGGTGATGTGGAGAGGGAAAGGGGAGAGATGAAGTGGAGAGGGGAAGTGGAGAGGGGAAGTGGAGATGGTTTGCGCATGCGCAGTAAGGGTGGCCACGCCGCGCACCACCACCACCACCACCGGATTGAACTCCGCCATAAGATGCTTCACATCTAATAGATGCTCTGCTTCTATTTTTCGCTGTAAACCTCAAATTGTTGGGTGACGGTGTCACGGCCCCTTTAAGTGTATCGCTCTGACGTAGCGCGGGTCAAATAAACGCAATAGTCTAAACGTTGTCAATTATAAGGCAACTATATGTAGAACTATGTTTTGTTGCGCAATGGTTCGGCTTGCTTACACCTCGTAGCTTCCACCCGGCCGCAACAACCTTGTGAGATGATGTGGAGCCTACTTCGGGACAGAAAATACTAGAACGAACGAACTGCAGAAGTGTACCTAGGGGCGCTGGTTGGTGGATGAATGGGCGGGAACAAACAGCGCTGTACACGGGACGGTGAAAGACCGGTTCTTTCACCGTCCCGTGTCCAGCACTGTTTCTTCCCGTCTTAAGAACAAATGAAGCTATAACTTTATTTTCCAAAGAAACGCACATTGTTTTCGCGTAGGTAAAAAAAAAAAAACATTCCACAAAATGCCGCTCTTCAGACCATGTACCCGGTCTTAGCATGACATCCACGTGCGTTAGTATATAGCCAACGCAATCTCAGTGAAGCTGGGCATGTACTCCAAGAGAGGAGCACACACCTCACTTTTTGGGCAAGAACATGTCGACGTTTGTCTCTTGCTGGACTTTGCAAAGTACTAATCTTATGACATCGTTTTCGAGTGCAGGGCTTGCGTCATTGTGCTAAACGTATTTTCTGCGTTTACATCATACTAGAGAAAGGAACATTTTCTTTTGTGTAGCCTGAAACATTGTGCGTGGCAGCTTGATTATATTATTTTTTTATAGTGTGCGTCATGACTACGTTCTCGTGTCGTCGTGTCGCAGTTATAACATGAACGATGTAATATCTTCTGCTTGCTGATCTCATAACAGCTAAAGCTGTTATGAGATCACAACAACAGCCGATTTTTGTGGCGTGGTTGTCCGCCGCCGCCGCCGCCGGTGTCTGTAACCGCCATCCCCGCATAGTGAGAAAAAAAATCCAGAATCGAGCACGATTTCTACCACTTAGCCACGCATTTGCTTGAAACTGCTGCACAAAAAGACGCTATACGGGAATCATCTCGGCAAAGAAATCACGTTAACAGTTTTAATAGCGGGGTCGAAGGGTAAAATAACAACCAGGCGTCACAAAATGGGAATTGCGTGACTCACCACCCTCGGGCTTGGTTAGAGAACACATCCTGCGGATAGCAGACACTGCTATGAACAGCTCAGCCAAATCTTGCAGTCGTGCGTGGCAAGGAGAGTTTTACAAGTGGAGTACGAAGTTGCCTTTTTCTCAGGCCCCCCTTTGCTTACTCTCTTCGGAGCTGCCGGCGCCTGCTGTTTGATGGCGAACAGCAGATAGCATGCTATTGGCCAGTAGCCGACATGAATGAATGAATGAATGAATGAATGAATGAATGAATGAATGAATGAATGAATGAATGAATGAATGAATGAATGAATGAATGAATGAATGAATGGAAATTTTATTGGAATGTATGCAATGTGCGACTACCATGCGGAGGGCCTGCGTTCAAATCCTGCTCGATTCTGGATTTTTTTTTTTCTCACTGTGCGGGACGGCGTCAGCAATATGGTAAGAAAAGGAAAGAAAAAGAAATGGAAAAAGAGAAAATTCACAGCTTCGACGCAAGAGTGAAGCAATGAATGCGACAGCAACAAATCGTAACGTTATACGAACTAAGGCTAGCAGCTAACGCTTTTGGATCCGATCTCGCGTAGCTCTACACAACGCTGCTGCAAGGTAATACGACCGCTCCACGAAGCCAAGCGGTTTTCGTGCTGTCTGTCGTCTGAACGCGATGTAAGCGGTGAGAGAACGGCACGTAGAAGGAGCCGTTTTCTGATGTCTGTCGAGATAGCGCGCGCCTGCGCTCGCGACCGCGCCCTCATGACCAGAGAGAGAAACAACATTATTGACTGCACAACGAGGACGTTGAACTTACCTTGCCGGTGGTTCGAAGGGTGGTGGCCAGGAGCTTGCACGACCATTTCGGCCCAGTTATTCGCTTCTGCCTGAATACGGTGGTCAGTTGACGACAGGAGTGACTCCCACGCCTCGAGAGAGGAAGCTGGCAGTACTGCTTTAGGAGGTGGGTTCCCCTGTTCGGAGGTGCTGCTCGAGCCACTCGGGCGACGTAGCCCTTCCCCTACCCTTGCATCCCTTCATGCTTCTGTGCCTGACGGAAAACTGGCGGGGCGTTTCTTCACTGCTTGAGGAGCAATCGACGGCATGCAGGCCTCGCACGCGGGATAATGTCATCACATGCACCCTTCGTGCGAAGGACATGGCCGACTCGTTTCATCTCTGCTTCAGCCCCGTTCGTCCCCAGCGCTTGCGCGCTTTTACTGGCGGGTAGAACATACGATGCGAGGGGCGTTGTCGATTTGGGCTTTATACAGAACATGACTGCGGCGGCGACGGCAAACCATCCGTCGAGAGTGTCCATATAATTGCTATCGCAATAAAAGAAAAGGAACACAAAGGGTCTGTTTCTAAACTGCTAGGCTTGCTGGGCAGGGGATGGCCGTCGTGCGCAAGGTATTGCGCAGTATGTTTAGTCTGGCTCTTAGGTGTGGATCTTCGAGCCTCCAGTCGGCAGTTTCCTCCATGTCTTTTTGTAGCTGCGGCAGAGTACGTTGGGCTCTCTTTATGCAAGAAGCTCGGCTTGATTCGTGAATCAGGCATTCCCACAGGATATGCTCCGTGGTGAATGGGGCTTGGCAAAAGTCGCAATCGGGGCCAGAGTATCTAGTCGGACACATGTTGTGAAACACTGAGATTGTTGTGAAACTTCGTGTTTTCAGTCTTCTGAACATGACCTCGTGGAGGCGGGTGTATATTGCTAGTGGGGCATCGTGTTTTGTAGTTTTATCGTAATTAGCTCTTAATTTTCGCCGGCGCTGGACTTTATATAGAGCGGCGTTTGGATAAGGTGCGCTTCTTGCCCCGGGGTGCTGCCTCGTGCCGGCGCTGCGTTCCATATCATGCTACCATTACAGAGTGAGCTATGATATCGGGTAGTCGCGCTGTAACGTACATGGACGGGCTGGACAGACCACAACACGAAGCGCAAACTTAGTTTGCGCTTCGTCTTCTGGTTTGTCCAGCCCGTCCAATTACGTTACAGCGCAAATGCGTCCCTATCTCTGCTCTTCTTACAGTGAGTCGCGCTCGCGACATGAATCACAACGGGAGAGAGCGATCGCGTTTCATCACGCGCGCTCAAGGCCATGACGCGCCCTGACGTCACTTCTTTCCCCTGTGCCATCCTACCCTGTGCAGCTTCCACCGAGCTCGTCGTGAGGAGAGAAGAGAAAAATTGCGTAAAGCGCGTGACAAACCCATGCAACTCCGCTCGTTCTCGAAGAGATCGAGAAATTTTTGCGGTAATCCATTAGTGAGGAAATAAGCTCCGATACTGAGGCCATTAGACAACTTTGAAGAGTGGTTCACAACCCATTTAAGATTTTTCATTACCTCTTTACAAACGATATTGTTCCAGGTGCTGGGATATGCGCGCAGCTCTTCAGACCAATAATAACAAGCAAGTGCAACCACGACAGAGAAAGCAAGTTCCAGGGAGGCACTACGGTGCGCGTCGCCCACATCAAGGAAGAAGATGAACCTCTGTTCCTACACAAAGAAACGGCTCACGATTGGGCATTTTTATTGCCTTGTAGTTCTCGCTACGATTCTAGGCATGGCTATATACTATGTACGTTATCAGATAGAACCAAGGTATTCAGTTCAATCATTTTATTGCTGGGACCGACCTGTTCCACAGGTAACTGTAGAAGAGCACGAAGACACGTTCGTGCCGAACATCGTGCATTTTGTAAAACTGGGCGATGCCCCGTTGTCTTTTATCGAAGTCGTAAGCATCCGAGCAGCATGGCTTCAGCAGAAACCGGACTCTCTGATGATTCACTGTAACAATTGCAGCGTGACCACAGGAAGCGAGAACTGGAAGCACATCAAGGACATACCGCGACTAACACTCAGCTACGTCGAGAAACCGGAGACAATATTTGGCATCGAGATCAGCTGTATCCAGCATGCCTCCGACGTCGTTCGCATCAGGGTGCTGAGGAAGTACGGGGGCATCTACCTCGATAGCGATTCCTACATCGTGAAGAGTCTGGACAAGTACAGGCGCTATGAAACGGCTATAGGATGGCCGCCACGCCAGAACATCGGCAACCAGGTAATCGTGGCCCATAAACGATCCGAGTTTTTGCGTCTGTACTACGAGTCGTATCGCAAGTATCAGCCTGACCTTTGGTATTACAACGGCGGTGAGCTACCGACGAAAGAGATACTCAGCAAGAAGCCCCACCTTGTCTACAGAGTTCCTTGCGACTTTGGAGTGCACGAACACATCGTCATAACCTTGTTTGAAGAGTCCAACGACGACTGGAGGAACTTCAGTGCCGTGCACATATTCTTCAGGCACAGGACTCACTACTTTCCCTCTGACAAATTCGGACCAATCAACTTCGAGACGGTAGGACGGTACAAAGCGAATTTCGGAAAGATGGCGCGCCTCGTACTCACAGGCTCGACGAAGTTGGGTGGATCGACGGTGAAGAACATATCGTTACTGGGTGCGGAAAATTTGGATTATTCTGATGGATGTGGATACTTATGTCGCCTAAGGTCTCTGCTGACATGATAAAAATTTAACAATAACCACGTACGTCTGACTTAAAGAGCGACTTAGCCATCGTTTCGCCCACTTACATATTTGCGTTTCTTTATTGAAATAAAGATAAGTGAAGGACTCGTCGCGATTTCTTGGCGACAGCTACCCATCTTCACTTGGTTGTCAGGAATAAAATAATATTTAAGAAAAATAACGTAGTACTGTCTTCTGCTAGTTCAAAAGTCCTTGTTTTAACACAGCCCGCTAATGTTTGCCACACACAAGTACGTTGCACACTCGCGATGTTACTACTCATCACGAATAGCTCTGTTTTCAAAGCGTTGAATGAGTTTGATCACTTTATGGCGGACCTCTGATGACCATGGTCCCAGCACCTTGCTAGCAAAGAAAAAAATTAAGCAGATCCCACGTCTTATGGGAATCGATTTCATGCGAAGCAGCCAGCGAGTAGCGAGTAATTATATGCTACATTTTTTGCGTTTGAGCCAAGCGTTACGAGGTGTACCGACGTGTTTTTGTTTGTGTGCTCATCGTGGGTTTACCTGGCTCGTCGACAACACTAGAGTTTAAAGGGTAACTTAAGCTCTGGCGTAACGTCAGCACTCACGGTAGACCACATACGTCAGTATTATCGAAACAAAGTGCACCTGGCCCCCACCAACATATTTCGTAACTCGCGTTTTCCGTTGGCGTTAGTGTGAGGAAAACGCGAACAAGCCTTTCGAAAATGCAACGAACGATTGATGCGATCAAGGGATGGGGTAACATTCAGTCGTGTTGAAAGGGGAAGTTGCGCGCGTTTTCGAAACGCCTGGCAAAAGGTAACTTGGAGAAGTGCGAAAAAAAAGTACAGTGCGCCTCGAAAAATTCCGCTTCGATACGACGGCAAAACCTTTTTCCAGTCCAGATTTTATTAACAGGATACATCCGCGGAGAGGGAAGTTCGAACCAATTGTAACAAGTGTAATGACATCATTACTCTTGACCACATGCTTTGGCAGTGCCTCGCGGTCTTCAAATGACCGTGACAAGAAACAAGAATGCTCCATGGCAGCAAATGCTGTGCATTGAATCACTACCCGACAATTTACGGGCTGTCCAGAAGGCCCGCGATGTGGCTGAAGGGCTTGGCCTGACAGTCCCAACGTGGGCGCGGCCCACGTCAACCCATCGGTTGACCTTCACCCAACAAAGTTCTTCACACCATGCCCGCGCACTTATTTAGAGCACTCGTGGAGAGTGTTCATACGTCCTAGGCTCCCGGTTGTGGCCGTTCGTGGCGCTTGATCGCGGATACTGGACATCAATCGTGCTCGTGGAGGTTGGCTAATGTACCGCATTATACAGTGAAACCTCGGTGATACGATCACAGTTCATACGAATTTCGGGGTGATACGAATTTTTCGTTGGTCCCAGCCAAGGCCCATTGGCCTGCAATGTAATGGAGTACGGTTGTTGCGAACCGATTTTCACCCGCGACGTTTGATACGAACGTAAGCTACCACCCAGGTACGAAGAAGTACTGTCCGGGCTGTCGCGGAAGACGCGCCAAGCACGCGTGAGCGCGGGAACGCAAGCGTGGAAATGCGCGCCGCCCCGCCAAATCGTCAGAATCACGGTGTAAGAAAAACACTTTTCTTACGGTCAGAATAAACCTTCAGAGACGCGTCACGGCTTCCGAGGTTGTGTGCGCGAATCTTTGAGGCTCTCATGTGCCTCCGTGTGCCTTCGCGTTTAGATTACAGTGGACATTAGCGCCATGCTTTTTTTTTAACGCGTCGACGCGGGCTGCTGTCGTTGTAATGTGTTTACACGTGTCAGCTGCCTTGCGCATCAGACATCCTATGGACGAGGACCGAAAGAAGGCGAGGACGGTCTTGGCGAAGGAGTCAGGCCTCAGAACGTCAACATTGTGTGGGCACGGCCGTAAATCTCCCAAAAACATCCCCAACACCTCCGCGATAACAAAATCATAACACAGGACCGTGGTTTTGTAATTTTGTGGCCTTGATCCATCGCGTCAAAGCACTTCTTTTGTTACTATTGCTGCAGTACTCCGGTGTCATGCAAAAAAAGCATACTAAAATTTGTAAGGGGCTACTGCTCTCGCGAATCACAACGCACCTGGTCCATTAATTAAATACGTGCGTACAGGCCGCATATTTACGAGTGCTGGCATGATTACCCACATCTAAAAACTTAACTGACAACCATTCAGGGTTCTTCCTGACGTTGCTGCAGCCTTGAAAACGAATAAATGAAAATGTACACCCAGCTTTCTGTTTTCGCATGCTAATTTCCCATGCTTTCTGGTGATACGAATCTCGGATGATACGAATATTTTTAGTTGTCCTGTGAGATTTGTATCACCGAGGTTTCACTGTATCATGACGGTTTGTGTGCGATACGCCAATACTCACAACGCGACGTTTGTAAAAGAAAATGGCGCTTGTTTTTAATCGCACCCATTCAACACTGCCCCTTCGTGTCTCCTCGCAGCTTACCTATGCGGTTCATATCTCAAAGTGACATAATGCTTGTGATTTATATCCTTCAGCTGAAACCAACTGGTGCAGCTTCGCACGTCAACAAAAGCTATGTATCTTGGCGTCATTTGAATACAAGAGGACTGCTTGCGTTCACGAAATACAGACTGCGTTGTCTTGTTCTTGCTTTTAAATGCGAAGCATTTCTTCGCAAACTCTAAGCACTTTGAGCGTTTCTATCTATCTATCTATCTATCTATCTATCTATCTATCTATCTATCTATCTATCTATCTATCTATCTATCTATCTATCTATCTATCTATCTATCTATCTATCTATCTATCTATCTATCTATCTATCTATCTATCTATCTATCTATCTATCTATCTATCTATCTATCTATCTATCTAGCCGCCTACGTCTGGGTGCTCTCGTGATCGCCTCCTCAATTTGGTGTAGACCAAAATTGGCATGGGAGGTTAAGAGGGTATGGCGAATATGACTTTCTCGTCATGACATGAATGACGTGAAAATGACCCGACGAAAGAAAGAACAAAAAAATTACACCATCTTCCCGAGGATGGGAACCATGGGGTGATGCGGAGCATCGCGGATCGTTATTAACGGCGTTATTAACGTTGTATTAACGGTGTTATTAACGTTGTATTAACGGTGTTATTAACGTTGTTAACTTGCGTGTTATTACGTTGTTAACTTGCGTTGGTTACTGCTCGACGTTCACGTGCCAACTCTGCTTCACGTGCTCGAAGCTCAGGATCCGCTTCTCGACGTTGACGCTTCGAAGCTGCTTCGCGCTGACGAAGTTCAGGTTCCGCCGCTCGCTTTAAGAGTTTGCGTTCAGCGTCGCGTGCCATTCGCTTCGCAGCTTTGTCTTGAGTGGACGCAATTGGGCTGATGCTGAAGCGTGCTTGCGTCAGCCCACTTACTGACGGGACTGTTGCTTTCATCACACTTCATCGGAAGCATCAATGGAGTCAATCGGACTGAACCGAAGCAAGCGCTGCACTGAATGCGTGCAGCGCTCTACCCGCTTAAAGGAGGAGAGTAGCGCATGCGCCGCGAGAGCAGAAGCGAGAACGCAGGAGAAGCGCAAGCAGGTGGTAGTAGAGAAGTGGAGAGAGTAACGCGCAGCTGTTGGAGAGAGGGAGGGAGGAGAGTTGCGCATGCGTAGTGTGAGTGCGGACGCCAAGGCCAATGCCGTGGGACATACCCCCGAGCAAGAGATGCGCCACATCTAAAATGAAGATCCCAGCAGGAATTGTACCCAAGCATTCTGCGTGGCAGTCAGGTATTCTACCATTATAGCCACGTCAGGTCTAGAAGCCGCCTTGGAAAAAAGACCCTATGCAGGCGTATGTCGATGCAACGTCAATTGTAGTTGTAGTACTGGCTATCTAAATTTAGAATAAAGCAGTAGACACTACATACGTGCGCCTGTGATACATGCGTCATGTTGGGTTAACGCCAATTGTGGTTCCAGTGTTCGCTTTTGTATAGCACTTGAATCAACATTACATTCCTGCACATCGCTTCGGAGGGTGCGCACAAGCACTGGAGCACAAGCTTGAATCATCTGACTGGATACCACCACCCCCTGCGACATCGTCGGCTCCCTTCATAAGAAGACGGCTCTGCTGGATTTCTTCCAGTGGGCACGTCAGCTGGCCGCCAGTCAACATTACCATGAATCCTGTTCTGCTTTTTATGCAGGTTAGTAACAAACATGCATCTATTAGGCCTAGCGACCGCTGCCTGCTCCAGCTGGCGTGCCCCTACAGTGTGTGTATGTTTTGTTCGTATGCAAAGGGCATTCTTTTCTTCTTTTCTGTTTGCTTATGCTTTGTGGTGATGTAGAACCAAATCCGGTACCCAACACTAATGAGCTGCTTCAGCAACTTCTGGAGGGACAAAAGCTCACGCAAAATAGGCTGGACATAATTGAGTCTAAATTGCAAAAGGTTGAGGCGTCTACGTCAACGCTAAAACAATTTGGTACCAAAATCACGGGACTCGAAAAAAGTATTCGTAACTTCGAAATGAAACTCATTGACCTAGAACACAGAAGCCGTCGCAATAATCTTCTTGTATTTGGCCTTCCAGAGGAAGCGGGTGAAACGCCACAGTCGCTTATCGCGAATGTGGTCGATGACATATTTGCGACGACACTGAATGTCGAAGTAACATCTGACAAAATTTTGGAGGCACAAAGGAACGAGGACAAGAAATGACAGGACTGGTGCCAATTTCTTGTCCTCGTTCCTTTGTGCCTCCAAATTTTTGTCAGACCATGCACCAACTAGCCCAAGAACGTGTTTTAGTCGAAGTAACATCTGTTGGGCGAATCCATAGAATTGGACGCAGACAAGCAAACAAATCACGACCGGTTGACCTGAAGTTCATTGACTACCGTGAAAAAATAAATGTTTCAAAAAATTGCCACAAGCTTAAAGGCCAGAACGTTTCCGTCAGAGAAGATTTTTCTACTGCCACTAGAATACTGCGCAAGCAGTTGTGGCATAGTGCTGCGAAAGAAGCGAGGGAAATAAATTGAAACTCTGACATGACAAGATAATCATCGATGGCACTCTGTTTCTATGGGATAGCAGGCAAAACAAGAGGGTTCCTCTTCTCACAGATAAGAAGACTTCTTCTGCTTCTGACGTTCAAAGCCCGAGTAGGCATAAGCGCAATCGGTGAACTAGCAGAGGTTGTAGGAAAAGTATCCGTTGCCTAAATATAAATGCTCGTAGCATTCTTTACAAGTTAACTGATTTGGAAAGTATTATTACAGCACATAATCCGCACATTGTAGTTGTAACCGAAACCTGGCTGCATCAAGACATCAGTGACCACGAGTTTATACCAAAGCGCTTTAGAATCTACCCCAATGATCATGATGGTAGGGGAGGCAGGGTCGCTACTTTTCTCAAGGAATCACTGCGAGCGTCCAGATTACCTAATGTGCCGGGATTTGAAAGTGTTGTGCTTAAGCTATTCCTTGAAGAATGACACCTGATTGTTGTGGGTATATATCGTCCACCGAGCTCTGATATTTCCGTTGCTGAAAACCTCAACGGAGTTCTTGTGTTTTAACTCTATTCTTTCCGGCAACCTGTTACTCGCGGGTGATTTCAACCTATAACCGGCGATTAACTGGTCAGACGATTTCTCAGACGCTCTTACTGACGCGTCCCAACCATTCGTTGACCTCGTCATCTTGCACAACTCAGCCTAATTAGTTCAATTACCCACACGCACTCAACAAACTGTGGAGTCTATTTTGGACCTTTTTCTTGTTTCCAATGAGCTTTTAAGGAGAAATTCAAGAATAGATATTTTCCAAAGCATCTCTGATCACAAGATTGTATCCTTGACTTTAGAAATGCAGTTTTCTTCGAAACTTCAAATAAAAGAAAGTACAATCCCGTTGTTTAGACACGCTAGTGACCGTCGATGTACTGGATTTGCTTGGCAGTTCGTTCTCCGATTTCAGCACTCTATACGAACCAACTGATGGCTCCGTCGAACAAATGTGGCGTTTCTTTGAGGAATTGGTTTTTCGATTCATTGCGCAGTTCGTGCCAAAAAAACGAAAGATTATGCGCAGCTGTAACCCTTGGTTCACGAAGGACCTCGTTCGAATGGGACGTAAACTTAAAAAGGCGAGAACTAGGCACAAACGTTATCCAACAAACGCTAACGCAGAAAAGATTACCGAGCTACGCGCTATGCTAGGAAACGGCATCAAAAAAGCAAAATAGCACTTCTAGAACGTGAGACTGAAAAACTTTCTTCTCTCATCCCCTGATAAGTTCTGTCGATACTTGTCACCGCAAAAAAAGTCTCTGCCGCGTCTATCCGCCGGTGACGCAGTACTCGACGACGAACTTGAAATAGCTCAAATACTTAACACATATTTCTGTTCTCTGTTCACTCAGGATCAGTGTTCACTCAGGATCAGCCAGCGCACCAAAAATTTCGCTTCTCGAAGAAATACTACCTGTTGATGACATATTCTTTAGCAAGGAGGGGGTCCTGACATAGGCGTATCTGCCAGGGGGGGGGGGGGGGGGCAGGAGAGGCGCTAGCCCCCCCAATGAGAAAAGTTATGGGGCTGGAGCCCCCCCACTTTCGACATTGGTCACTGTCGGCTGCACACTGGGAAACGAACCATTGTGGCGAAGTTTTCCTTCAGCACAGCAATCACGTCATTCTACAAGAAAGTTTGTCCTATAGACTTCTGCTGTGAAAATTGTCTTCCGCGTCCATAGGCGTATCTACCGGGGAGGCAAAGGGGGCGCTAGCCCTCTCACTGAGAAAAGTTAGGGGGGCGGAGCCCCCCCACTTTCGACAGTGGTCACTGTCTGCTGCACATCGGGAAACCATGATATGAGGCGAACTTTTACTTCTTGAAATCAATCACTTAAATATATAATGAGGTTTGTCCTGCGCTTCAGCTCAAGACTCCCGACCACGCACTGTGTCTCACGACTTGTGTCTGACGACGACGCACAGTAGGTTCTCTGCGGTGCAGGCCGCCTGTGCGATGCTTTGCGCTGCAGCATTACAGAGAAGGCTGAATAGGGGCTCTTAACGCTAGAGCACTCTGTCATTATATTATTCTGCTCTGCCTGGCCTGAAATTTACATAATCGACGACGCAAATACAGGAGGCAACAAGTAAACCTTTCATGGACCCATCAGACGCTCTTCCTGTTTCAAGAAATTCATTTTCTTTCACAGGAAAGGAATAGCATCACCTAGTGCTCTATATCCAATTTGCTATGAGTCTATGAGTGTGCAGAATTGTCGAATGTTTTAACGCGATAGCGGTAAAGAGCCCGTGTCGCAGAAATTCCGCTGTCTGCGTCGACATCAGGGGCGTAGCCAGGGGGGGGGGAGTTCAAACCCCCCCCGAAATTTTTCCCTTTTGCTTGCGTATATATACACGCACACATGCAAACGCACGCACGAATATACATAAAGTATGGTTGAACCCCTCCCCCCCCCCCGAAAAAAATTTCTGGCTACGCCCCTGGTCGACATCGTTGGTTGTGAGCGAAATATCATCATTGTTAGTGACCGATAAATCGCCATGGATGCAAATAATAAAAAGTGTGTACCCGAGATGGAATCGAACCCCGGCCTTTGACGCGACAAAGAAGGGGCTCTACCACATGCAGAGCCACGCCACTGCTTGGAACTGCACTGAAA
Source organism: Rhipicephalus sanguineus (assembly GCF_013339695.2). Classification (NCBI taxonomy): domain Eukaryota; kingdom Metazoa; phylum Arthropoda; class Arachnida; order Ixodida; family Ixodidae; genus Rhipicephalus; species Rhipicephalus sanguineus. The sequence continues at coordinate 123,697,907 of NC_051178.1, forward strand.
GTAACTTTCCTGCTTCACACACATAACTACGAGTCCTGTGTACAGGCGTCACAGTACGAGATGGAATATGGCAGTAAAACGTGGTACAAGCGTACATTGCCATCGGGCGTCACGCCATGTGAATTACATAACGAGTGAGTGGTTTATAGCCCATTACAAAAGGCACACACATTACTGCGCGTATTCCCTCACGAACACGTAATGGGTTCATTGCCAATTTCGAAAAAGTATCACGCGTATAATTGCTGCTGGTTTAAAGCATGGCACCCATTACAAAGGGCATACACATTAGTGCGCGCATTCTCTTAGACACACATAGTGGGTACACTGTCGTCATAAAAGTGCTGTTGAAGCGGGCGGAAACCGTTACCTTTACTATAGGTATAAATTGCGATGCCGGATACCCCCACCTAATTTTTATTTATACAGGTCTGGTCTGGTGCCATCTCCTATGTGCTGTTTTTGTCAGCAATCTGAAAACAATGATCATTTCTTGCTTACCTGCCGTCGATTCATTAGGCATAGAAAAAAGCATTTGACATGTTATTCAGAAACGTAAGAATAAATCTGAATTCTCAAAATATTCTTTCCCTTGGAACGTCTACTCTTGGCTTCAGCAACAGGAACGTCTGCTCAGCTCTATGCGAATTTCTCGGTGAGACACGAGGAATTCCCTGTTAACTTATTCCTTAACAAAATTTGGTACTCCAGACTTCATTTCATTCATTCGTTCATTGTTTCTCATGATGTGGTATTCTTCTGCTCCTTATTCTATATCGACTAGTCATTTTTAAATTTCGTTTATTCCTTCGGCAATTGATTTATTGCTCATTTTTTATATACAACAAAAATTATTAACTTAACCGCCGCTTTCATGGCCGATCCCCCGTAGTGGTTAAGAGCCAACAAACGGGAACAAGCAAACAAGCAAGCAAGCATCCGATTGGGGATCGAAAAGATAACGCCTGAAACAAAAAGACAGGCCCTTGACATGGGACGACGCTTTTACAGCCGGTAACTAATCCACCCACATGGTTATCCTGGTTACGTACGCTTTTGTTCACGCGATAATGAAAGCACATAACTGATCGGCTATTATTAACATGTAGGCTCTGCGTGCCTTTACCTTCGAAGAGTCAGTATTTGGCCAACATCACTATTTTACCTAAAACTGCGCCCCACTACGCTGTGCAGGTCAAAGAGCTTGGCTGCAAGACTTGGCTGCTTCGTTTTAGTTAGCCAGCGGGAAGTGAATGGCGTGAGCATTTCTATGGTACGTCACCAGAATGGTCATGTGGGTGGAACGATTCCCACTGCAAGAATACTGGACTCCTTAATGCGCCCAAGAAAGGCGTGGCAGGCGGCTTGCATCAGCTGCGCAAATAGCTGGGCTCTAAGAGTAGGGGGATATTAGGATGATATTGCGTAAACAAGAGTATGGGCCTCTGACGCGTTGCATTGAATATGTTGTGTGCTTGAAAGGATGGAGTGCTGTGCGCACAGTGCGCTTGTAGTGACATATGCAACTTTATCGTCATTGTCTGTTGCTTTCACGCGTTACTTATTGTCTTCCTTCAATACCTTGCCTCGATCAAACTCGCGCAAAACTGTATAGGGCAAGCGAGAAACTTCAGAAGTCCGCATAGCACTCCATAAATGAAATCACAGCTAGCATGCCTGTCTGCAAGCTGTTATCATTTTTTCTTAAATACTGTACTCCTAAGGTCCAACAAGAACGTTTTCTTAAATTTTTTTATTGTCTCTTTGCCAGCGATATTGCTGCAGGTACCGGTAACCGTGCAACTCTTGAAACCACATATAAGAAGCCGATCCGGCTAAGACGGAGACAGCGAATTCCAGGGATGCAATACATAGCACGTTCTGTACATCAAGGTAGAAGATGTGCCTCTGTCGCTACAGAAGCAAACGATTCACGCTTAGGCAGCTTTATTGACTCGTAGCTATCGCTACGATTCTGGCTATGGCCACATACGCCGTGCGATATCAGAAAAAGCCAGTGCAGAAAAAGCCAGTGAAAAAGGTTGAATCATCTTATTGCTAGGACCTGTCTGTTCCACCGGTAGCTGTAGAAGAGCACGAAGACACGTTCGTGCCAAACATCGCGCATTTTGTAAGACTGGGCGATGCCCCGTTGTCTTTTATCGAAGTCGTAAGCATTCGAGCAGCCTGGCTCCAGCAAAAACCGGACTCTCTGATTATTCACTGTAACAACTGCAGCGCGACCACAGGAAGCGAGTACTGGAAGCATATCAAGGACATACCGCGACTAACACTCAACTACGTCGAGAAACCGGAGACCATTTTTGGTATAAAGATAAGCTGGATCGAGCATGCCTCCGACATCGTTCGCATCAGGATGCTGAGGAAGTACGGAGGCATCTACCTCGATAGCGACTCCTACATCGTGAAGGGTCTGGACAAGTACAGGCGCTACGAAACGGCTATAGGATAGCCACCAGGCCAGAACATCGGCAACCAGGTAATCGTGGCCCATAAACGATCCGAGTTTTTGCGTCTGTACTACGAGTCCTATCGCAAGTATCGGCCTGACCTTTGGTATTACAATGGCGGTGAGCTACCGACGAAAGAGATTCTCAGCAAGAAGCCTCACCTTGTCTACAGAGTTCCTTGCGACTTTGGAGTGCACGAAGACATCGCCAAGATTTTGTACGAACAGTCGAACGACGACTGGAGGAACTTCAGTGCCGTGCACGTATTCTTCAGGCCCAGGACTGGCTACTGTCCCTCTGACAAATTCGGACCAATCGACCATTCATCACCTTCTTCATACAGGGCTACATCGATTTTATGTACTTCAGTGAAGCTGCTTGAACATATTATATTTAAGCACATATCTTCCTTTGTTGAGAGCAATAATTTGATTGACCATCGGCAGCATGGATTTTGTAGAGGGATGTCTACAGTAACCCAACTAGTTTTAACAATACATGACCTCGCTTTAGCGTTAGACAGGGATAATCAGGTAGATATAATATTTCTAGACTTCGAAAAAAGCCTTTGGCCGGGTATCCCATTCCATGCTGATACTAAAATATAAGCCCATTCTCAAAAATGATCGCCTTCTGGCCTGGATTGCCGCGCACCTCTCGTCAAGGCGGCAATGTGTAGTGATTGATGGCACAGCTTCTCCTGCAGCTCCGGTGGCATCTGGTGTTCCGCAGGGCTCCGTTCTCGGTCCTCTATTTTTCCTGCTGTTCTTCAATGACATTGTTCAGAACATAGGCGTTTAAATTCGGTTGTTTGCAGACGACTGCGTAATATACCAGGAAGTGTCTAGCCCTAACGATCAGATCCTACTAAATCAAGCATTAAGTACAATTGCGAACCGGTGTAGTACATGGCAGATGACAGTTAATAGTAAAAAAAAAACGGTAGCAATGGCCATAACCCGCAAGAACAAACCACTTGAATTCACCTATTTCATCAATAATCAACCTTTAAGCTTAGTGCACAGCTATAAGTATTTAGGAGTAATGATGACCTCCGATTTGTGCTGGAGTGAACATGTAACGTTTATTGCTAAAGAAGCCTACAGACAACTGGGATACCTTCGGCACACGCTGGGTCACTCAACAAAGGAAATAGAACTATTAGCCTACAGGACGTTTATTGGGCCCATATTGGAGTATGCGGCGGCTTGGAATCCCTGGACAGCCTCTAATAAACTGGAAAGTATCCAAAGAAAATCTGTTAGGTTCATTTATAACAGTTACAGTTGGAAAACACCCCCGTCGCACCTCCTACAGAAGGCAGGACTAGAGAAACTCGAAACAAGGCGCTGTCATACCAGGCTAAAGCTATTTAATTCCTTCTATCACAAAACGTTACGAATTCATTCATCTGCATTCATAGCTCCTGCCATTAGCCGCTTTACTCGGTCCCTTCACGCAAAAAAAGATGGCCGAGCTGAAGTGCAGAACAAACACTTTTACGTACTCTTTCTTTCCTCGGACAATCGTCGAGTGGAACGCCTTATCTGCTCATGCGGTAGAACGTCCCAACATTGATTCTTTTCTGCAGGCGATCAGAAATGACGCTCCGTAAGTGCCATTACGCTTGAAGCGTCATGTAACGTCATGTACTCACTTGCTATCGCTTTCACTTTGCTGTGTTCGAATAAATGGTGTAATTTTTTTTCGCTCGACTTCTTGTGCTATGTGAGTACAATTTCAGTACATGTGAGTACTTTGTGCTATGCGAGTACTGACTGCTGTGGAATTTGTTCCCTTTCGTTGTTTTCCATATTTTACCAATGTCGCTGCTTCGCAGAATATTACTTCATGTATGTCTTTTTTTTCTTGCCAATGTGCGACGCTATTCAACACTTCGAGTTTGTGCTGTGTTGATGTGCTGTGTATTTACGCCCCACTCCTGCCTAAGGCCTTCATGGAAGGCCGGCAGTATGTAACAAACTAAATAATTACATTTCTATTCCTATGATTCCGCAAGTTATATTCAAGCGTTGCTCGACCCGGAAGAGTATACGCTAACGAAAGTTAAATGTGATCTTCATGTCCTCGCACCATCGCATGCACTTCGCTTCGGTAACACAGATGTGCTTTAACGTGGGTGGCGATAGTACGTCAGACCATAAATTACCATTTAAACGTCAGCCCAGTCGGCCTGCCTGGTGTGCACACAACGATGTGCACACAACTCCTCCATTTTCAAAAACGCCACCAAACACCAAGAGAGCCTCGCTGCTGTTTTCTGTTCGCCTACCTCTCTTCCACCAGGCGGCGCTGCTGGCGCCACCGCACTGGAGTTACTGTATATGCTACCTTTTAGGTAGCATATACAGTAACTCTACACCGCACCTAACCGCACCAACCTTACGCCGCTAGGGTGCCTTGATGCCCGCGCGCTCCGCTGAGGGTGAGGACAGTCGCGTCGTCTGCTACGACGGCCGCCATTGCGCCTCCCGCCGCAGCTAGGCAGCATGCGAAATGCGCTACGCAACGCGCTTGCGGTTCACGGATGCGTCCGGAAATAAGTGAATGCTAGCGAGCTTTTAGGGGCGAAGCTCCTTATGCCGTGGGAAGCTGCCTCGCGGGCTCGAACGGCGGGGTCTTCGCGCCGCAGAAGGGCAGCTTGTCGAGCAGCTTCGGCCTCGCGGGCTCGAAGGGCGGGATCTGCTTCGCGGCGTCGACATGCAGCTTCGGCCTCGCGGGCTCTCACCTAAGGATTCTGTCTGCGAGCGCGCCTGCCGCCGCCTTCCGTGCCGTCCGTTCCGCAGCCTTGTCTTCCATCCGGAAACTCCGAGCGTAAGAGAAAGCGCGCCAAGAGGAAGCCTCTTGGCGCGCGCCACCAACGCCATCTAGTGAGCACTTCACGAACTAGAGGTGGCTACTACAAACAAACGAAGGATGGACAGACCCATGGCGTAAGGAGCTTCGCCCCTAAAAAACAGGAACTGCGTAATGATTTAAGACAGGACGAAAATGTAACCCGAAACACACAGGGAAAGATAAAAAAACATTTAACTGCACACATACATACATGGGCATCAGACCAGCACAGAAGGCGTACTTGAAACACGGAAAGGAATATAGAAAACAAGAACCAGCCGTGGTTTTTGTTATGGTGCTCGACTGGTGACCCCAAGGTTGCAGGATCGAATCCCGGCCGCAGCGGCCCCATTTCGATGGAGGTGAAATGACAGAGGCCCGGATTTAGGTGTACGTTAAAGAACAACAGATGGTTAAAATTTCGGGAGCCTTCCACAATATACGGCGCCTCTCATATCATATCGTGGTTTTTGGGACGTCAATTCTCACAAATAATTGTTAGGAAAAAAGAAGGATCTGATCTGCAGACAAACACGCATAATATATTTCGTGATACATTTCACATCACAAAAATAGCGAAAGCAAAAATCAAATGCATATACAGGACCAACCAAGTGCAGTAAAGAATGTTTGCGAAGTAAAACGCAGGATTCATGCACACCTGAACCAAATATTCTAAGCATGTAGCTTATATCAGTGCGTCCATTTATTACGCAAGGTTGACACCGGCAGAAGTTATCCTTGCATGTCCATTCGAAATACCGGCCGGAAACTTACGCTGCAGGTGCGTAATGTGTTCTTCGGATGCCGCTTGTCACGTTTGATGTTTACTGTCCAAAGGAACCTCGTATCTTCGAATACGATACAGCTCCCAGCGTTCCTGAAATGATTGGTGCACTGCGGCACGCAACACCCGGCCATGGTGACGGTAGCGAGCGCATAAAACTGGAGGGAAACAAGCACCGACCTAACAACAGCACGTACGCCACGCACAAGTGGCCGGGCAGGGGATTCAAAATGGCGGCCACGCTGCCGCTAAGGCCGAGGAGGCGGCACGTGCCCTTTCAAAAGCTGACTCCACTCTAAGCGGGGGCGCGCGCATCGAGGCACTCTATACGCCGCGCGACCACAGCGCCACTCCTCGCACGGCGGCCGTTAAAGCTAACTGCTGCTCATCCGCGAGACGCGCGTGCGCCATGAGGCGCAGACGACCTAACAAGGGGTGATAGCACCACCAAAAGTTCGAAAAGCGTCTTCTGTATATTTGCCAGTTTTCCACTTTGCACGGGGGGCAGCCAAACACTCTAAACGAAAATATAGGTTACGATGCTCGCTTGAGATTTCCGCACAATCTCGCCGTGACGCCATAGAATATGATGGTGTTCGTTATAGGGCCTACATATTTATTTATCGATAAAAATGACGCAGGTCTACGGGTGCCAGGGACCTAAATCAGCAAGATTAAGCAAATTTTAATGAGCCTATGCGAAAAAGAAATGACGTCGAGGTCATTGACGTGAAATTCACAAATATGTGCTGAAGTTTCGGCACCGAATACAGAAATGAAGCTTGGACTTTTTTTTAACACGAAAGTGTTTTATGCCGGGGTCCACCACGGCTACACTGGCGTATTTCCGTCACGGATATGACGTTGTAAAATATACACTAATAGGTGGCAAAGAAAAAAAAACAGATGAAAAAGTTCCGTTGCCGGGAGTCGAACCTACACCCCTCGCTCCGCAGCGCGAAACCACTCGGCCGCACAAGGAGCAGAGCGTGCGTTGTTCAGCTTACTAACGGCAAGCTATTTATATACGCCACTGACCGTTCGCGGTACTCAGAGCTCGGTGGCTTCAGCGTGTTCTTATCACTAGCGAGATGGCGCGAAGAACGCGCATGGCTCGCTTTAAAGGTCGTCGCCCAGCGCGTCGCGATGCGAGCGCGCTTATACAGGGGGTGTCTCCCATGGTGTCTCCCGTGCACGCGCGCGCTTATCTCGTGATGTGGGCGGCTTGTACGTCTTGTCCTTTCACCGCAAGTTTCCGTTGACGTTAGAGAGAGCATGAAGGTCACTTCGCTCGCTGCAGCGCCCGCGTTTCCGAAAGGAGCGTGCTGCTCACATCCAAAGAAGTAACATTTGTGACAGTTGTTAGTTCGCGCTCGTCCGGTGTATGTTCTTTTCGTGCGTTCTTTCTGCTTCAAAGCGCGCTGCAAGTGTCGAGCTGCTTGCCGTTTTTCGCGTGACATTACAATTTGCTGCTATAGCATTCATTCCTTTGCCCTTGTGGCGAAACAATGCACAATAAACGCTAAACTACCCCTGTGAAGACATGTTTCACTTTCGTGTTATACCGATTCCTACGAAGGGGGGATCAGTCATGTTTTTTTTTCTCTTATTGTGATCACAATATATATACATACATACATATATATATATATATATATATATATATATATATATATATATATATATATATATATATATTGTGTGTGTGTGTGTGTGTGTGTGTGTGTGTGTGTGGTGTGTGTGTGTGTGTGTGTGTGTGTGTGTGTGTGTGTGTTACTCTGTACAGTCGCGTCATCAGCTGCCTCACGTGGCCAAACCAACTGCCAGTGCACGATGTAAAGAACTTCGAACACCAATATCGTCATTGCTCCTCCAAAACTGTAAACAGCTTTCAAAGCTGTTTTTTATGCGTGAATGCTCAGCTGGCGAACTTAAAAATACATCAAGTGTTTCTCGCCACTTGGCTTCCTGCTAGACAGCACTACACAATGCCCAAAATAGTTTGACCTTTCAAACGTGTTCTACATTTGCTGTTTTGTGAAACATTCACTCATTCAAGTTTTTTTTTTTTTTGTGCGGGTGTTCGATTGTCACGGATAGTGCACAGAAGGAAGACAGCCCGTGTGGCTACGAAGCAGAACTAAGTTGGGCTATCGATAAATTTCGCAGATAGCCGATCATGGGAAGGCATTTCCCAAGTGTAGGTCAGTTAATATGCTTCATTTTTTTTAACAACACCGTGTGTACACATATATGTGATTGTTTAATATGTTGTTTTGACTGTTATGTTATGTCTTGACTGTTACGCTAAGTTGTAATTGTATGTACTGCGGGTTAATTGTGATTAGAAATTTGGACCCTATGTACTTTATGCTCGACACCTCCCAGAGCTAAGGAGTTGCCGGCACCCTATTTGTGCGCCAACATCTCCTTACATCATGTCAATAAAAAAAAAACATGCAGATTATTTCTAGCTAGCTCTCCGTCGTTGTAACAGTGTGAACGTGTTAAGGTGGAAATAGACTAATGTACGTTGGACCTTTCATATATGCTGAAACCTTGTTGTTTGCTCAGCTCAAGGTGCATTGCTAAACTTCATCAAATATTTCATTTCCTCTGTCGCTGTAGCCGGCATATGCAGGGTCGTATACCAACCATTGTAAGGCTTACGCAGTAGAAGAAAATAAAAAAGGCAGTCGGAACGCATATTATTATTATTATTATTATTATTATTATTATTATTATTATTATTATTATTATTATTATTATTATTATTATTATTATTATTATTATTATTATTATTATTATTATTTGGTTTCGATATACTAAAAAAAACACGAAGACGCAGATGAAATAGAGAAGGAACAGGCTGACAACTGCCACCTGAAGGAGCACGACGCCTGCCTGACTTCGTTGTCAAAACAAATCTTAATATGCAGTTTGAAAGGTTCGATGCATTGCTGTTGCACACTGACATGAAACAAATATCTGCGTTCGCTTCGCGTTTTTCAACTGTCATGTTTTATTGAAAACCCCAGCGCACAAACTAATGGAGTGCTGTCGGCAGAAACAATGACAAACGCTAGCTGTCACCTAAAGTTTATCAAGTTTTGCGCGAGTACGTATTAGAGCACTTATTAGAGGGAGAGGGCTGGCGACACCACCCCCCCCCCTCTCCCTTCATCTGTGGGGTGCGCAAAATCATCTTCATGGCTCCATTCAGTCCCGTCATTGTTTGAAGTGCAGGGTTAAGGCCATGCCGGTTTTTGACGATCATGGCAGCCGTCGACCTCTGACGTTGCATATTCCAAGAACCGTTTACTTACCACAAATAGTTGCCTGGTAATACGTGGGCGGAATGGAGGACTTTGTAAACAGCACGTCATCGCTTGATTTTCATATCTGCAGACAATGCTATGCTTGCTCGGAAAAGAAAATTGCGGTTGTTTGTAATACCGCCCGTTAAACACTTCTGCCCTATCGCGCCTCCTCGCAGCTTTCCTATACGATTTAAATGTCAGTGACACGCATTTTTCAGCTGACACAGACCGGCGGCAACAAGAGCTGTGTACTTTGGCGCCACTAAAATAAAGATGGCTGCTTGTATTCACAAAAGACTGACTGTGTGGCCTTGTTCTTGCTTTTTTTTTTACTATGCAAAAGAAATATTTCTTCAGTTCACAAGGAGCCTTCCGTCAATTTACCGGATTTGCCCGTTCCGCAGCTAGCGGCGGCTGCGGCTTGTGAATAACGCTTGCAGTCTTGCGTATTTTCACGATAAAGGAAATGTTTCACATCCTAGCTATAGAGAAATCAAATTATTTCCTGGGATCGATTGTAGGAAAAAAAAATCAGAGCTTTTCCATGACGTGAAGAAGGAAGACCAGCGAAGCTGTACTTGCTGATGACTATATTTAGTTATGTATGATTAAGTGCTATATAGATTAAATAAAGACGCATACGCATTACTTAGTTGTTGTTATCGTCTTTTATTTTATATTTACCTTGTCGCTATAGTAACCCCTCCTTTGTGGTCACTGCTTTATATATTGCAAGTGGTTGCACTGGCACACTACGTTCTTGCCGAATGTCAGGTCGATACACGAGCGGTGGCCCGTGGCCGTCACATTCACTCTAGTGTAACACTTCACACCAAATATTACGCTGTCATTCTTCATTGGTCACAGAGCGGCTATTCGACGTTACGGATCATTCGGACGACACGCGTTCACGCTGTTTGCTCACGCTGGCGCTCTTTCAATGCACGTTTTATTTAATAAGTATGAGGCTTTTCTGCTTACTGCAGATGCCAGCCAAATACGCAAAAACACCACGTGACATGCATGTTTGCCCGCCGTTATTGCAGTGTTCTAACGTGCCGCGCACAATCAATCAATCAACTTTATTTCTCGTCTATTTCAGAAACAGAGGAGCGGCGAATGAAAGCTCTCTTTCCATAGACGAGCCCGCTGGCCCCAAACGATGTGCTTCCGTCGCCGCGGTTCGTGACAGCGATAAGCAGACGCAGCGGTTATCACTTGGGCTGCCGCTAGCAACAAACGCGGCACACAAGGAAGGTACACAAGGAACAAACACTAGGTAATTTTTGTCAGTATGCACCAACTAGGCCCCCAAAAAGTCCTATTATATACTGCATCTGTTCTCAATATTGTGCACAGGCGAGACGCATCTGTGACTTTGCGGGCGGTCCTTGATGAGTGCCGCCAGCGCCTGCGAGGCCTCCGAGGTAAGCGGTCAACTTCAATAGCCACACCGAACACCATCCCTCAGCTGCACGGGTGGGCACGCACTTAACGACTTTCGGCGCGCTTCTACAAGATAAAACGCTGAACAAAGACACACACGCTGTGCGTTGACATCCGGCGTCCGTGACCATATTTTCCTTTCATCCCGAAGTGTATGGACCTCCCCTTTTAGCGCGGTAATCGCGTTCTTACACACGTAGCCCTGTTTCTTCTGCCCTGTCTATTTGCTATTTATTTCTTGTTTGTTTGTGTGTTCTGACCGCGCCTCTTGTCAAGTTCTAACAAATTGCGACACTGTGTATGTCAGTACGTATGTCTCTCCCTCTCTCACTTTCTTTTCTCTTTTTGCTGTTGTTGTTCTGGCCCCTCCCCTTGTCCCGTTCAAACGAATCGCGACGGTGTGTGCATCTGTGTCTGTATTGCGAGAATCTGCACTTAAACCCGAACGCATTGTCATAATGTCATCTTTGATAAAGGCCGGTCCCCGGCCGAAAGCTCAGAATAAATGTTGTTTTGTTTCTCACTGTGACTTTCTCTTATATATATATATATATACATACACATACACACACATATATATATATATATATAGATATATATATATATTATATATATATATATATATATATATATACCCTATAAGGTGGACGGGGGGATGGCCGCCGCGGTAGCTCAGTTGGTAGAGCATCGGACGCGTTATTCGAAGGTCGCAGGTTCGGTCCCTGCCCGCGGCAAGCTATCTTTTCGTCCACTTTTCTTTCTTCACAATTACCTTACATTTACTACTAAAAACATCCCCTATACTTTCCTGGCATTATTGTCTGTTAGTTCTCATTAATATTGTGTATAACAAGAAAACGAGCCCTTGAATTAACACTTCTTTCCTTCATTCATAGCGAGGGTCTCGTTCTGGCAGACTTGATGCTTTCAGGTAGTATGCGAGGGATTATTGGTCAGCTGCCAGCTCGTAATAAGTTCACGTGCTACGTGACGCCAACAGGCAGAAAAAGAGTGTTCCACACTCGCCGTCATGGCTACTGGCGGCGCTGACTGACGCTCCCACGTTTAAATGCACATATATACCCTATAAAGTGGACGGGGGGATGGCCGCCGCGGTAGCTCAGTTGGTAGAGCATCGGACGCGTTATTCGAAGGTCGCAGGTTCGGTCCCTGCCCGCGGCAAGCTACCTTTTCGTCCACTTTTCTTTCTTCACAATTACCTTACATTTACTACTAAAAACATCCCCTATACTTTCCTTCGCATTATTGTCTGTTAGTTCTCATTAATATTGTGTATAACAAAGAAAACGAGCCCTTGAAATGAACACTTCTTTCCTTCATATATATATATATATATTGCGTGTGTGTGTCGACTATTTCTCACATTTTGCGTTGGAAAGGAGTGGGAAGCCGATCACGTCATCAGCTAGCTGACATGGCGAAACAAACTGCCAGGGTGCGTTGAAAATAACCTCGAGACCAAAGGCCCTCACCGCTCCTAGCTCCCAAAGTGGTTTTCTGTGCCTGAATGCTAAACTCGCGAAAGACAAAATTATCAAGTGTTTCTATAGAAGCTTGGCTCACCGCTAGATCGCGTTTCACAATTCCTGAAACCGTACGACCTTTCAACGTGTTCGTACGTTTCCTTCTACCTGTTTCGTAAAACATTCATTCAAGTTTCAAGTTTCGTAGTGTGGTAATGCAATCGTCACAGATTTTCCACTGTGCGCAGAAGTGAGACAGCCCGTGTGGCAACGAAGCAGAAGGAAGTTGGGCTTACGACTAATTTTGCAGATCGATGGTACTAAGAAGGCATTTCCCATTTATAGGTAAGTTAACGTGCAGATTATTTCTACGTATGATTACGAAGCACCCTATAGTGGGGAGTGAATTAATTTCAGCCACCAAGAGTTCATTATCGTGCCCCCGAATCTAAGTGCACATGGATTCTTTCTTTGCGCCCCCATCGAAATGCTTCCGCTGTTGCCGAAAATCGAGCCCGCGTCCTTAGCAGCTCAACGGCTTAACCGCTGTATTCGACTGTTGGTAAACCTTTTCAATATATGAGCGCCTGATCGCACTCAACAAACGACAGCTCACCTTTAATAATGATCATTATAAAGTTTACAGCGCGCCTGGGTCGGGCCTGTGCACACGTGGGCCCTGTAGCGAACGCTCGGGCCCGGGGTCGAACCCGAGCTTCGTAACAGAAGCTAGGGCTTGGTTCGGCCATGCACGTACGGGCCCGGGCCCTGTCCGGGCTGTAATATTCGGCCAGTGCAAGGTTCTAACACACATGCATACTCAAATACATGATTTTATACTAACTGCTGCTCGGCCACGTAAAAAACACAAATGCGAGAAAGGGCAGAAGAATCCAAAGGAAACGTGCATATATTGGTTTCGTAGTGAATTATGTATCGTCTTAATCGATGTCTAATAGAATGAAAGCGCCCGTTTTTCGGGTGCCTCACCTTATATGACATCACCTTTTATTGCATAAAAATGATGAAACCCCAAGCACAAATTGGGTCGTCTAGAAATACTTTAATTCTACATATAGGCCTAGAATATAACCACGTGGCTGCGGTTACTAATAAAACATATCAAGCGGCACGGATGTACGGTTCATTCAGATTGCATTGCAAGACGGCATAAATATTATTAACAACTTTTTAAAAGAAAGAGGAATGGTTCTGTCGCACGCAAAGACAGCTGTATTGCCCTTCACCCGTAAGAAGTTAAAAAACTTCAATCTCAATTTAGAAGGCGAACCACTAATGACTGTGACACAGCATCGATTTCTCGGAGTAATACTTGATAGGCAGCTATCATGGGCACCTCACATAAAGAAACTCGAAAACGAGGTGAATATGCTAGTGAATATACTCCGCAGATTGCTGGTGTGATAACGTGCACCGCATGCTGCCCGCGCAGATATCGTCGCATGTATGACGTCACATCTGGCTATAAAATGTATGCGCTCGAGAATAAAGTGATCATTGTTTTGTGGACATGGTTGTGGCTATATCACTGGCGACGAGGAATGGACCTCGAATCCCGTAGGCAGGTGCGCGAAGGAAATACATGGCGAAAAAGTAGGCGCGTTTCGGCGACTGAGAAGCCATCCGGTCAGGTACGTGCTCTCGGAGTACGACACCGCAGCCTGCAACGTGGAGCAGACAGCAACGCCCTCGAGCAACGCCCCCCACAAGCACCGAAAGCATTGACGTGGTGGCAGCGAGCGGACTTCATGCTGAAGGGCGACCGACGGCAACCTGAGCCAAGGACGGAGAAACAACCGCACAGAGGTGACTCTACATTTCTACTCGCAGACAGGAATGTCGCGTTTAGGGAGGTCGCTGAGTTTGATCCTAAGGCACAGAATTTCGAGTCTTACCTGGAGCGATTCGAACTGTTTGTGCAAGCGAACGACATAGAAGAGGAAAAGAAGCTAGCGGGTTTTCCTAACTGTAATAGGAGCAGAAGCTTATGAAGTCTTGAAGAACCTTGTAGTGCC
>NC_051178.1:123712409-123745024 GCF_013339695.2 Rhipicephalus sanguineus
TCTTTTCTATCGCACGCAATCGCTCAATGAAAGCTATAATATAGTAGCTTTTCACAACATTTCGCTTTCACGGATTCCCGATTTTCATTAAAACACATTCTCTCCCTCTCTCACTTTTCACGAAATGTCTTTAATAGGCAGCAATTATCGTGTTCGTCTTGCTTACTTCGTTTAATGTGTTAAGGAGCCCCTTGCCAATATACGTAGACGTCGTTAGTCTTCTATATTTTATTTGTTTCCCAACTACGTACGACACGACTAGAAGAAAAAAAAAAGTTTTTTTCTGGCAAAGGTAGAGCGCTACCCATTCAGGTAGGCGTATACCGCTTACACTCTACTTCGACATCGATGTGAACCAGTTCATCCTGATCACTCCCTCGTTATGCCACACTTGAAAGGCCAACAAAACAAAATTTTGGACCATATAAAATTCTGTACATTGGATAGCGTAATAGGGAGGATTTCGCACAAAGTTCGGACATCTTGCACGTTCAAATTTCCGCATTTGAAACACGACCGGAGCGTCCCGGAAAGCTCGAAGAAAATGCATTTTTGATACCGATACTGATTGATAAATTATAAAAAAACACGGTTGATCCCTCCGTCATAGGAATCGGAATAACACGAAGTAAAGCGTGCCCTCACAGAAGTAATTCAATGTTTACTGTACATTCATATAAGAGAGTTTGCACACTGTGTATAGATGTCTGGCAGCTAATGGTGCCCTTTAACGTGTATGCATCGACTTTGATGATTGTGTACATCTCCATCCCGACGACTAACGTCCATGTTAAATGATTAAACAAACCTTGTGGTAGCTGTAGTAGTTGACGGTAAAAGCGTAATCAGAAAACGAGGTGCGATAGCCAGAAAAGCGTCGCATATTGAATGCAGAACTTGGTCGCCATCCCGCGGCATGTTAAAATGTGATTGAACACCACGGCGGCCGGACTAGAGGGAAACGCAAAGCGCGTCGTGCCGCCCCGGTAGCCCGGCCGCGATTTTTCTCGAGGCGAGCGCGTGAGCATGGAACGCAGTGTACAGCCAGGTGAGGCAGGCGCGCGTCGCAGAGCTATTTTTGGTTTGTATTACGTGATAACGTGATGCTGAGCGAGGCCGACGCTTTTACGACGTTTGGCAAAGGTCGCCACCTCGCGGTGTGTTAAGGCATTAACAAAACTCAGCTTGTATTGAAACGCGCCGAACGGGAGGACGCGTAACGCGTTGCAGGTGCTAGTCGCGAGGACGCAGCAATGACGAATTACTTTACCTTTACCTCCCAGGGTCAACACCACCCAGCCGACCGGGAGAGTGGTAGATATAAAAGGCGCGTTCGTAAAGCCTCCAGAGTTTGTGACCGTGGCGCAGTGGATAGCGGTGCCGGCATCTGCTGTTGCGGCCGAGCGGTTCGTGGTTCGATGCCCGTTGGCGGTACCTTTTTTTCTTTGCCATCTGATTGTGCATATTTTTGCAACGTCATTTCCGTGACGGAAATACGTCACTGAAGTCTTGGTGGACCCCGGCATAAAACACTTTCGTGTTAATATAAACCGTTCACACATTTAGGCTTGCCGTCGCACTACCGAACCAAAAATCCGTAAAAGCTAGTGAAAATCGCGGGATTCGATGGTTTGTCAACCATTTGGATTTCAAGTGAGCCAAAGCTGAGCATTGTATTATTTTCAACGAAACTCGTGTTTCAATTGCGACAAGTACGTTTAGTTGAAAATTGAACTCTGATCCGTAGTTCTATCATGAAAAAAATAACAATAAAAATACGTGATTCTGCCGTGTAGTTTTCAGGGCCCTGTTACTGCTGGCTTGTCACATAGTTTGCCACTAAATATTGAATTGCTCATCTACCGTATCACTATTCGCGTACCAAGCGTTCGAGCTCTGGCAGTTTTGATGCAATTATTGTCACATGCGGTTGACAGCTGTACCACCGGCTTAGCCAGCAGGGGGGTTCAGACCCCCCCCCCCCTCCATCCCGAAATTTTCAATTTTGCCTGTATATATTTGCACGCAAGCGCGCATACACTACAATCAAGTATAGTTGAACACCCCCCCCCCCTCGAAAAAAATCTGGTTACGCCTCTGCGCTGTACTGACCGTTCGTGCGCGTGCACAAATACCAGGGAGAGAAAAAAAAAACATGGGTAATCCCTCCGTCACAGGAATCGGTATAAAAAGTGACCTTCTCTTCACAGAAGTAGTTGTTGTTATTGTACACTGATACATGAGAGCTTGCACATGTCTATCGGTATCGGCAGCTATAGCACCGTTGGACGCGGATGCACCCACGTTGACGCCTAGTGGCAAATCTCCATCCCGACGACAAACGCCCATGATCTTGACTTAACCATTGTGGTAGCTGAAGTTGTTAACATATACCTGGATGCGAAAGACGAATCACGTAACTACCTCGTCACCGAATCGAATCACCGTGGACGCCGCATTTCACCAACCATAGAGTGTTCTACAATATTGCAGCAAAAGCCTACACCGCGCCGAGACTACCGAAACGCTCGCAGTCGGCACTCGTTAGTGTCAGGATGCATTACTCGTGGCCTTCGAGATATGCTCCGGCAACGCCCCGTTGCTAGTAGTGTTGCTCAGGCCGTTCCATTCGCACATGGAGAGCGTAATCAGAGAAAGCAGTCTAACAGCCAGAAGAGCGTCGGTGATTGGACGATAGCTTTAGGGTGCCTTCATGCGCGTGCATGCATCGAGGCACACTACTGAGCTTGGGGCTAAGGTCGTCATTCCGCGGAATGTTATTAACAGAATCACACACGGCCTGGCTAGAAACGCGACGGGAAACGCGACGCGCGTCTTGTCTCCCCTCTAGTCTGGAAGTGCTTTTTCACGGTTCGAGCGGGGTACGCGGAGTGACAGCGAGGCTTGGGCTAAAGCCGCCACCTCGCGGTGTGTTAAAGCGTTGACAAAATTACCTTCTTTTTGGAGGTTCGGCTACCGTTTACTGAACTTTCGTTTTTTTTTTCTTTACCATCTGATCGTGTGCATTTTGCTGATGTACTTCCATGACGGAAGTACGTCATGAAAGTCTTGGTGGACCCCGGTATAAACACTTTCGTGTTAATACCTGGCAGAGGCGCATCGCCTGCCTGAGCTATGAGGCGTTGTACGGAAACTATGAATTCGGCTCCTACCTACAGCATATTTCTCTTTTACACCAGTCCTAATGTATGAAAGGATAAACGAATATAGAAGGCAGTCTGGTATCGATGGAGAACTGCACGTACAAGCTGCCTGCTGTGTGGAGTGCTCGCATGTTACGGTCAAATTACGACTGTAGAGGTGGTACTGTTGGGGATGATGGCACTATTGTCTGCAGCCCATGAGGCAGCGCATCTCGGTGGCACAATGAATGGAGTAGGGAATAAGCATGGACGAAGGAAAAAGACTGGTTTTCCTTCCTTAACGGGAATAGAATATACTTATGTATGTATGTGTGTCGGAGGCACAGTGACCGACTCATAGTGTGCACAAGTTATGAACAAATGCCATGCTACCGTTTACCATTAAGCTTACTTTCATGTATATTTGCAGTGCGATTGATGTTAAGTGAAGGGCTGAATTTACAGCAGGGATGTATCGAAGGCTGAACTCATGGCAGTGGTCTCGGATGAGGCTCTTCTGAAGACGTTCAACGGATTCCTCTTCCTGTTGACGGTCACAGCAAGGTCATTCCACGCCATTTGTACAAGCCATCTTGGTGGCCAGCTCAAACGTATTCGAAAATATTTTGCTTATTTACTGCATTGTAAACCGTGATGTGCGAGAATATTTTGGACAGAAAAAAAATGTTTGGCCACGTGGGAGCCTTCCTAACTGCAAAATGTGGTCCGAGTGATGTTCCTCCGAAAACTTGTTTTCAGAGCGTCGTTTGTCGTGCCAATATCGAATTTGGTTACATATTATAAGGATCTTTGTTCAACGTGCTCAAGGTTGAAGAAACTCGGAGGGTCCCTTATTTTTTCGACAAATACGACTCGAAGGAGAAAGCCATTCGGTGTGGCTATTTTACCATGCACTTTAAGCAGGCGAATGCCTCTCTTTTTGTTATTTAATCATTTTTAGTCACACTGAAGCCGCAAGGACAAAGTGAACGCGCAACTCACACGCCTCGAGGCACGCTTGAGATGAACGCCGCTTCTTTTATTGCGACAGCAATTATATGGGCACTCCCGGCCTGTTTCTGCCGTCGGCGTCGACACCGCCGTCAGGTTCCGTATAATGTCCAAAACGATAACATCGCCTCGCGTGTCGCACGTTCTATGTGCGAGTGAAAGCGCGCGAGGGCAGCCGACGATCGCTGCTCCAGCGGGGTGGAAACGCACCTGCTGTCTTTCGTCGCGTGAGCGGTGCATGGGTAGAGGGGACGTGTGGAGGGAGGGAGGGGGGCTGCGGCAGACACACTCCACTTCGCTTGGCCTGGCGCGATCGCGCGCGCTTTATATTGACAGAGACCAGCAGGCGACTCATAGCTTTGTACGTGCTGTTCTCGCCGCTCGGTTTGCGATGAAGTGATAGACAGCACGAAGGTCGCTTCGCTCGCTGCAGCGGCCGCGTTTCCTTGCGCCGGCGTTTTGTTGAGTTACATTGGTAGTATGCTAAAAGAGTTGGCTGTTGTCTTAGGATAACATTCCAATTTGTTGCTATCGCATTCAGTGCTTCGCCCTTGCGGCGAAACTGTGACTTTGTAAATTTTTTTGTCACGAAAACGCCGAAAAGATGAAGTTAACGCGCAGCTCTCGATCACTTCGACTTGTTTGCTTCATTCCACTCACGCCGGCTTTTCGTTCAAGGCCGCGCTCGCATTAGACATATAAGGCTTTCACCTTAATAAAACTGTAGCAAGTTTTCCAGATACGCCTCCACAAACTCCACATATGCCTCCAGAAATTATGTTAAAACGTGCCATGTTTACATTTTTGTCCCTGTAATATTGCGGTTTTTATGATTATTCGAGTAACCCAGTACTTACTCAACGGATGGTATATACTGTGTGAAAAATATTTTTTCATCACTGGTTTGTAAATGTTACAAAAAAATCACAATTGAAAAAATCTTCATTTTGGTCCTCATTAAGACGTAATTTACACCACGTGATGCCTCAATTAAAGGTCCTCTTTATGCTTCAATAGAAAGCAAATATTTTTTTTTTCTTATTTGGCAAGTTTTATCATTACATTTTTTTTTGTTTTAAGCAAAGATTTTTACATTCATCCTTCAGTTGTATACAACTTAAGAAATCCGGCGAGGCCCCGCCCTGACGAACGAAGCGCAGCAGCCGATGACCTCCGCGACTAAAGAAAAGATGCACTTATGCAAACGGCAATGGTCGCGGAAGGCAGGCTCACCGGCCGTCCGGCTCATGACGTCAGCCTGGAGTGCGCGCCCATTGGTGCAGGGTTGTGTAAGGAGTAAATGCCGCGAACTTCTTAACCCTTTCCCTGCCGAGGGAAACGATACAAAAATACCGATTTTTTTTTTAATTCGCCTACTTGATTCTACGTGCCTTGAAACTTTAAAAAAAAATTATTCAAATGCGCTTTATTCGCAAGATACACGCAACACACACACACACACACACATATTGAAGATGTACAAAATAGGTTTCACTGTACTGCACCACGGAAAGTGCCCTGAACTTTCCAGTCTTCGGTGCAGGAAATGTCTCTTTGAAATTAACCCATATATGCCCAAACACAGAAAAAATGACAAAAATATAGTTTTCACAAAAAGTGTACCCTCATTACAAAGCACAAGTTCTTTATTTATTGCCAGGTGAACGCAACACTGTTTTTCAAGCCGTCCTATACATACAGGATACTGGGCATTAGGGGTGCTATGTGCGGGTGTGGTAAGCCTTGATGCATTCCACGTGCACACCGACATTGCACTTCCTCTCCATGACGTTTTTCATACAAAGCGCGCGTTTGCTTGCTGGCTTGCTTGCTTGTACCTCTGTACTGGCTCTTACTCACTAAGGGGGATTGGCCAAGAAGCCGGCGGTTATTGTAAATGAAAAATTAAGGTCTATGCAGGGTAAAAGGAAGCGCGATTTTTTTAAAAATAATATAGCGAAATTTTTGATACGCAGTAACCCGGAGAAAGCGGTCGGCATTTCACGTGCACTTCTTCCTCTCCATGACGTCTTTCACGCAAAGCACACGTTTACCCGGAGAAAGCGGTCGGCACGTGGCAGCATGAAAGGCAAGCAATGTCTAGGCTTGCGCACGTTGAGAATGAGGCCTGCTTGATGTGCTGTAGGTGGCGCTAGTCATCAGCTAAAGAAATAGCGATGTTAGAGCGCATCAAAGAAGCGTCCTATATGTAGGACACTGGGCATATATGGGTTAAAAAAAATAAAGCGCAGAGAAATGAGTCCGTTAAAACAAACCTTGGACGCGCCACAGGGTGTTTGCATACGTCTCAGCGCCGTCCACTGCCGATACGTCCGAGACGCGGTATAGAAACTATGCTGCTATGTGTAGTTGCCACACACACAGGAGAACTGGATTCTTCATTTCATTTCATGAGTAGAGTAGATCCTATAACTTTGGCACACACCCACGCTGGGGGATTGCCCAAGAACCGGATAGTTTTTAAAATCTAATTGTTAAAGTAAAGCGTAGATTTTTTCTATTTAGTGTTCAGCAAACATGGACATTCTTTCTTTGTTTTTTTTCTGAACGGGGCTGTTCTGAAACGCGCACACCGCTGGCGCACAGAGGAGGACGCCAATTTCTAATTCTATATACCTGAATCAAATCCTTTCTCAACCAAAATGCATACTTTGAGTGCATTTTCAAAATTTTTAGTGCGCTATCTGTTGAAGCCAAGGACACAATGAATTAGGGTAGCTTAACTGCGGCGCCCCCAAATGCTTCTTTCACAGTGGACGAGCCCAGCTCGTCTTTGGTTGGAGCGGTACAAACTGCGTGGACGAGCTCAGCTCATCTTCGGTAGGGAAAGGGTTAAGCTGTATACGACCTTCGTAAATTCCTTGGGACTAATAGGAGCATCAAATCAAGGAGTTACAGCTAAACCTCGATAAAATAAATGTTAATGGGACTACCAAATACTACATTTTAAAGAGTTTGGAGTGCAAGCACGTAAGTGCTGAAAGAAAAGCGATAAAGTGAAGTAAGAAAGGACACAGGAAAGTAAGGAAGCTTCCTTACTTTAATGTGTCGCTTTTCTTACAGCACCTACGTGCTTGCGATGCAAACTCTTTAAATGAACATTAACCAACTTGCCCACATCGCTGTTCTTCCAGAAAATAATGGCATAACAGCAATTCTATACCAGACATTTAGAACCTGTGCAGTACTCTTCATTGCAAAGCAATTATTTTCACTGTTAGTAAGCTTCAGCGCATGACATGAATACGTTGCAGTGAAGAAGCTTACTAATGTGACTGTGTCATAATGCAAAGCAAATAATACCTGCAGCAGTGTGCTTGATTAGGCTGGTTGGTGCATTATGAAAAGAAAAAAAAAAATGGCGCTTTAAACAGGATGCAGTGGAGATGAAAAATACAGTGCTGACTAACAACCAAAGTTTGTTGGAAATTAACTGCAATACGTAGGAAGCAGGCATCTGCACAGACAACAAAAGAAAAGCAGAATATGTGCATTCATCTCAAACATTAGGTTTCCATATCTAGGAGAGTCTCTGCAAAGAGGTCTTATGAAAGGGTGCATCTTCAGTAGCTAATAATGCCAAGCTGCCTCGGTCAGCCAGATGCTTAATGATGAATTTCCACTTGGGATTTACTCTCAACCAATGACACTCAACAAAATCAGACACACCACATAAAAAAAAAAGGCAAGTCATGCCTCCATCTCATTGGCTGGTTCATTTTCACAGTCCTCGGCACTCAATTGCGCCGCCTTGACTTTGTTTCTGGTTCGAGACTTGTTGGCTTCTAATTTCTCCTTGAGACCAGCTTGGTGCTTTGGTGGTTGTTTCTCGAGATAGCGTGGGTCCACGGGAGTTCCCAGAATTTCAGGTACCATGTATGGCTTCAGCCAGCCAACTAGAGGAGAGACACCCTCGAAGTAATGGCCTTTCTTGTGATAAAACAACAGTCCATCCATCTGTCAAGAAAACAAACTGAGTGTCAGTGTTGCCTTTGAATATGAAGATGCCATTTGCTGCCACAACCACTGACAACAGGCGCTTTTCTTAGATGTTAATGGCCAAAAGCTTTTCAAAGAGAAATGCTAAATCAATCTATGCTGACACAGTTCTCCTCAAAAACTGTTCGTGCTAATATCAGGGTTATAGGTTATTAGAAGAGAAAATGAAGCTAGGTGTTCCATACACTCTTAATAAGGTCCCGCTCAAAGCACTAGATACAGCCAGGAAACCAGACATTTTTCGTCTAGTTTCCTGGGATATAGCCAGCATTTAACCAGGACCTGATTAATAGTGTGCTTTTAGAACATTTGGCTGAAACCAGTGAAAGGACATTAGTGTGGCCTCACGAACTTAAGGGTATATACTTATCTTTTTTATATTTCTTAAAATCTGGTAAGTGTAGCCTTTGACCATTTTAGAATAAAATTGACATCAGTAAACGTTCCCACGCACACACGCGCATACACAAACAAATATAAATGTATGACATTAAGGCAAGCTGGTATGGGGACCCCGAAGTTGGTCTCGGCACCAATCTTTCGTTTTTAGTTTTTCTTGCTTATCAAGCGCCTTTCATGGTAAGCCTTTTTGGTAATTTAAAGGATAGTTGACTAATACCGCTTCAATAATTTTCGTTTAGCGTCTGCATGGAATACGCAGCACAGTCACAACGCAAGATGGAGGAACAGCCTCCTAAAAGTCCTTTGTGTATTGAGGATGCTTGCAGCAAGTTGTGGCTTAATGTGTACACATTCATCAAAACAGTCAGATTTGCTTTGTTATTTGAAAAGTAGGTTGTAGACTACGCTTCCACCTGCAAAAGGTGGGAGCGTATATAGTCTTGGCTTGCTACCTCACAGTGATACTGTTTGAAGGAGCTGCTTCCCGAAGCGCGCTGCAGTCTAGTCACGTGTGATTTTTCAGATTTCGCGGGATCTCTTTATTAGCCAAAAACAGCGAAAAATCACAGATAGTATGCCTGTCAGCAAGCTGTTATCATTTTCTCTTAAACACTGTACTCTTAAGGTCCAACAGGAAAGTTTTCTTAAATTTTTCGTCTCTTTGCCAGCGATATCGTTGCAGGTACCGGTATATGCGTGCAACTCTTGATACCACGTATAACAAGCCAATCCAACTAAGACGGAGAGAGCGAGTTCTAGGGAGGCAATACATAGCACGTTCTGTACATCAAGGTAGAAGATGTAGTACCTCTGTCGCTACAGGAGCAAACGAGTGACGCTTAGTCAGCTTTATTGCCTCGTAGTTGTCTCTACGATTCTGGCTCTGGCCACATACTCCGTGCGATTCAGAAAAAGCCAGTGCAGACAAAGCCAGTGAAAATGGTTGAATCATTTTATTGCTGGGACCTGTCTGTTCCGCAGGTATCTGTAGAAGAGCACGAAGACACGTTCGTGCTAAACATCGTGCATTTTGTAAGACTGGGCGATGCCCCGTTGTCTTTTATCGAAGTCGTAAGTATCCGAGCAGCCTGGCTCCAGCAAAAACCGGACTCTCTGATGATTCACTGTAACAACTGCAGCGCGACCTCAGGAAGCGAGTACTGGAAGCATATCAAGGGCATACCGCGACTAACACTCAACTACGTCGAGAAACCGGAGACAATTTTTGGTATAAAAATAAGCTGGATCGAGCATGCCTCCGACATCATTCGCATCAGGATGCTGAGGAAGTACGGGGGCATCTACCTCGATAGCGATTCCTACATCGTGAAGAGTCTGGACAAGTACAGGCGCTACGAAACGGCTATAGGATGGCCACCAGGCCAGAACATCGGCAACCAGGTAATCGTGGCCCATAAACGATCCGAGTTTTTGCGTCTGTACTACGAGTCGTATCGCAAGTATCGGCCTGACCTTTGGTGTTACAACGGCGGTCAGCTACCGACGAAAGAGATTCTCAGCAAGAAGCCTCACCTTGTCTACAGAGTTCCTTGCGACTTTGGAGTGCACGAAGACATCACCAAGATTTTGTACGAACAGTCCAACGACGACTGGAGGAACTTCAGTGCCGTGCACATATTCTTCAGGCACAGGGCTTACTACTGTCCCTCTGACAAGTTCGGACCAATCAACTTCGAGACTGTAGGATGGTACGAAACGAATTTCGGGAAGATGGCGCGCCTCGTACTCACAGGCTCGACGAAGTTGGGTGGATCGACGGTGAAGAACGTATCGTTACTAAGTGCGGAAAATTTGGATTATTCTGATGGATGTGGATACTTATGTCGCCTGATATCTCTGCTGACACCGTGAGAAGCATATCTCCAAATATTGTATATATGTCTGCCTTAGACAAATACTTAGTCATCGTTTCGCCTACTTATGCATTTGCGTTTTTTTATTGAAATAAAAATTAGTGAAGGAGTTGTCGCCATTTCTTGGGAATGTCTGCCCCTTTTTGCTTGTTTGTTAGGAATAAACTACAATTAAAAATATATACAGTCTTGCCTTTGCGAGTTCAATATTTCCCGTTTTAACATAGACCGTTAATCTTTGGCACACACAAGTACAATGCACACTCGCGAATATTAGTGCTCATCACAAGATAGTGTCTTCAAAGAAGCATTCAGGGACTTTGATCGCCTAATGAGGGACCTTTATTTGCCATGGCCCTAGTATTCTGGCTAGAGAAATGGTACGTTCTTAGTCCAGTAAGCGGAGCTCCTGATCTAGGCGCTGTCAGTGTGTGTTGTGTTTGGAACAGTAGAGCAGGTGATAAACATCCTCGTCCTCATGGCTACATGTACAGCCACCCATTTTTTAAATGCGAAGCATTTCTTAGCGAACTTCTGCGACTTTGAGCGATCTATCTAGCTATCTATCTATCTATCTATCTATCTATCTATCTATCTATCTATCTATCTATCTATCTATCTATCTATCTATCTATCTATCTATCTATCTATCTATCTATCTATCTATCTATCTATCTATCTATCTATCTATCTATCTATCTATCTATCTATCTAGCCGCCTACGACTTCGTGCTCTCCTGGTCGCTTGGTTAATCGAATGTGCACCAAAATTGGTATGGCGTAACATGACTGTATGACGAACATAAATGACAAGTCATAACATGAAAATCATGACACGCATGTCATGTACAGCATGACTTACGTGCCACGCTCATGGTGCGCTGGCGGCCGTTTCGCTAGCTTGATATACACCAAAATTGGTATCTTGCGACGTGACTGTGTGACGAACATAAATAACACGTGTTAACATGAAAGTCATGACACGGATGTCATGTACAGCATGACTTACGTGCCACGCTCATGGGGCGCTGGTGCCCGTTTCGCTAGCTTGATATACACCAAAATTGGTATCTTGCGACGTGACTGTGTGGCGAACATAAATAACACGAGTTAACATGAAAATCATGACACGCATGTCATGTACAGCATGACTTACGTGCCACGCTCATGGTGCGCTGGCAGCCGTTTCGCTAGCTTGATTTACCCCGAAGTTGGTATTGCGCGACGTTACTGTGTGACGAACATAAATAATAGGAGTTAACATGAAAATTATGACACGCATTTTCCTTAGTGACATACAAGACGATGTATGCATGCAGCTCTTTGCTGGCTGCTTCGCATTACATCGATTACCACAATGCGTGGGATCTGCCGGCTTTTTTTTAACCTGAACGCGCGAGTGTCGACCGCCGAGTCGATAAGCGCCGTATAACGGAGCGCAGTGGCGAAATGAACGAGAATACGCGCATGCGCGCAGTGGAGAGTCCGGTGCAGCTAAGTTCGTCTGCCAGGCTGTTATGCGAAACGGACCCAACCCCACCTGTTTCTTTGTCCTTGCATTTTTGTTCGGTTTCTTGGCTTGCAGTGGCACATATCTTTTTGCCTGAGAAAAGTGCTTCGGGAACCAAAGGAAAAAAAATGACAGCAAATTCACGGGGTGAATGATGATGAGTGGGGCGAAGCTCCGGAGGAAATCATTGGTAAACCGTGAAACTCTTTCGTGAAATTCGCCCAGTACATCATATAAGGAGTGTGAAACACCGTGTATATATTAAACATCAAACCTTTATTCTATTGTTGGTTTACGTGGTCCCTTCATTATCACCGCTTTGTGGTCGGTGAAATGCAGGGAAAGTGTCCGCTCCCGAACGAAAGAGAAAGCGCGCCAAGAGCGAGCGCGACTCCGAGCGAAACAGAAAGCGCGCCAAGAGCGACCGCGTTCCCCGCTCGCCCTGTGAGAATTAACGGCAAGGCTAGATGGAAGACACGACGCGCGTAGCGTTCCTCTTCGCGTTCCACGGCGCGAGGTCGGTAGCATCCCCAACGAAAGCCAACGGAACGCGATCGTGCAAGTGCTCAGGCTTCGCGAACAATGCACGGCGTTTACTGCACATAAGGCGTGTACATTAGAGCACTGCACGGGCCCGGGCCGGCCCGAAAGCCCGGGCCCGGCCCGGCCCGCGGGCCGGGCCGGGCCGTCCGAAGCGTTTTTCGGCGGGCCCGGGCTGGGCTCGGGCTTGAAAGTGCGGGCCCGGGCCGGGCCCGGGCTTGAAGCTGCGGGCCTGGGCCGGGCCCCGGCTTGAGGCTGCGGGCCGGGCCGGACTCGCTCATTAAAAGGCGTAAGTCGGGCCTTCGAGCACACGCGAACGTTATGCATTGCATGGTCTAAGGTATACTGCGCCAAGCTGAAGTGACACGTGCAAAGAGCTGGCTCTTAGTAAAGCTTAGCAATAAAAATAGAAAAACAGTTGAAGTGCTATTTTTTTCCACCAATATAGATATAGATTGGCACTGTATATCTTCACTAACGTTTCGTCCGCGGGACCAGGCTTTGTAAAAGTAACAAGTACATCGTGGTGGGTTTCCTTATAAACACGCGAGATCACGTATATATATATATATATATATATATATATATATATATATATATATATATATATATATATATATATATATATATATATATATATGTATATTAACAGCATAACAATGGGCCAGATCACGGTTGTTCCCATGAGAGGAATAAATATTTCGGTCTTTTATTCGAGGTTGACACATACGGTACATTTCATTTATATTCCTTGGTATTACGTGCCAAAACCATGATATGATTACGAGGCACGCCGTAGTGGCACCGGATCAATTTCGACCACCTCGAGTTCTCTAACGTGCACCTAAAGATAAGTATATACACGGGTGTTCTTGCATTTCGCCCCCATCAAATTGCGGCCGGCGTCGCCGCGGGAATCGCACCGGTGTCCTAGGACTTAACAGCGAAACAGCTTAACCGCTGAGCTACCACCGCGGGCAAAGCAACATTTCGATGCATGTACACACCGAATTTCCCGTCCGATCGCCCGCTACAAAGCGCACGGCATCATTAATAATCATCATCAACAACTAATATCCCCTAGCGGGCCCGGGTCGGACCTGGTCATGAACAAGCGCGCCCTGGATTAGTTTAGTAATGAACGCCCAGGCCCAGGCCGGGCCCGGGCGTGGAACGACGGGCCCGGGCCGGGCTCGGGCTGGGTACGGTCAAGTACGCCCGGGCCCGGGCCGGGTCCGGGCTTGGAACCACGGGCCCGGGCCGGGCTCGGGCTGGGTTCGGTCATGTACGCCCGGGCCCGGGCCGGGCCCGCGCTTGGAACCACGGGCCCGGGCTGGGCTCGGGCTTCATAAAGCGGGCCCGGGCCGGGCCCGGGCCGTAAAATCCGGCCCGTGCAGTGCTCTAGTGTACATATTCCTCTTGCCGCCGTTCTCGTGCCGCCTCGGCCTCGCGTTCTCGTACGGCAGGGTCCTCGTGCCGTTGCCGTGCCGCTTGGTCCTCTCGTTCTCGAACGCTGGGATCTTGGCGCCGTCGTCGCGCAGCCAGACGACGCCACCTTGTTTCATAATTGTTCACTTGTTTCATAATTGCTCCTGTCATATTTTGTCAGCTTGTACAAATGCGTTCCTGCGCTAGGTATTGTGTTGTCTTCTGCATAAACATGTGAGGTACAAATAAGTTTCTGAAAATAAACTGAAGTGTTGCGCGGTGTGCCCTTTTTCTGCGTCTCTTTATCGAGTACGCATGTCTTGTGCTATGACAAGCTATAGCTAGAATACGTAATGGCAAAACACTTCGCAAAAGAGACGAGGACCAGAAAGAAAAACCTAAAACAGACAGGCGCAAACTATCAACTATTTTGTAAGTGTTTCTTTCTTTTTTTTTATTTGCGACATAGACTTGCCCTTAAGGCATAATATTTGTTTTGTATATTTGTGTTAAATGTGCGCCGTTAGGCCGGTGTTAAGTGTTTCTTTCTGGTCCTCGTGTTTCTTGCGCAGCATTTTTTCATTAAGTATGTTACACCAACTCGCCCACATCAAGCTTCTCCTGCTAGATAGAATACAAACATCTCCAAACCTAAATCTTTTGCAATTCGACATGACCAGCTTTGCTCATGATCAGCGCAAAAGAAGCTATGTCGAACATTTCGTTCGATATTTGAAGCCCCCTTTTTAGTATTCTTATTCAGTTCGTTTTTTTTAATTGCACTATTCGCACACCTCGGCCCTTTTCGGATCCCTCTTGTTTCACTTAGGCGACTTGATCTGATTAAGTCGATAAAGTTGTCCCATCCTGATGCATGTAGGAAATTTTGACAATACAACATTGACGCTAAGAGATTTCATTTTGTTAGTGGCATGGCGAGAAGCTTCGCGCAGTGGTCATCGTTACTTCCACAGAACCTGTGTACTTGCATCTCTGGCACGACAGCTGCCGATGTCACCCGACAATTTAATTTTAATGAGGACAACAGATAAAAAACTTCAGCAGATCCCACGCGTTGTGGGAATATGTTTCATGCGAAGCAGTCAGCGAGTAATTCTATGTTGTATTTTATGGCTTTGAGACAAACGTTATGAGGTGGATCGACGTGTTTTCGTAAGTGTAGTAGCTCTGCGCACATCGTGGGCTTACCAGGCACGTCGACAACACTGGCGTTTAAAGGATAACTTATGGTGCGACGTAACGACAGCCCCCACATTAGAGTACATACGTCAGTATTATCGAAACTAAGAGCACTTTATGGCGCAATCATGTGAATGTCACACGTCACTTTCGTTAATGTATTCCACCGGGGTCGAGCAATGCTTCAATATAGCTTGCTGAATCATAGGGATATAAATGTAATGTTTATGAGACTGCTATAAAAGCGGAGCCAACACGAACCATAGACGTTAATCTGACATGACGCCTGTATCGTAGGAGTACACATGTAGTGTTTATTGCTTTCTTGTAAAATTACATAGCCAGCACCACGAACACAATTGACGTTGCACCGACAATACGCCTACATAGTCTGTTTTTCCAAACCAGTTTATAGACTATTTTACGGACGGGTTTTGGTGCCGTCGTGCTGGGCTGTTAACCTTGCCGTGTTTTATCTTGAACAACTACGCGAACAGTGTTACGGTGGTCATCTACACATGAAAACTGTTGGGTTGGTGCATTCGGCGTTTCCGGACTTTATCAGTTCGCGTCAGATATACAAAAAATAAGAAAATTTTCGTTTAACAGCCCATGATGGCGGAGCCCATATGCCTTACGTAACATAGTCTATAGACCTGGCGTGGCTCTGTGGTAGAATAGCTGACTTGCACTGCCACGCGGAATGCTTGGGTTCGATTCCTGCTGGGATCCTAATTTTTATTCTTTGCATTCGTCGGGTCAACGATGCCGGTGTCGGTTTTTGTTAACGCTTTCGCATTTAAATTACTAATGTCTGTTCTCGCCTTTCCTGGGTAGATATAAATTGTCAATCACCTGTGGCGCATACCCGTACACCGCGGCCCGTGGTAAACGCGTATGTGCCACACGTGTCTGGAGGAAAGGTTTTGACGACGTATGCGACAGGATTTCCATGTTATTCATGTCATCACCCGACAGTCATATTCGTCAAATCCTCTTACCCTCCCATGCCAATTTTGGTCTACACCAAGTTAAGGAGGCGATCATGAGAGCACACAGACGTACGCGGCTAGATAGATAGATAGATAGATAGATAGATAGATAGATAGATAGATAGATAGATAGATAGATAGATAGATAGATAGATAGATAGATAGATAGATAGATAGATAGATAGATAGATAGATAGATAGATAGATAGATAGATAGATAGATAGATAGATAGATAGATGGAAACGCTCAAAGTGCCAAAGGTTCGCTAAGAAATGCTTCGCATTTAAAACAAAGCATATAGCTGATACAGCATCGGACTCGATGCCCTTCGTAAGAACAACGCACACAAACAGCTATCAAACTCTGCACAACAGCATCTGTGCAGCAGTTCCACACCTACACCGCCGCCCCACTGCGGTCACGCCAGTTGCGAGAGAGACCCTCTCTCAGGACAAAGGTCGGGCAATCGTCATAGCAGATGCGTGATGCTTTGACAAAGCGTAGCTGTCGTAGTCGGGTAGGCGCACATTTCAGACAGCGCGTCCAAGCGTGCCACATCAGAAACGAACCGGCCTTGCATCCACGCATGGATCCACCCGTCCGGTAAACGGATATTGCTGTAGTCAGAGGCTCAACGCTACTTTACCGCCGTTCGTCCGCGCTCCTCATGGCAACAACACGCTGCAACGGCAGAAGGACATCCGGTGTCACATTTACTCGACGGAACATCGCGACGGTTTTTTGCATGCGCTGAAACAGTTCCAGTAGTGAACTTGAACGTGCCCCTGCATCGATAAGACCGGAAGTTAAACAACGGAAGACGCGACTCTCTACACTCAACTGTTCTTTAATCTACAGTGCTGTTCTGGTCAAGCCTAACAAGGACCTTCGCTCAAGGTTTGGCCTGCATCCTATCCAACCAGATCGTTGCAAATGATGGCTTTTGCATGAAACAAGAAACACCATAACTGAGAAGACGATTCAACTAAGAACGGAGAAACGAAGAACAAAGGCGTTTATGAAGCGGGCATTCTCCACATCAAGGTAGGACATGCACTTCCGTCCTTATATTAACAAGCGATTTACGATAAAGCATTTTTATTGCCTCGTAGTAGGCGCTACGTTCCTCGCCGCATGCTGCGTGTTTTATGTATCGAGGCCAAGACACCCGCTTCCGCCGTTTTACTGTTGGGACCTGCCAGTGCCAGAGGTGACGGTAGAAGAGTACAACGATACGTTCGTGCCAAACATTGTGCATTTCATAAGACTCGGGAACGCTTCGTTGTCCTTCATTGAGGTCGTGAGCATTCGAGCAGCCTGGCTCCAGCAAAAGCCGGACTTTTTGATGATCCACTGCGACAACTGCAGCGCGACCACTCAAAGCGAGAACTGGAAGCACATTAAGGACATACCACGGCTGACTCTCAGGTACGTCGAGAAACCGGAGACAATTTTTGGCATCAAGGTGAGCTGGATCGAGCATGCCTCCGACATCGTTCGCATTAGGGTGCTGAGGAAGTACGGAGGAGTCTACCTCGATAGCGACTCCTACATCGTGAAGAGTCTGGACAAGTACAGGCGCTACGAAACGGCTATAGGATGGCCACCAGGCCAGAGCATCGGTAACCAGATCATCGTGGCCCACAAACAATCCGAATTCCTGCGTCTGTACTACGAGTCCTATCACAAGTATCGGCCTGACCTTTGGTATTACAACGCAGGTCACCTACCGACGCAGGAGATCCTCGACACGAAGCCTCACCTTGTCTACAGAATTCCGTGCGACTTCGGAGTGCACGAAGACATCACCAGGATCTTGTTTGAACAGTGCAATGACGACTGGAGGAACTTCACAGCTGTGCACGCGTTCTTCAGGCACAGGGCTTACTACTGTCCCTTTGACAAATTCGGACCAATCAACTTCGAGACTGTAGGACGGTACGCAGCAAATTTCGGGAAGATGGCGCGACTAGTACTCACAGGCTCGACGAAGTTGGGTGGATCATCGGTGAAGAACATATCTTTACTGAGTGCGGAAAAGTTGGATTATTCTGAAGGATGTGGATAAATTTTTCGCTTGACATATAGATATTGCTTCTGTGATTATTACCAGGATGCACTATATCCGCAGTGTATATATATATATATATATATATATATATATATATATATATATATATATATATATATATATATATATATATATATATATATATATATACCTGCCTGGACCCCATGTCGGATGAAGGGGTGCCCTCCCCCCTCCCTCCGAAACAAATTTCTGCCTACGTCACTGCGTGACATTCATTGATGTTTTTACTCAGATTACGTGGGGTATCATAATATGTTAGTCTGAATATGGTCCGTTACAATTGTTACTTTGTTTGATAAAAGAATCCACCAAGCGAAAAAGGCGAAAGCTTAAGAAGAGCGACGACAAAATTTCAGTTACAATGTCATTATTATACACGCTTTGGCCAGCTATAGCACATGCGTTACGGCGCGTCGCTTGACCACACCTCTGTGGATGACCGTCACTATCTAATAGGCTGCCTCCATGCGGATGATATGCGGAACAGGAAGAAAATAGTCGCGTTAGAGGCAACTGTTATTAGAAAGGCAACGTTATTAGAAAAAGAGAAAAGAAATAACTCGAGGAAGTCGAATGATGTCGTCCCAACCGAATGGCACATTTAACGCCCTCTAATTTGAAAACGTGTCAGTAAATATTAATACTAGTCACCGTTACTTTCTCTATAAAGAACTACCAGGCGACACTCAGGTGTACACGTGCAAAAGTGAATCTGCACCCTTAGTTCGAGTGAGCATTCGTCCGAATGATAGGCATTGAAGGACCGTGTTTGTTGTAAAGCCTGTTCGTGCGAAATTTCTTTGGGAAAAGGCAGTGTTTTAGGTCAACAAACAGCACAAATGTGCACTTTTGTAATCAGGGTAAGCACTTGCAGTATTCGGTTCATTAACAATCAGTAAAAAGAGGCTTAAAACGGATAGTATGTAATGAGATGTACAATGGGGACGTTTTCACCGGCCTCGTTCCTTCGTCCTTTTTTCGCCACATTTATGTTGCCTGACACGAAGCTATATAACTCGCATAACTGATGCAGCTTGCAGTCATGACAATATAAACTGGAACAAGCCTCACCTGCGCACACGTATTCCGCATGAAATGGCAAACGTAAACCAGGCAGACGCTATATATCAGCCTGTGGAGGAGGTTTCCGTCAGCTCGAGAATATATGGAAAGAGGCAAATAGCGTTCCGCTTGACGCGACTTACATTTATGAGCGCTTTCAGTTGTTTGGTTCGCCATCATTTTCTGCAGGCTGCGGTCGAGGGCTGACGCGCATGCGTTTCCTGTAACCGTGCGTATCGAGACCTTGCTTTCTATCCGCTAGTCTAGGTGGTGCTGATCGTATTCAAAACTAGCTGCTCTCCTTCTTAAGCTTCTCCTCTTCCTTTATACTGCATGGCATCGAGGAGCCGCACAGTATAACGGCGGCCACGGACACTTCACTTGATAGCTATCAGGGGCGTAGCCAGAAATTTTTTTCGGGGGGGGGGGGGGGTTCATCCATACTTATGTATGTTCGTGCGTGCGTTTGTATGTGCGCGCGTATATATACGCAAGCAAAACTGAAAAATTTCGGGGGGGCGTTTGAACCCCCCCACCCCCCCCCCCCCTGTCTACGCCCCTGATAGCTATCATTCATCCACTTTGCCTCTCGGGTCCTCGACAAGGCATTAGAAAGTGTCGCTCCTGTAGTCAATGCGTACTTTGACAGACCGGTTGTGGTCACTTGCGGTCGACCACTTTAAGAGGGGATCAGGAGAGGAGGTAGCCTCGGAAGGGATCAGTAGACGGCTTATACCTTTGTACATGTTGTGCTCTCATCGAAAAGTTTGCGTTGAAGCCATAGACAGCACGAAGGTCGCTTTGCTCGCTGCAGTAAGGTCCCTAGATTTTTCCCTGTTCCTTCTTAGGAAAAAGTAAAAAGGAAAAATCTAGGGACTTTACGCTGCAGCGGCCGCGTTTCCTAAACGAGTAAGCTGCCAGCTTCACTTCGTATAACATTCCAATTTGTTGCTATCGCATTCACTGCTTCGCCCTTGCGGCTAAACTACGACTTTCTTGTTTTTATACCTAAACTTTACGGACACTGGTCGCAACTTTTCTCGGAAGCTCAGCTTATGAGGAACGTTGATTAACGTACTGACGAACGTACTCGTTCAACGTACCCAAGAAATGTTGATCAATATTTCGTATCTGATAATGAAATAAAACGTTTGTGTTGTCTTGATCTCTTCTCTAGTCAGTTCAGCAATATGTGTTCTGCATAATGAGGTCCATGCAACAACGTTCCCCCAAGTCTTAGCGACGTGTGCAAAAGTATCTTGTTTTGTGTAATGCAAGCGCTATATTCAATATTGGGAGCTGGAAACACCTTGGCCACAATGTTTTGACACCGCAAGAACGCCAGAGGCTGCGACGTCAAAAGGTATTGATAATTTGGCTAAAATCGAGGGAACATGAAAATAGCCAGAAAGTAGCCAAGTATCCAAGGCGTTTTTTCGGCCGCCACTGTCCTAAAAAAAGTAGCCAAACGGGCGCAAAGTAGCCAAACCTGGAAACCCTGTCTCTAGTGTTCGCGTTTGCACGCCTACAATTCAGGAGATACTCAGTGGAATTGCTGGCTATGTAGGCCGCCTGATGTAAACTCACAATCACCACCACCACCATCAAGCACCATATATAGGTAGTAAAAATGCTGAAACGCTCTGCAGTGTTTTGGGTTTCGTTTAAGTGATTTGGAGCAACGACTTGAATCCAAATGGGTTATGCCGGTAGCTGCAACTGGTAGTCCGACACGACTGCAATGCGCAGGCGTAGAACGCCTTTCTTTATCTCAGACAAAACAAGGTGCTTAGCACGACTTAAGCATCCGAACGAATAATCGGCAAATATAGCTTTAAATTCTCTTGTACTTTTGTGTCAATTCAACCTATACAGCTTATGATCTCTGTGAGCCTCAGGGAGGATAATGGTCAGTTATACAAACTGTTTAGGGAAGTGAAGAGTTGAACAACCTTCGAACGAACCTCACGTATTGTTACGACACAATGCCTTTCTTTCCAAAGCACTCACATATACTTTGACGGCCAGCTGCGTTCCTGTCTGTTGTCTGTTGCGCGAGTCCTCCATGCACGACAGCTCTGCAGCAGCTGCTGTGGGCGGCAGCTCTCGGGCGTGCGGCCGTCACATTGACCTTCGATCGGCGTCAGATTATCCGTTGTATTAGTAGCACGCTAGGTCGGTTGCTCTTGTTTACCTTGTTTTTAACATCCATTTACCACGTTGATGTATAGAGCGCAGCATAGCGGAAGTCTTTCATCAAATCATTTTCTTTATTGAGAGCATAGAAGAGGGGTCTCAAACACGCGGCCCGCGGCTTCAGAAGGAATAAAATATTTGTGACTTTGCTAAATGGTATATATCGGCATTATTTACTCACCTATAGCGTTTAATAACGCTTTGTTTGGGTCAGCTACCGAAACGGGACTGGTTTCAAGCATATATTTTTTTTCGTGAGGCATCCGATTCGGTCACCATGTGTTGAAACATAACCGCGGAACAAAATATCTATATATTTTACAATATAGCTGTCTAGATTTGAGTCACTCTGGATATCAGTATCGATATGGATCTCGAATCCTGGCGCCAAATCCCCTCCAGAAGTGATCCATATATGACATACTATGGGAAATGCGTTCTTTCAAATGGCAGCGTTAACTGACATTTTGTTCAATCCCCCCCTCCCTCCCCCTCCCCTCCTCCGCTTCAACCTTATTCACTGTTCCCGCCTTGCGGGACTAAATTTCGTGTCCGCGGCCCGCTAGCTGAGGTGAGTTTGAGAACCCTGGCACAGAAAGTGAGACGCAAGAATGCGTTCTGTATAGCGATGCACCTAATACCATACTTACCATTAAAGGTGCACTGACACAAAGAAATACACAAAAGGACAGAACGCGATCACAGCTTGGGCTCTCCCATCTGGCTCGGTTCCGTGAGAACGATACTCAGAGTTCACCACTTGTCTACTCTACGGGCGCAGAAAAAAAAAGAAACATATATAAATAGCTCCTTTGAGCGGCGCGCGCTATGTGACGTCAAACGCGGCTTTTTTAAAACTGTGAACGTCATGACAGATATGCTAGGCTGAGCTAATCGACTGTTCTATTGTGGCACCAAAACCCCCTAGCTAACAAGAAAAAAAAAGAAATAAGGGAGGGGGGGCTTCCTGCTGTTTGGGCGATCCTGCACATTTTTTAAAAACAGATTTTCATCTTTTCTATCGCACGCATATCGCTCAATGAAAG
The DNA here is from genome assembly GCF_013339695.2 of Rhipicephalus sanguineus. Classification (NCBI taxonomy): domain Eukaryota; kingdom Metazoa; phylum Arthropoda; class Arachnida; order Ixodida; family Ixodidae; genus Rhipicephalus; species Rhipicephalus sanguineus. Next base: position 123,734,927 of record NC_051178.1, read on the forward strand.
CTATAATATAGTAGCTTTCACAACATTTCGCTTTCACGGATTCCCGATTTTCATTAAAACATTTCTCTCCCTCTCTCACTTTCACGAAATGTCTTTAATTAGTGCAGCAATTATCGTGTTCGTCTTGCTTACTTCGTTTAATGTGTTAAGGAGCCCTTGCCAATATACGTAGACGTCGTTAGTCTTCTATATTTTATTTGTTTCCCAACTACGTACGACAACGACTAGAAGAAAAAAAAAAGTTTTTTTCTTGGCAAAGGTAGAGCGCTACCCATTCAGGTAGGCGTATACCGCTTACAACTACTTCGACATCGATGTGAACCAGTTCATCCGGATCACTCCCTCGTTATGCACACTTGAAAGGCCAACAAAAACAAAATTTTGGACCATATAAAATTCTGTACATTTGGATAGCGTAATAGGGAGGATTTCGCACAAAGTTCGGACATCTTGCACGTTCAAATGTTCCGCATTTGAAACACGACCGGAAGCGTCCCGGAAAGCTCGAAGAAATATGCATTTTTGATACCGATACTGATTGATAAATTATAAAAAAAACACGGTTGATCCCTCCGTCATAGGAATCGGAATAACACGAAAGTAAAGCGTGCCCTCACAGAAGTAATTCAATGTTTACTGTACATTCATATAAGAGAGTTTGCACACTGTGTATAGATGTCTGGCAGCTAATGGTGCCCTTTAACGTGTATGCATCGACTTTGATGATTGGTGGTACATCTCCATCCCGACGACTAACGTCCATGTTAAATGATTAAACAAACCCTTGTGGTAGCTGTAGTAGTTGACGGTAAAAGCGTAATCAGAAAACGAGGTGCGATAGCCAGAAAAGCGTCGCATATTGAATGCAGAACTTGGTCGCCATCCCGCGGCATGTTAAAATGTGATTGAACACCACGGCCGGACTAGAGGGAAACGCAAAGCGCGTCGTGCCGCCCCGGTAGCCCGGCCGCGATTTTTCTCGAGGCGAGCGCGTGAGCATGGAACGCAGTGTTACAGCCAGGTGAGGCAGGCGCGCGTCGCAGAGCTATTTTTTGGTTTGTATTAACGTGATAACGTGATGCTGAGCGAGGCCGACGCTTTTACGACGTTTGGGCAAAGGTCGCCACCTCGCGGTGTGTTAAGGCATTAACAAAACTCAGCTTGTATTGAAAACGCGCCGAACGGGAGGACGCGTAACGCGTTGCAGGTGCTAGTCGCGGAGGACGCAGCAATGACGAATTACTTTACCTTTACCTCCCAGAGGTCAACACCACCCAGCCGACCGGGAGAGTGGTAGATATAAAAGGCGCGTTCGTAAAGCCTCCAGAGTTTGTGACCGTGGCGCAGTGGATAGCGTGCCCGGCATCTGCTGTTGCGGGCCGAGCGGTCGTGGGTTCGATGCCCGTTGGCGGTACCTTTTTTTCTTTGCCATCTGATTGTGCATATTTTTGCAACGTCATTTCCGTGACGGAAATACGTCACTGAAGTCTTGGTGGACCCCGGCATAAAACACTTTCGTGTTAATATAAACCGTTCACACATTTAGGCTTGCCGTCGCACTACCGAACCAAAAATCCGTAAAAGCTAGTGAAAATCGCGGGATTCGATGGTTTGTCAACCATTTGATTTCAAGTGAGCCAAAGCTGAGCATTGTATTATTTTCAACGAAACTCGTGTTTCAATTGCGACAAGTAACGTTTTAGTTGAAAATTGAACTCTGATCCGTAGTTCTATCATGAAAAAAATAACAATAAAAATACGTGATTCTGCCGTGTAGTTTTCAGGGCCCTGTGTACTGCTGGCTTGTCACATAGTTGCCACTAAATATTGAATTGCTCATCTACCGTATCACTATTCGCGTACCAAGCGTTCGAGCTCTGGCAGTTTTGATGCATTAATTGTCACATGCGGTTGACAGCTGTACCACCGGCTTAGCCAGCAGGGGGGTTCAGACCCCCCCCCCCCCTCCATCCCGAAATTTTTCAATTTTGCCTGTATATATTTGCACGCAAGCGCGCATACACTACAATCAAGTATAGTTGAACACCCCCCCCCCCCTCGAAAAAAATTTCTGGTTACGCCTCTGCGCTGTACTGACCGTTCGTGCGCGTGCACAAATACCAGGGAGAGAAAAAAAAAAAACATGGGTAATCCCTCCGTCACAGGAATCGGTATAAAAAGAAAGTGAACCTTCTCTTCACAGAAGTAGTTGGTTGTTTATTGTACACTGATACATGAGAGCTTGCACAATGTCTATCGGTATTCGGCAGCTATAGCACCGTTGGACGCGGATGCACCCACGTTGACGCCTAGTGGCAAATCTCCATCCCGACGACAAACGCCCATGATCTTGACTTAACCATTGTGGTAGCTGAAGTTGTTAACATATACCTGGATGCGAAAGACGAATCACGTAACTACCTCGTCACCGAATCGAATCACCGTGGACGCCGCATTTCACCAACCATAGAGTGTTCTACAATATTGCAGCAAAAGCCTACACCGCGCCGAGACTACCGAAACGCTCGCAGTCGGCACTCGTTAGTGTCAGGATGCATTACTCGTGGCCTTCGAGATATGCTCCGGCAACGCACCGTTGCTAGTAGTGTTGCTCAGGCCGTTCCATTCGCACATGGAGAGCGTAATCAGAGAAAGCAGTCTAACAGCCAGAAGAGCGTCGGTGATTGGACGATAAGCTTTAGGGTGCCTTCATGCGCGTGCATGCATCGAGGCACACTACTGAGCTTGGGCTAAGGTCGTCATTCCGCGGAATGTTATTAACAGAAAGGTCACACACGGCCTGGCTAGAAACGCGACGGGAAACGCGACGCGCGTCTTGTCTCCCCTCTAGTCTGGAAGTGCTTTTTCACGGTTCGAGCGGGGTACGCGGAGTGACAGCGAGGCTTGGGCTAAAGCCGCCACCTCGCGGTGTGTTAAAGCGTTGACAAAATTACCTTCTTTTTGGAGGTTCGGCTACCGTTTACTGAACTTTCGTTTTTTTTTTCTTTACCATCTGATCGTGTGCATTTTGCTGATGTACTTCCATGACGGAAGTACGTCATGAAAGTCTTGGTGGACCCCGGTATAAAACACTTTCGTGTTAATACCTGGCAGAGGCGCATCGCCTGCCTGAGCTATGATGGCGTTGTACGGAAACTATGAATTCGGCTCCTACCTACAGCATATTTTCTCTTTTACACAGTCCTAATGTATGAAAGGATAAACGAATATAGAAGGCAGTCTGGTATCGATGAGAACTGCACGTACAAGCTGCCTGCTGTGTGGAGTGCTCGCATGTTACGGTCAAATTACGACTGTAGAGGTGGTACTGTTGGGGATGATGGCACTATTGTCTGCAGCCCATGAGGCAGCGCATCTCGGTGGCACAATGAATGGAGTAGGGAATAAGCATGGACGAAGGAAAAAGACTGGTTTTCCTTCCTTAACGGGAATAGAATATACTTATGTATGTATGTGTGTCGGAGGCACAGTGACCGACTCATAGTGTGCACAAGTTATGAACAAATGCCATGCTACCGTTTACCATTAAGCTTACTTTCATGTATATTTGCAGTGCGATTGATGTTAAGTGAAGGGCTGAATTTACAGCAGGGATGTATCGAAGGCTGAACTCATGGCAGTGGTCTCGGATGAGGCTCTTCTGAAGACGTTCAACGGATTCCTCTTCCTGTTGACGGTCACAGCAAGGTCATTCCACGCCATTTGTACAAGCCATCTTGGTGGCCAGCTCAAACGTATTCGAAAATATTTTGCTTATTACTGCATTGTAAACCGTGATGTGCGAGAATATTTTGGACAGAAAAAAAATGTTTGGCCACGTGGGAGCCTTCCTAACTGCAAAATGTGGTCCGAGTGATGTTCCTCCGAAAACTTGTTTTCAGAGCGTCGTTTGTCGTGCCAATATCGAATTTGGTTTACATATTATAAGGATCTTTGTTCAACGTGCTCAAGGTTGAAGAAACTCGGAGGGTCCCTTATTTTTTCGACAAATACGACTCGAAGGAGAAAGCCATTCGGTGTGGCTATTTTACCATGCACTTTAAGCAGGCGAATGCCTCTCTTTTTGTTATTTAATCATTTTTTAGTCACACTGAAGCCGCAAGGACAAAGTGAACGCGCAACTCACACGCCTCGAGGCACGCTTGAGATGAACGCCGCTTCTTTTATTGCGACAGCAATTATATGGGCACTCCCGGCCTGTTTCTGCCGTCGGCGTCGACACCGCCGTCAGGTTCCGTATAATGTCCAAAACGATAACATCGCCTCGCGTGTCGCACGTTCTATGTGCGAGTGAAAGCGCGCGAGGGCAGCCGACGATCGCTGCTCCAGCGGGGTGGAAACGCACCTGCTGTCTTTCGTCGCGTGAGCGGTGCATGGGTAGAGGGGACGTGTGGAGGGAGGGAGGGGGGCTGCGGCAGACACACTCCACTTCGCTTGGCCTGGCGCGATCGCTTTATTTTGACAGAGATCAGCAGGCGACTCATAGCTTTGTACGTGCTGTTCTCGCCGCTCGGTTTGCGATGAAGTGATAGACAGCACGAAGGTCGCTTCGCTCGCTGCAGCGGCCGCGTTTCCTTGCGCCGGCGTTTTGTTGAGTTACATTGGTAGTATGCTAAAAGAGTTGGCTGTTGTCTTAGGATAACATTCCAATTTGTTGCTATCGCATTCAGTGCTTCGCCCTTGCGGCGAAACTGTGACTTTGTAAATTTTTTTGTCACGAAAACGCCGAAAAGATGAAGTTAACGCGCAGCTCTCGATCACTTCGACTTGTTTGCTTCATTCCACTCACGCCGGCTTTTCGTTCAAGGCCGCGCTCGCATTAGACATATAAGGCTTTCACCTTAATAAAACTGTAGCAAGTTTTCCAGATACGCCTCCACAAACTCCACATATGCCTCCAGAAATTATGTTAAAACGTGCCATGTTTACATTTTTGTCCCTGTAATATTGCGGTTTTTATGATTATTCGAGTAACCCAGTACTTACTCAACGGATGGTATATACTGTGTGAAAAATATTTTTTCATCACTGGTTTGTAAATGTTACAAAAAAATCACAATTGAAAAAATCTTCAGTTTGGTCCTCATTAAGACGTAATTTACACCACGTGATGCCTCAATTAAAGGTCCTCTTTATGCTTCAATAGAAAGCAAATATTTTTTTTCTTATTTGGCAAGTTTTATCATTACATTTTTTTTTGTTTTAAGCAAAGATTTTTACATTCATCCTTCAGTTGTATACAACTTAAGAAATCCGGCGAGGCCCCGCCCTGACGAACGAAGCGCAGCAGCCGATGACCTCCGCGACTAAAGAAAAGATGCACTTATGCAAACGGCAATGGTCGCGGAAGGCAGGCTCACCGGCCGTCCGGCTCATGACGTCAGCCTGGAGTGCGCGCCCATTGGTGCAGGGTTGTGAAGGAGTAAATGCCGCGAACTTCTTAACCCTTTCCCTGCCGAGGGAAACGATACAAAAATACCGATTTTTTTTTTAATTCGCCTACTTGATTCTACGTGCCTTGAAACTTTAAAAAAAATTATTCAAATGCGCTTTATTCGCAAGATACACGCACACACACACACACACACATCATATTGAAGATGTACAAAATAGGTTTCACTGTACTGCACCACGGAAAGTGCCCCTGAACTTTCCAGTCTTTCGGTGCAGGAAATGTCCTCTTTGAAATTAACCCCATATATGCCCAAACACAGAAAAAAATGACAAAAATATAGTTTTCACAAAAAGTGTACCCTCATTACAAAGCACAAGTTCTTTATTTATGCCAGGTGAACGCAACACTGTTTTTCAAGCCGTCCTATACATACAGGATACCTGGGCCTTAGGGGTGCTATGTGCGGGTGTGGTAAGCCTTGATGCATTCACGTGCACACCGACATTGCAACTTCCTCTCCATGACGTTTTTCATACAACAGCGCGCGTTTGCTTGCTGGCTTGCTTGCTTGTACCTCTGTACTGGCTCTTACTCACTAAGGGGGATTGGCCAAGAAGCCGGCGGTTATTGTAAATGAAAAATTAAGGTCTATGCAGGGTAAAAGGAAGCGCGATTTTTTAAAAATAATATAGCGAAATTTTTGATACGCAGTAACCCGGAGAAAGCGGTCGGCATTTCACGTGCAACTTCTTCCTCTCCATGACGTCTTTCACGCAAAGCACACGTTTACCCGAGAAAGCGGTCGGCACGTGGCAGCATGAAAGGCAAGCAATGTTCTAGCTTGCGCACGTTGAGAATGAGGGCCTGCTTGATGTGCTGTAGGTGGCGCTAGTCATCAGCTAAAGAAATAGCGATGTTAGAGCGCATCAAAGAAGCGTCCTATATGTAGGACACTGGGCATATATGGGTTAAAAAAAGAAAAATAAGGCGCAGAGAAATGAGTCCGTTAAAAACAAACCTGGACGCGCCACAGGGTGTTTTGCATACGTCTCAGCGCCGGTCCACTGCCGATACGTCCGAGACGCGGTATAGAAACTATGCTGCTATGTGTAGTTGCCCACACACAGGAGAACTGGATTCTTCATTTCATTTCATGAGTAGAGTAGATCCTATAACTTTGGCACACACCCACGCTGGGGGATTGCCCAAGAACCGGATAGTTTTTTAAAATCTAATTGTTAAAGTAAAGCGTAGATTTTTTCTATTTAGTGTTCAGCAAACATGGACTTCTTTCTTTGTTTTTTTTCTGAACGGGGCTGTTCTGAAACGCGCACACCGCTGGCGCACAGAGGAGGACGCCAATTTCTAATTCTATATACCTGAATCAAATCCTTTCTCAACCAAAATGCATACTTTGAGTGCATTTTCAAAATTTTTAGTGCGCTATCTGTTGAGCCAAGGACACAATGAATTAGGGTAGCTTAACTGCGGCGCCCCCAAATGCTTCTTTCACAGTGGACGAGCCCAGCTCGTCTTTGGTTGGAGCGGTACAAACTGCGTGGACGAGCTCAGCTCATCTTCGGTAGGGAAAGGGTTAAGCTGTATACGACCTTCGTAAATTCCTTGGGACTAATAGGAGCATCAAATCAAGGAGTTACAGCTAAACCTCGATAAAATAAATGTTAATGGGACTACCAAATACTACATTTTAAAGAGTTTGGAGTGCAAGCACGTAAGTGCTGAAAGAAAAGCGATAAAGTGAAGTAAGAAAGGACACAGGAAAGTAAGGAAGCTTCCTTACTTTAATGTGTCGCTTTTCTTACAGCACCTACGTGCTTGCGATGCAAACTCTTTAAATGAACATTAACCAACTTGCCCACATCGCTGTTCTTCCAGAAAATATGGCATAACAGCAATTCTATACCAGACATTTAGAACCTGTTGCAGTACTCTTCATTGCAAAGCAATTATTTTCACTGTTAGTAAGCTTCAGCGCATGACATGAATACGTTGCAGTGAAGAAGCTTACTAATGTGACTGTGTCATAATGCAAAGCAAATAATACCTGCAGCAGTGTGCTTGATTAGGCTGGTTGGTGCATTATGAAAAGAAAAAAAAAATGGCGCTTTAAACAGGATGCAGTGGAGATGAAAAATACAGTGCTGACTAACAACCAAAGTTTGTTGGAAATTAACTGCAATACGTAGGAAGCAGGCATCTGCACAGACAACAAAAGAAAAGCAGAATATGTGCATTCATCTCAAACATTAGGTTTCCATATCTAGGAGAGTCTCTGCAAAGAGGTCTTATGAAAGGGTGCATCTTCAGTAGCTAATAATGCCAAGCTGCCTCGGTCAGCCAGAGGCTTAATGATGAATTCCACTTGGGATTTACTCTCAACCAATGACACTCAACAAATCAGACACACCACATAAAAAAAAAGGCAAGTCAGCCTCCATCTCATTGGCTGGTTCATTTTCACAGTCCTCGGCACTCAATTGCGCGCCTTGACTTTGTTTCTGGTTCGAGACTTGTTGGCTTCTAATTTCTCCTTGAGACCAGCTTGGTGCTTTGGTGGTGTTTCTCGAGATAGCGTGGGTCCACGGGAGTTCCCAGAATTTCAGGTACCATGTATGGCTTCAGCCAGCCAACTAGAGGAGAGACACCCTCGAAGTAATGGCCTTTCTTGTGATAAAACAACAGTCCATCCCATCTGTCAAGAAACAAACTGAGTGTCAGTGTTGCCTTTGAATATGAAGATGCCATTTGCTGCCACAACCACTGACAACAGGCGCTTTTCTTAGATGTTAATGGCCAAAGCTTTCAAAGAGAAATGCAAATCAATCTATGCTGACAGTTCTCCTCAAAAACTGTTCGTGCTAATATCAGGGTTATAGGTTATTAGAAGAGAAAATGAAGCTAGGTGTTCCATACACTCTTAATAAGGTCCCGCTCAAAGCACTAGATACAGCCAGGAACCAGACATTTTCGTCTAGTTTCCTGGATATAGCCAGCATTTAACCAGGACCTGATTAATAGTGTGCTTTTAGAACATTTGGCTGAAACCAGTGAAAGGACATTAGTGTGGCCTCACGAACTTAAGGGTATATACTTATCTTTTTATATTTCTTAAAATCTGGTAAGTGTAGCCTTTGACCATTTTAGAATAAAATTGACATCAGTAAACGTTCCCACGCACACACGCGCATACACAACAAATATAAATGTATGACATTAAGGCAAGCTGGTATGGGGACCCCGAAGTTGGTCTCGGCCACCAATCTTTCGTTTTTAGTTTTTCTTGCTTATCAAGCGCCTTTCATGGTAAGCCTTTTTGGTAATTTAAAGGATAGTTGACTAATACCGCTTCAATAATTTTCGTTTAGCGTCTTGCATGGAATACGCAGCACAGTCACAACGCAAGATGGAGGAACAGCCTCCTAAAGTCCTTTGTGTATGAGGATGCTTGCAGCAAGTTGTGGCTTAATGTTACACATTCATCAAAACAGTCAGATTTGCTTTGTTATTTGAAAAGTAGGTTGTAGACTACGCTTCCACCTGCAAAAGGTGGGAGCGTATATAGTCTTGGCTTGCTACCTCACAGTGATACTGTTTGAAGGAGCTGCTTCCCGAAGCGCGCTGCAGTCTAGTCACGTGTGATTTTTCAGATTTCGCGGGATCTCTTTATTAGCCAAAAACAGCGAAAAATCACAGATAGTATGCCTGTCAGCAAGCTGTTATCATTCTCTTAAACACTGTACTCTAAGGTCCAACAGGAAAGTTTTTCTTAAATTTTTCGTCTCTTTGCCAGCGATATCGTTGCAGGTACCGGTATATGCGTGCAACTCTTGATACCACGTATAACAAGCCAATCCAACTAGACGGAGAGAGCGAGTTCTAGGGAGGCAATACATAGCACGTTCTGTACATCAAGGTAGAAGATGTAGTACCTCTGTCGCTACAGCAAAACGAGTGACGCTTAGTCAGCTTTATTGCCTCGTAGTTTCTCTTACGATTCTGGCTCTGGCCACATACTCCGTGCGATTCAGAAAAAGCCAGTGCAGACAAAGCCAGTGAAATGGTTGAATCATTTTATTGCTGGGACCTGTCTGTTCCGAGGTATCTGTAGAAGAGCACGAAGACACGTTCGTGCTAAACATCGTGCATTTTGTAAGACTGGGCGATGCCCCGTTGTCTTTTATCGAGTCGAAGTATCCGAGCAGCCTGGCTCCCAGCAAAAACCGGACTCTCTGATGATTCACTGTAACAACTGCAGCGCGACCTCAGGAAGCGAGTACTGGAAGCATATCAAGGGCATACCGCGACTAACACTCAACTACGTCGAGAACCGGAGACAATTTTTGGTATAAATAAGCTGGATCGAGCATGCCTCCGACATCATTCGCATCAGGATGCTGAGGAAGTACGGGGGCATCTACCTCGATAGCGATTCCTACATCGTGAAGAGTCTGGACAAGTACAGGCGCTACGAAACGGCTATAGGATGGCCACCAGGCCAGAACATCGGCAACCAGGTAATCGTGGCCCATAAACGATCCGATTTTTGCGTCTACTACGAGTCGTATCGCAAGTATCGGCCTGACCTTTGTGTTACAACGGCGGGTCAGCTACCGACGAAAGAGATTCTAGCAAGAAGCCTCACCTTGTCTACAGAGTTCCTT
>NC_051178.1:123745124-123780270 GCF_013339695.2 Rhipicephalus sanguineus
GGCCAGGTATGATTCGTGAATGCAGTTGAAAGAGAAAAGTCCAACGCAACTCACGGAATAGACTAAAGGTAACTACGTAATGTATTTCTTCAAATATTAAAATATAATGTGCCATATTGTTGCATTAATGCAAACTAGACTTCTTCTCTAAGAAAGACTGCATTTGTTTACAGGCTCTACAGGTGCCTAATGATCACCATGGAACGTTAGAAAAAAAGCAATATGAAGTATATTTCAGTTTTCAGCTTTGTAACTTAATTTCCTCTTGTCTGCCTCGGTGGTGTAACGGCTACAGTGCTTGGCTGCTGACCCGAAGGTCACGGGTTCGATCCCGGCCGCGGCGGTCGCATTTCGATGAAGGCGAAACGCTAGAGGCCCGTGTACTGTGGGACGTCAGTGCACGTTAAAGAACACCAGATGGTCAAATTTTCTGGGGCCCTCCACTACGGTGTGCCTCATAATCACATCATGGTTCTGGCACGTAAAATCCCGGATATTATTATTATTAATTTCCTGGTCAGGCGGAGGCGTCAAGCAAATCCGACCCATCCAATTATTTCTTCTGAGCAGTTCAACTTACTGCCCCCTTCACGTCAGCTGCACGCGGCGCTTTTGATCTTATCGGTTCACTCGTACGACTACCGTGCACGTCAGATAAATAGGCGTCTGGTGCTGCCGCCGCATGGACAGCAAGGCAGATAGGTAGGTAGGTCTGTTGACATTCGATTCTTGCTTCGGAAACATCGCGGTATGGGGGACGGCGTCTTCGTCACTGCAGTGACGTTCGCGGCACTTTTAGCGGGTGAGTGTATGCCCTATTATCAGGTTTATATAAAGAACTACGTCGGAAGGAAGCCTCAGTAGAAGAAGAAAAAAAACACGAAGAATCTGCTTTGGGAGATATCTAAGCGATACGTAAGAGTAGAGCCACGGCCGCTACATAAAAAAAATTGGCCGCGTATCTGCGTGCTTCGCTGCAAATGTCGTGTAAAGACGATAGAAGAGGCGCTGTGTGAGATATGGACGCCATCTGGCAATACGTCGGGAAACATGAGTGCTGTGCTGCGTGCCGGTAGTCCCGGCGCAGCAGCAGGCGAAGACCGGCGGTGACCAACGCGAGCGGCGGGGACGCGAGCCAGCCCGAAAACGCGGTTTGGCGCGAAGCGCTGAAGCAGAGAAACGTCCGCACTCAACGAGTACTCTCCACACACTCTTGTATTTACACGTCGCCTGGGTAAAACAGGAACGCCAGAGCGGCGCCCACAACCGGCAGCCTGGAGGCCGCCCACAACGCTGCTTTTTCATTTTTTAAATATTTTTTTTTCACCTTCTTGGCCTTCTCAAAACTAAAGTTTTTCAACACCAACCCATGGCATTCGTACAGTGCAATACAGAACCGAAACCGAAACACAACAATGAGCTCGTGCGAAGGGCACGGAGGAAGGCAAATGTCAGCGCAGTCGCATTTTCAGCTTTGTTGAAACAGCGCTCACTAGATGACGACGAAGTAAAAGAAGGCACAGGACAGGCAGCGCCTGTCCTGTGCCTTCTTTTACTTCGTCGTCGTCTAGTGAGCGCTGTTTCAACAAAGATGAACGCATACCAACTCGCTCAAGCTTCCGTTCTTATGCATTTTCAGCGCACCTTAAGAAACTAGGGTCCTTAAAATTACGTATGTATGCATTTTCTATTAAAGGAACACGCCACCTAATACGTACCTAGAGATGTTGCACCTCAGATATGCATGATATTTACTTTTTGATCGACAATGTTCACAAGTATGAACAGCCGCACCAGTTCAAGACCAGTTCAGCCCTTGGGCAAGTGGTTCAACTTTGGCCGAGTGGCTGAATCGAGGGACGTGCCGACAAACAGAAAGACAGAAAGACAGACCAAAATTTCTGCGTTTAAGTTCCCCAAGAAAGACTATCGTCTTTAAAAACAGGTGGTAGAGCATTATTGCAGGTCGCCGCCTTCCCCAGAATGTTCTTTCCGGGCGGCATCAGCATGGCGTCTATCATCTTCTTTGGAGCGTCAGCGTCTGGAACGGCCCAGCAAAATGCACATGCCGCAATCACCGAAACGCGAGTTTGACATCAATTTGTCGCAAAGTCTAAATTTTTCTGATGGATCCTCCATGTCAGCTTTACATCTTGTCCTAGTGAGGGTTTCTGTTGCACTGGAACGAAATTCAAGGAAGCCCTCATATGACGCGTTCGCCTTTCACATTCTCTTTCGCACCACGGGTACAAGGCATTCATACGGCCCGGAACCAGATATTTCCAGCTTCTGCAAGCGTGGTTGTTTAGCCCAGTAGTTTTAGACAATCTCCTTGCGTGTTTTTTTTTCGTTTTCATTTTATCTCTCTTTCTGTCGTCTTTCTTACCCCTATTTCCCCACCCCTGTGCAGGGTAGCAAACCGGTCACTCGCGCCAGGTTAACCTCCTTGCGTTTCCTTTTCATCTATTTCTCTCTTTGTGAGCGCGGGGGCCGGTTTTATCGTTGAGACGGCATGGAAATGCTTACGCATTTAGAAAGTTGCAGGAGCGATCGTCTTAATATGCGGGCTGAAGTTTAACGCTTCACGCTTGGAGAGCTCCGAACTCCAAGAACCGAACGCATTTGAGCCGTTTGCACTTGCCAACCATGGCCCGATCATAACAGTTGAGGCGTTTTATATAGATGGTAGTTAGCACATATGCCTTAAAGTCAATTTTCTCGATGCCTTCTAAGAACCTCGAGTTCGGGTGGTGAGTTAGCCAAAAATGACGACTTCGCCAGAGATGGAAACTTTAATTGAATTTTACTCCTTTACAATTTAACATAACTGATTGACGAACACGCACAGAAACGATATATATTAACATCAAAAACTGACGCACAGTTAGGATCAATTTAGTAAAGAAGGCATGATTCGAACTCCTGAAATTGACTATTGCTTATTTTTAGGCTGAAAATAATGAAACGCGTACGGCTACGTTTTCTAGTGATTAGAGCGGATACCTACCAAGTATTGCAGAGTTATGCCGGAAGTCGGGAGAGAAGTAGCCCTGTTGCTTAAGGCCAATAATAGTGTGCTACTGCTCACTGTTAGGCCCAATGCCGTAGCTTACGAGACATCTTATAAATCCGAAGCTGGTGCCAAAAGGCCGCACTTTCCTACGTCCATGTGGTAGCCCTTTGCGTTTCGACGTCCCGACGCGTCGCTGTCTGAAAAACAAAGCCAATACTGTCTCTATAGGAATGTTCTTCATTTATTTAGGTACATATTAACCTGTAAGTTTATGTCGCCGTTTGCAAGCAATGCTACCCTCTTTCATTTGGTTGGTTACACACATTTAAAAAAATAATATATATTAATAAATTGTGAAATCTTCTGCACATTGAGTAAGAACAGCCCTTCAAGAATGCTCCTAACGATATTCGCGAGCATCTCGGGCACACATGTACTAGACACATACACGATGTAGCCGAGTAAGTGCTCATCGCAAATGCCAGTGCCTTCAAAGAAGCGCTGAAGAGCTTTAGCTGCTTTGATATACGTCGGACTTTTGATGGCCACGGACCGAAGACTTTAGCAAGTGAGAATATTTGAACAGAATCAAGTAAACGGAGCTCTCGTTTGAATCGCGGTCAATGCGGGTTTTGCATAGGGCCGTGAAGCAACAGCTGATACGCGTCCTCGTCATTGTGGCCGTGAGAAGATGTTGTAGAGAACACAGGCTTAACTGTAAGTAACTGCTTTTTGTAAGAAGTGTCTGGAGAAAGACGATGTATTAGAGCGCTGATGCGTGGTGGAAGCTGAGAGAGTAAGAGAGAGGGATGTAAAGGTAAAACAGGGACGTTAGTAAGAGTTTAGTGTTTAGTGGTTACTCTAAGGGGTCAACTACGAGTAAGAGTGATACACCGGTGCTCCCTCTAAACCAGTACGACAGACACAATTCTCGCTTCATTCCTCGTAATTAAGGTGCTGCGTATGTAGGGTTGTGACGTGGGAATCTGACGGGTTTTGACATGCTCATGAGCAGCTTTTGCCTACGCATCCGCCATTTATTTCATTTGATTCCACGTGGTCTTTGCGCCCTCTATAGCCTTGACGGGTAAGCTAATAAAAACATCTTCAGAACCAGAATCAGAAGCATTATACTGATTCAGTCACGTCTAAGAAACGTTTGAACAAAATACACGTGATGCACCAATAGAGGGAGATCACGAGAAATGTTTGTAAGATTATCCTTTTAGTTCGCCCCTGTTTTTGAGCATTGTCTTCGGTTCGGACACGCCGCCGGGCTACGCTCACCGCCAGTATCAGCAGCTCTGCGTGATAGAGCATAAGAATAGAGGATAATGGGCACAAAAAGTTCACTGCAACAACACGACCCTATATATAAGAAAGGACGTACTGCATCAAGTAATTAAATAGAGGGGTGTAAGCTTGATAACACCTATCTCCTCTAATGTGTAGACGCTTTTCATATGATTCAGTGCTAGACACACTCAACAAGCACTAATCACCCCTTCACACAGGCTATTCTCGAATTCGTCCGGACGAGGTAGTTAAGAGTGCCTTATCTCACTGAAATCGCAATGCGATCTGGTCACAAATGGCTGAAAATGGTCGCTCGAGGTCATAAAGTTAGCATTTTAGATTATTCGCTTCCTGCTCAATTTTGCAGTTGCGCAACTAGCAGAAACGATTCTAGCAGCGAGCCAAAACAGTCCTTTCTGCGACCAAAAGCGATCATTTGCGACCAGTTCAGACAGGTCGCTTTGCGACTCCGGTGTGATGAAACGTTTGCAAACACCTCGCAAATGTTCTAACCCCAGCACCAGCTGCTCAACACTGTTCCAAATCCAAGTATTTGGAACCGTGTTGGTGTTGCTCGGCTACCGCTTTACGACTCTTATAAATGTCGTAATGCGGTGGCCGAGCTCACGTGTAGCCAAATGCCAAAATTACAGCGCTCCTAAGTATACACAAGGTGTCTCACTTAAGCAGCGCCTGCCTAGAGAGGACGACGCAAGAGGCTGCTCCCGTTTTGGAAGGCCGTGCCGGCCAGTTGTGAAAGAGACGCCCCAGCCGCCGATGTCTGGCTGGCAGGCTTGTGGTCGGAGTTTTTACAGCGAAAGCTGTTATGAGATCATTTCACCGGGCGTTTTTGGTGCCGTAGTTGTCCGCCGCCGCCGCTGCCGCCGCCGCCGGTGTCCGTAACCAGTATCGCTCGAAATAGGAAAAAAAAACGAAATAAGAAAAAAATTCCAGGATGGAACGAGGTTCGAACGTGGGCCCTCTGCGTGGGAGCCCGGTATTCAACCTCTAAGCCATGCCGGTGCTTCAAACTGCTTTGCAAAAGGTCTTTACAGGCTTCATGTCGGGAAGGAACCACATTAGCATATGCACTATAGCGTGGTAGAAGAGTAAATTAAGCACCAAGCGTCGCACAACGCGAATTCTGTAACCAGGCGTCACACAATGCGAATTGCGCAACGAGTAGGTTGTTGAATGCTTACAACCCATTACAAAGGGCTCTGCCATAATTCTTCATCGTCATCAGGCACAGCATCAACAAAGTGCGCATAATGCCTTACATGCGTTTAGCAGGTGCCACGGCTCTCCGTAGAATGACGAAAAATTGCACAGTGCCTGATGCCCTACTTCTGAAAAATTACAATGATTTATAGCGTAGTGGGTTCCTCGCAAGTGCACTTGTATTGGTTGCCAAGGAAGCCCATAGGCGCATGATCCGTTTCCTCGGGGTCTCAGTAAAGTTCATCCCCCCCCCCGTCTCTCTCCCACGTCAACGTATGTTATACAACATGACGGGAGAGGGAAATAGCGACCGGGCGTCACCCAATGCAAATTACATAAATGGTGGGCCGTTTAAAGCGTCCACCCCATTACAAAGGCCTGAGCCATAATTCTTCATCGTCGTCAGTCGTCGCGTCAACAAAGTGCACATAATGCCTTACAGACGTGTAGCTGGTGCCTCGCTTCTCCGCAGAATGACGAATAATGGCTTCGTAGGTGCTTCCCAACTTCACAAAAATTGTTATTTATGGCGTAGTGGGTACCTTTCTAGTGTACTTGTTGTGTAGCCCCAAGAGAGCTTACAACGGGCTCTAGAAACGCCGCTCTTCCAGCTTTCGCTGTGACTGTGCTGCGGTTTCAGCGCAGGCCTGGCGTTTTTTAATTAGTGCACCAGAAGAAGGAATAATACACGGAAATGGACACTTAGAGTGATAAGCAGTAGCCGAACAGCAGGGTCACTGGGGCACCACTACGTTTAAAAGATATTTCTTGCTCGAGTAGTATACTAGCGTAATTTGAGACATACTGAGTGATGAAGTAAGATGGCACTTGCTGAATCGGACCAGTCGCATAGCGTTCGCAGCTGATTTGAATAAATCAATATAACTTTTGATAACGCTTAGATTTTAATTAATTTTTGCCAGAGACAACCCATACTTTTCAGAGTTCAGAGTTCTTTTATGGTGCATAAAAATAAGGTTGGAAACGGGGATTGAATTGGGATGGGGAATGGATATTTAGATATATAAATATGTAGATACATACGATAGCAGCACAAACGTAAAAATATGCGTGTGTGTGTGTGTGTGTGTGTGTGTGTGTGTGTGTGTGTGTGTGTGCGTGTGTGTGTGTGTGTGCGTGCGTGCGTGCGTGTGCGTGTGTGAGTGTGTGTGTCTTTTTTCTTGCTTACGTTTCTCATACACCATATTAAAATGCACAAGGCTGCCGTAATGGGAACAGAAATTTATAAAAATTGGTACTTCCCCCCGCCTCGCACGAGGGACAACTGCCGGGACAGTTTTAAATAAAGTTTATTTATTCACATAGTTCAGCTTTATAGCTTTTCAATTGCAGGGTTCTCGCGCGGTAGCAACATTCTCACGTTTGTTTCCTGTGCTTGGGTAACACGTGTATGTACTTTCCTTTCTTCCGTTCCTTCAAACATTGAACTGCCAGCAGGATGTCAGACTTTTTGTGTCGGCTAACCTCTGTATATCAGCCAAATGTCTCTCAGCAGGAAGTACGTGTTGCCCCACCGCGGTGGTCTAGTGGTTATGGCGCTCGACTGCTGACCCGAATGTCACGGGATCGAATCCCGGCCACGGCGGCTGCATTTTCGATGGAGGCGAAAATGTTTGAGGCCCGCTTGCACCATTCGATTGCACCATGCGCCATTGCAACCATGCGCCGATTGCAACGATTGCACCATGCACCATTCTGCGATTTAGGTTCACGTTAAAGGTGCACATGGTCGAAATTTCCGGAGCCCTCCTCTACGGCGTCTCTCATAGTCATATCTTGGTTTTGGGACCTTAAACCCCAGATATTATTAATAGGAAGTACGTGTTGATGCATGTGGATTTTTTCGGACGCGCTACTGCAATACGCGAAATTTGAGCATGGCAAGTATATAGGCGACAGGGTGCTAATGACGACACAGTGAGCGTTCCGAATAGTCGTAGGTCCAAAGATAGCGTTCTGCGATGCTGCAGCACAAAGTTTCTGAGCAGTTAAGCTTTGAAGCCGCAATATCTCATTGTCCACTGCATGGTGTATAGATATGACATAGCCCCTCAGCTACCGCTCTAGCGAATTATTTCATGTTCTCATGCGTGTCTAAAGTATGCTCGTTAAATAACACTCGCCCTCCCATTCTAAACCAAAAACGAAAGCCGTAGCTGCCCAATGCCAGCCCAGGGACTATGGACGGGGAAGCATTGTGTGTGTATGCAACGCCACGTACTGCGACTTCATCGGCGACATCGGGCCCCTGCCCAATGGAGCAGCAGTTGCGTTCGAGAGTTTCACCAAGACCACCCTACCATTCTGCGAGAAAACTGGTCAGTTGCGCCTTACTACTTTTGCAGTGATTTCGTCGTTTTAATGGCAATATTTGTAGCTTTTTACATATGGTGCCGAAATTTTTGTTCAGGCGTATTACAGAGAAATTGTGTACGTCCGCAACTTAGGTTAGAAAGTACAAAGCAGCATAGTTCTTTTCACCCACAATAGGTCAATTAATTACGTTGAGTGTTCTTGGCCATTTTTGGTTTGTTATTTTGTTCAGTTACCCGCATCTTGTATGTTAGTATTTTTATTGACTATCTATTTATTGTAGTGTTCTTGCCATTCGTTTTTCTGTACAACGTCTCAGTTGCAACTGTAGATATTTCAGAGTACAAAAAGCAATAAGAAACTAAATAACTAAAACGTGTAACTGACATGTAAGACTTCTTTCCATCGATCACGAAAGCTATGAACAGCAAAAATAATTATGTCCTGCGTCTTAAACGTCGCTGTAAGACTTTACTGATTTCTAAGTATATCTAACACCTTTAAATCAAATAAAAACACATTAATATCGCAGCCTCTATGTCCTATCTTATATAACGTTCGATCAATGTGTCGAAGAATACGTTGAATATTACTCAATATCAAGCTTGCTCGTTTCAAGATAAACATACCTGGTAAGAATTTTTTCAATTGCGTTTTTCCTGGTTCATACAGACTCACTGTCATGCAATGAGACTTGTCTCACGCTTCAACTGACGCTTTAAAACCCTGACATTTGAGGGTGGTGTTTTGCTGTTTCTTGGCACAGCCCATTGGTGCAGATAAAGCCTCAAATACGATGGCCGTTTCGGCTCCTAGTTTTCCATATTTTCTCTTTCCTTCCATATCGACAGGTTCCGCAGAAAACGACACGCTGCTGCTTGTAGTCGACTCGTCGAGAAAGTACCAGAAGATGTTCGGATTCGGTGGTGCCTTCACCGATGCCACAGGAATAAACATCAAGTCTCTTCCTACGAACATGCAAGATGACATCCTCAAGTCGTACTACTCGAAGCAAGGTAACGACTATATCTGCATATGGTTATACTCTATGGTGATTCTTCCAGGCTATAAATTGTTTCTAAGGTTTCAAGCGCGAAATTGACAATTGTGCAAAGAGAAATAAAGATAATTTCAGTGAGGTTATTTGGACTATTGTAATTATACCATTGGATAAGGTTCCCGCGAGGATGTGGAGAAGAGAGAGAGGTGATAAGGGTCGAGAAAGGCGGAAGAAAAGCCATGGTCAACACCAAGCTAACGTCAGCGAGCAATGGCGTGTTCATTAATTCTTCTACGGATTCAATCTCTGTTCTTGCTCTCGCAAACTTACAACTTCTTTTACATGGGGCCTTCTCCTGCTGTGCAATGAACTCTGTTATCCTTAAAAATCTATAATTAATTTCTGCTTTTAGGACTTGCGTACACTATCGGCAGGATTCCATTGGCCAGCTGCGATTTTTCTGAACGAAAATACACATATGACGACACTCCTGGAGACCTGGAGCTCAAAAACTTCACGCTGTCTCCGGAGGACTTTCATCTCAAGGTAACCTGAAATTATCATTAAATTAAAAAGTTGGCGCAGTGAATGACGATGTCAATAATTAGCATGTCGTCACTGACTTCACTCGTGTGAAATCTTGATTTTCAAAGAGACGTCATAGTGCATGAGCTAGGTGGTCACATTGACGACGTCGCAGCGCTGAAGGGCGGTTATAGGAAGAAAGAAATGGCCGCTGCTCCCGTACAAGTGCAGTCGTCAGCGCTTACGAATTTTATTCCTCTGAAGTGCGCTCAAGAAAGTGTGCTGCAAGATCTATGTGTGGGGCTGAGTATATGTTCATTATGTTCCGAACGTTCACTTGCGTTTCAGCGAGTAAAATGTAGTGCGCAGCACTTTCTCGGCTGTGTTTAGAATTTACCTCTCCCAGCACTGGGATTAGGTAGTGCAAACCACGTAATTTACACGCAGTAGCGCAATATGACAGCGACTGAGAAGTAGTCCCTGTCATGTTGCACTACACCGTGTAAATTATAAGTACTAACGAAGGCCGGCAGCGTGCCCTGGAAAAATTATGAAGGCATTTCCCTTTCTGAAACCCGTAACGGAATATAAACACCAGCCTAGGATGTTGCAGAAGGGGCCATATGGAAAGGTGTGGTACCTGGAGCGCAAATTGTGAACAAAAGTTGAACAATTGCTTCCAGAAATGCACTCTATATACATCCTCCTCACTAAGTCAAGGGGTGGCTTCCCTACAAGAAACGGACACCGAAAGGCTCATTTTTTTTTGTCTTTCTTTACTAACTCAATCAGAGAGGTACACAATATTCGGAAGGCGGGGACATTAACCAGAAGATAAATATGCGGTTCTCTGCCTGGCACTACACAAGCATTTTTGAACATTCTTCTAAGAAACAATACATTGAAAAATGTTTATTCTGAAGATTTATTCTGAAAACTTATATTTAGTTGACAGGAGTTTCTTCTTTTTTTAACTGCCAATGGAACGTCGGAATTGCAAATTTATTTCCTTCTTCTTATATACATGTTTTGAAACATCCAATAATTTTGTCCGAGTTATGTTGCTGCATCCTCTGCTAAAGCGCTGCTGCGGCATTACAGCCTTTTTTTTTTCACGAAATAGCTGTTAACGCAGTTTTGGGCTCATTTTTTAACACTGCCTTGGCGTGCAGCGGCAAGCTTCTCAAGATAATTTTTGACACTTCCCTTGCAGATTCCGTACATGAAAACGGCCATGTCTTTGTCAAGCGAGCCGATATGGTTCTTCGGGAGTTCTTGGAGCAGTCCATCTTGGATGAAGACCAGCAACACACTGGAGGGTCGTGGCACTCTGAAGGGTGGACCCGGAGGTCCCTATTACAAGGCGTGAGCAAAGTACTACGTCAGGTATATTTAATGCACAAATAGTACACGCGCAAATCCGCGACTATGTGTAAGCACTGTAGTATTTCGATAACAGTAGTTTTAGCGCTTGATAAAACGAGAGAAAGCATCAAAAATGAATTTTATTGGTGGCGAGTTGAACTTATAAACTCACAAGCCATCAATTATTATTATTTCGCAGCAACAGTAGCATTCGTTAATGTTGCTGTGAAGAGACATCAAACGCTTTCAAGCGTAAGTTACGCTAGCTGAAGAACTAACACGTGCTACACAAATATCAACCTGCTAAAACTATAGTGTCCCAGTGCGTGCATTAAAAGTATATCTTTATGTCACGAACAAGTTCTGCAAGTGATCGTCCTTTCTCTGCCTTTTACGCCTTCACGGTCTTTCAGGTTTGTGCAGGAGTACGAGCGTCACGGAATTCCCATCTGGGGCCTGACAACGCAGAACGAACCCACGGTGGGCTTCGTACCTCACTTTCCGTGGCAAGCGCTGGGTTTCACGCCGAAGACGCAGAGGGACTTCGTCAAGCTCGACCTGGGGCCGGCGCTGGCTGAAGCCGGTTATGGAGCGGAAAAAGTGCAAGTCATAATCCTCGACGACAATCGCATCCTCCTTCCGCACTGGGCAGATGTGGTGAATATAACAATTCTCTGGGCACTTCGCCGCGTATAGCGAGTGCATTTTGCGTGAGAAAATATTGTCACACTGCAACCGGCTATTTTTTGCGGATTTCTAAATTTGCAGTGAACTTAAGAAAGTACCAAAAACAGACATGTGAGCACAACTTATGATCGCGAGTGCCTACCTCTAAGTGGTGTAGTAATTCCGTGATTCTCAAAGTGATTAATAAAACATGTATACAGACAGCTTATAAGGAAGGTCAGTGCAGTGCCACCTTACCATTTTGCAGGCTAGTCATAAGATGTAAAGCGTAATGCACGCGAAAAATAGGCCCCCACCATGCATATGATAATGCCTAATGACCTTTCAGCCACATGTGCCTGCAATAACCATCGACAAGGAGGATAGTATAGGCAGAGAAGAGAGAGGGTGTGGGGAGACGAGGCAGCGAATGTAAGCATTAGGGCGGTTAACCGGTAGAAAGGCTTCCGGTTTACTATTCTGTGCTGGGGGATATGCAAGAGTAAAAGAGAGATGGAAAGCATAGCAGGAAAGAGAGATAACAGGCGAGAAAGATAGGTGAAGGTGCCAAGTTGTCTTTTCTTTTCTTCCGCTTTAATTTTCCTCTAGCTGATTACTTATACAACTTAATAACACTTCTTATGCTTTGCTTCGTTACCTCTTGGCTTCGTATGGTCGTGACTAAAGCAAAGTAGGTTCCTCGGTTCCTCATCTTATTCGGTAGTATAGAGGCACCTTCCTCATAAGGTACTTAAAGCAGAAGGTAAACAGCTGGCAATCCATGACTGTTTATGGCAAACTGTTTGCGGAATCCCACGAGGTGGGGGAGCGGTTATGAAAGTTGACATCCATCTGCTTGTAGCGCAAGGCTTTGTGCTGCAAGCGGGTGGGTATCGATTTTCCCGTTCGAAATCCTCGATTGTTTACTCCGAAAGTGATCGTTTGTCAAAACAGGCCGAGGCCTGTCGTGGTCGACCACTTGTGTGCACAATAGCAATGACAATGAAAAAGAGCGTGCTCGATAGTTTCCTAGCTGCAACATTTGTGGCAGTACGGGCAGAGTTATGAAATGAATAGCGGAGTAGAGCTTCTAGTAGATATGAGAGCGGGTAGCGAATACCCGATCGTGAAGCAGGCGTCACTGTATAGGGTGGCAGTCACATATGTGACCGACCAACCGAGACCGACCGAGACCGACCGACCGACCGACCGACTGACAGACAGGCGTCACGCATGGTCGCTTTCGTAGAAATTCAACATATTTCTTCAAGTCGCTCACTAACCTGTCGGTACGCCGAAGGTTAACTTACGTGGCCATTTATGCGTAAGTAGCGAGAGAAAGGCGCGAACGGAAGCAAACAAGAGGCATTTCTTTTGTGGCAGCGGGCCGGCCGCGTTTGCCGGTGTGAACAACGATTGTCGTGGGTACAGTTCCAAGGTCACCAGAGGTGCACCCCTGTCAGTCACTGACGTGAACGCCGTTAACGATCTAGCTACCATGAACCAAACAATGTCTTAAAAGATGCAGTAGCTCGTTGCAGTCGTTGTAAACTTGTCCTCTTGACATAGAAACGTGATAAAACAAAAAGAAAGGGAAACGTTCGCGCATGTTATCTTTACGAGCTTGTCTGACAACGTCATGATCGCAAAAATATGAGGCTGCGGCGCGCCAATATACCGGCAAAACAGTACGTGATGCCGAAATGCTCTCATGAGTAGACAAGCAACGAGATATTTCAACTTATTTCATACCTTTCTGTTCGCTTATCTTGCATAGAAATCGAGAAATTGTTGTATCGGCCCAGGTGTTTCCGATGACTGGAAATGAAAGGTCGGAGTGTACAGGTTTCGTTTCAAACTTCACTCTGAGGATTGGTTACCGTCAAAACAATTAGAACGTTATTTCTTTCCCGAAATTACCGATAACGGTTCGCTGCGCAGGTGCTAGGCGACTCGGAGGCAGCCAAATACGTCCACGGAATCGCCGTCCACTGGTACATGGACAACTTGATCGGCCCGTGGGTACTTGACAAAGTGCACCAACACTTTCCGGACAAGTTCATTCTGGCCACCGAGGCATGTGCCGGCTTCGACGCGATATTCAAGGACAAGGTCATTCTGGGCAGCTGGGAGCGCGCTGAGCAATACGCCAGCGACATATTGGAGGTGAGGCATTCCAGTGTGTTGAACCGCAATTCTGTAAACTGGGCAAAACGAAGAATAAGTTTTCTCTCGGGAAGACAAAATATCATACTTCTTCGGCTTGCTGGGAGCGCGGGAACACACAACAGACGAAGGAAGAACTACAGAACACGAGCGCTCGTGTTCTGTGGTTCTTCCTTCGTCTGTTGTGCGTTCCCGCGCTCCCAGTAAGCCGGAGAAGTATGAATTACCACCTAGCCCACCTTTCGATACTTTTACAAAATATATGATGCATCTGAAATAAATATGTGAACAAATAAATGATTAAGTAAATAAATAGAGTGCCAGCTGTCTTGAATACGAAGTAAATTCTTTTGTTACTGACTGCATGATAGATTTTACGTTAGTAGTTGAAGCTGGAAGAAATTCTTCTTCGATAAAGTAAAAAGAACAGGTTCACATTCACGCAAACAAAAGGAAGTGCACCCGCTAACAAAAAGATAAATTCGATATAAACAACGTGGTATCAGACGAAGAAGTGCAAATCGGCAATCCAAAGGACAGTATTTAGGTTATGAGCTTGCTTTCACCGCTTAAGGCGTACACTAGTCTGTGCAGTACTTAGCAAATGTAAGCGAGATGATATTGTACGCAAAGCGGCAGCTCATTGAAACCAGGCGGCTAACAGTCTGTGCATGCAATAAGAAACAATATTCAAGCAAAGCTGGAAGACTTTTTTAATGCGCTAGATTTTAGTTTCTTTACTTTTCCTGCCTCGTTTTTGTGAAGCGTTTGCTAAGCAACAGTGATTGCACTGAAGCGACACTTTTACTGCAGTTCTGTTCGATGTTCGCTCCCGCAGCAATATTTTTTTATTTCGTTTATTACCATTAGGACCTAAATCACTGGGCTAGTGGATGGACGGACTGGAACCTTGCCCTAGACACAGGAGGAGGACCCAACTGGGCCAAAAATTTCGTTGACTCACCCGTAATCGTGAACGCCACTGCGAAGGAGTTCTACAAGCAGCCGACATACTACGCTTTGGCCCATGTCAGGTGTGTATTTTGATTTCGCTCGATATTTGTTTTGTTTTTCTAATCCGGAGTAAACAACTCTTTATAATGAAATGTGTTCTAACAATCTAATGAATATAACGAAGCAATAGTAGCTCCTCTTAGAAGGTGTAAAGAGGGCAATATATTTTGTAAAGAATATCAGTAACCTTTGTGTTCAAATTGTCGTTTTATCGAAGCGAGGGTTTGGTATGAATGAATATCACGAACGTTGTTTTACTTCGTAATGATAACTTACTGATCGATTTGCGCCCATTAAGCCCAAATCTGCCGTCGAGTGACGCTACTGCGGTAACTTATCTGAGTCCGTACTGACAAACCTTTTAGTTCGTAAGTTCTCTTTGTCATTGGCGTTCCTCCTGCGCTGAGCGTTCCTTTAGCACTACAAAGACGAAAACTCGGACACTGTCAAGATGAAACAACTTGCATATATCAAAGTGATGTTACTGTTTGGTGACTCGCAATGCATCGAAATTGCCCGGCTGCCGAATCGGGAACCACGCTTAAATTCTGTACCACCGCCGTGTTCAATCTCCAGCGTATTGTGCGCACAACCCAATGCGTCCCTTCCTGAATTAGAGGCACTATTACGCTGGAAGGAAACATGATAAGACCGCCTCGCTGGAGGTAATTTGAAAAAGAATGCGGTCTTACCACTGCCGTCAGAAACTGCTACACTTATGAGGACAAATAATGTTAGATAGAGTTATAGTTAACGCAGTTTTCTCTTCTTGTCCCGCGTCTTGCTCGTTCCTTCCGCTTGTCCTCGTTTTTTTTTCGAACAGTTTTAACCTCACCACCTTCATTCGTTCACATCTTTCACCTAAGGTCGCAACAATATCCGCAATTTTTCAATTTCAAGGCTTTCTTAGACATTACACGCGTGCACAAGAAGATTTCTTCCAAATTCAGTGTCATATTTTTTTTGCAGCAAGTTCCTTCCGAGAGGCAGCGTCAGGATTGAGTGCCATCTGGAGCGGTCGCTTTCGCAAAATAGCGCTGCAACTAACCTCGAGTATGCAGGATTTATGACGCCAGATTCAGCCATCGTAGTGGTCGTATTGAACAAGTGAGTATTGCGATTTGTTTCCTTCAAGCCATACTGAGAATAGTGTATTTTAACCACTCATGTGTCGGCAGTTGCTCATACCATGCACAAAATATCTCTGTGTATTATCGATGGAATAATTGCGCTATATATAGTCAACGTTTGTCACTCCATTACTCGACGACGAATACATCGCTGTTGACAACGGTGCAAGTCGAGAAACGTTTCAAAAACACACACACACACACACACACACACACACCACACACACACACACACACACACACACACACACACACACACACACACACACACACACACACACACACACACACACACACACACACACACACACACACACACACACACACACACACACACACGTGCGCACACTGCGAGGCATAGCTTTGTTTAGTGAGACGTATATATAATCAGACCCACCACGCTGTTCTAGTGGTAATGGTGCTCGAATGCTGGCCCGCAGATCGCGGGATCGAATCCAAGCCGCGGCGGCCGCATTTTGGATGGAGGCGGAAATGCTCGAGGCCCGACTATTTAGATTTAGGTACACGTTAAAGAACCCCAGGTGGTCAAAATTACCGGAGCCCTCCACCACGGCGTTTCTCATAATCATATCAAAACACAACAGTTACTATTATTAGATATACAGTCAGTATTGCGCTGATATTTTGTAAGTGCTACTGTGTATACTTACAACTCTACGATGGACTCACTTTTTTTTTCTTGCTTTCTTTTAAAGGGATGACAAGAAACACGCACTGAAAATCAAGGACGTGTCCGGCTCTCGCATCGTTCAGAAGATCATCAACGAGCGGTCAATAACGAGCTTTATTTGGCAGTTGTGACAATACATTGGTACCAACAGCACAATCTGAAGGAGTGGTTTCTTGGGGCATCCACTGTCGTCTACCCTCGATGAAGATATCAGAAACATCAGCCATGTTGGCGGCCTCCGTCATCCCCATGACGACAGCCGCAATATTCGCGTCAGAAAAGACAGTCAAGCGATACGGCGGGTGTTTACTACCGGTAACCTCCTTACATGGTTTTACGATACTCAACCAGCGATACTCGCTGCGCATCCGACAATACAGATTTGCATTATGCTCCTATGTACTCTTCTCCTTAACTCTTCTTCCATGACACGCTGTCTGGTCTTTTCGTGCTCAATAATGTTTCGTATAGCTTTCTGTACAGACGTAGTAAAAGCTAATCACTACAGTGTTTGAAAAAGCTTAAAAAAGCCTACAAACAAACAATAAATCAAGAATTGAGGGATTGAGATGAAGTGACAGATATAAATGCTGTACAAACGAAACGCCAAGTAGTTTCTCTGAAGGCAGTGAACAGAGAAAAGTGAAACGAATCCAGCAGTATAGGACACCAAAGGGCTGTTTTAGTTGCCAGAGAGATAAAGGTAAAGAAAAGATATGTAGGTTGACCAGAGGAAATCTCCGGTTGGCCACCCTGTACATTGCAAGGGGAAAAGTGTGAGAAAGAATGAAGGAGGAAAAGCGAGTCTGTAACGATACTATAAAGTCACCAACATAATCAGTGAACTGTCATTACGTATCATCCACTCCGGTTCCCCTAAGGAACCGCAGCAACACCATGGTAGCGGATCACGATGAAGTCCGTGTACAGGCCGCCGCCCAAGAGTTCCGTCAGATGGGCGATTGTCCATTGAGTTGACAGACAGGGTGACTAAAGCATAAAGCAACTAAACCCAGACAGGGAACTTGAAAATAAATATATGCAAAGTTAATTGGGCGCGACTATGTGAGCACCAATACCTAGATGGGGAGGGGAAAGGGATAGAGAGAGAGGTAAATAGATACGGTGCAAGTGCTTTCGGTTCACCAAGAAATGTCTTCGCCACCAGGAGGCGCAACTTAAGCCGACGGACGTGAATGAGCCTATTTTACTTTTCGAAATGAGAAGCTGTGAAATATTCACTACGACAAGTGCCGCTCGAAGCAACCTAGAGTTCACTGTGTAATGTATTTCTTCAAATATGCGTCCTTACTTCGTGTCGCGAGCGAAATAAATTATTTTTGGCTTATAACCGAACAAGCCGTCTTTTTTTAGCTAACAAAGAAGCCTCTATCTCCATCTCTTTTTTTCTAATGTTTTTTTTATGCACATGGAATGCAGCTGTGTATGACCTCCTCTATCGTTTTTACTTTTACTGCGGTGTTTCAACAAGTGCATCCACCTGGGCGCGATCCCCGGGATGTGATTCAGTTGAGCGTGCCTTATAAGCGTTGAATATCGTCGCTGCGAAAGACTTCGGCGAGATATGCATGTACTTTCACATATACTGCAGCCACGCCAGCTTACTTTGATAACAAAGGGACATACCGATGGGCTAGTTTGTAGGACATAACTCCCTCACTAGCGTAAAGAACCACACGGGCGGCGAAAGAAGCAGACTGTGTGTGGTTCTTCAAGCTGCTCTGCGATTTACTTCGGTAACTTATCGATCAATGTAACGCGCAACGGACGCTCTTGAAGTTTGGTCCGCGGCTAATTTAATGAAGATCAACGAGGAATGAAGATCAACACTCCCAAAATACTCGATTTTGTCTTAGAATGTAGCCAGCTGGCCTGAGAACTGGCTAACCTGCCTGTCCTTCCGCTTTTCTTTTCTTCCTCCTGCTCCTCTGACGCCAGCTAACAACGGCGACGCCGCTCAACGCAGGAACGGGCGCCTAGGAACCTAAGAGCTGCTCTCTAAGAAAGCGAAAAAAAGAAGGCCACCCAGCTGCGCTCTTCTTTCCGTCATGGCCCCTCTAGTGCGAAGCTGCCAAGATTTTTTTTACTACTTTTGCGGCACTCGCCTTCTCGCAATACTTTTGTTAAACAACGGGACACTTACGCACGCATTGCCAGCAGCGTGGAGGGCATCTAAGCTACCGCAGCAATTAAATTACGAGCGGCACTGAACGCAACGGTGACTCGACGG
This sequence comes from Rhipicephalus sanguineus, assembly GCF_013339695.2. Lineage (NCBI taxonomy): Eukaryota > Metazoa > Arthropoda > Arachnida > Ixodida > Ixodidae > Rhipicephalus > Rhipicephalus sanguineus. The sequence continues at coordinate 123,763,797 of NC_051178.1, forward strand.
AGATTGCTGTTGATCAAGTTTCGTTTGCCGCCGAAAACAATAGGAGCAATATATGCAGGCGACGCCACAGGTGGCAAACACGATAGGCTTTGTTATCTGCTACGGTCGGTAAATATGCCCCTCCACGGTGGTCTAGTGGTTATGGCGCTCGACTGCTGACCCGAAGGTCGCGGGATCGAATCCCGGCCGCGGCGGCTGCATTTTCGATGGAGGCGAGAATGTTTGTGGCCCGTGTACTTAGATTTAGGTGCACGTTAAAGAACACCAGGTGGTCGAAATTTCCGGAGCCCTCCACTACGGCGTCTCTAATAATCATATCGTGGCTTTGGGGCGTTAAACCCCAGATATTATCGGTAAACACCGTTGTTACGGCGGAGTCGAACTTTACAATGCAATGCCCCCTTGGGGCATTAATGACTGCCGGTAGTTGTGTCACGGCCTCTTTGAGTTCATAGCCCAAACGATGCGATTTCGGCGATCGAGGGGCCGTGTATATCTCTGCAGAGGCATCAGTTATTGAGAGGTCATTATGGTTAAAGCAGTGCAAACAACACAGACGAAGAAAGAGACACAAGAAGCAAGTAAGCGCTAGTTGTGTCTTTTTCTTCGTCTGTTTTGTTTGCGCTCTTTTAGCCATGATGGAACCATACCAACTAGTCCAGCTGTCGGCCTTGTTATTGAGAGGCATCAGTTACCACCACCTCCCACCATTGGTCGATGCCGGTTCAACATCGCGCCATTCGCGGCTAACTACATGGATCTTTGACAGAGCCCTTCCTGTTGCACCGAATGGAAAAGCTTGTGATCTACAACCGCGTGTACAGCACACGGAAACGGCTACACGTAATAGTACGAAATACAGCGGTGACAGACACGCAAAACTACACTCTGCCGGCAAAATGAATAGAAGCAAAAAAAAAAAAAAGGCGAGCTGCGCCCGGCCGTAAGGAAGACGTGCTTCCCTCGCTGCACGAGGAGGGGCAGCGATGACGTGTCAGAAGCAGGTGATCAAACCGCAAGTGTCCGACTGGCTAGTCGCTCGAATCCCTTCCACGCAAACAGCCCAGAAACGAGCGATCGACAAGTTGGCTTCGCGGCAATTTGGAATTCCACGTTACAACGTAGAGGCACCTTGAAAGGAGAAGCGTGACTCAGAAGATAAGTGATGAAGCAAGGCACGTTGTTAGGCTAGTCGATTCATGGTTATAAAGAGGTTTTAAAGTGCGCGATGAATAGGGGACGAAAACAGGAACGCATACACACACAAGCGCAGTGATAAGTGATGACTCATGAGTATACATCACCTAGTACCAGACGGGGATCTTTCTCCTTTAGATGAAAGGGGGGGGGGGGGGGGGGGGGGAGAGGGGGGTGCCCGCGAATCAAAAGTTCCTCCAGCACTGAAGGTTGGCGCTCTAAGTATCCCTCCCCTCACACAATGGATAGTAAACACGAATTTGCATGCTTGGTTCGCATCCACGCCTTCCCTTTCTACGGATATCCATTTTTTTTTAGAAAGAAAAGCTTACTGTTTTCTTGGAAGATTCAGGGTACACTAGTCGAGATCTTTCTCGGAGCGTCTTTCCTCTAATCTCAGTGTCCGTGCACACACACTCCTGCGATAGGACAGTGCGTTCTGTCCTATATCTGACTTGTTTCCTGAAACGTTTTCCGCACAAAAAGGCTACTTTCCTTTTAGAATGCAGTACCAACGATCCCAAGCAGCCACCTTGTCCCTGCGATGAGCCAGCGTTTCGCAACACACTCTTCATAAGGCGACTAGGCTTAGTGGACGTATAGGACTACTTATGAGCTGATGGTATACCATGACAGTCGATTTACTGACCACCTTAGCAGCACTAGCGGCTGTCATATCAGGTAAGTGCTGATTTTTTTTTTCCGCATGATAACAGAGGTGGATCGTCGTAAAATAATGTGATAAGGTTTGGTGACCATTTACACGTTAATTGGCACTAGAAAATCAAATGTCGCGGCATATACTGCATACTGATGTCATCAGATCAACAGCGCCGCCTAAACATGAATGCGGCAGGAGCATGTCGTGGTTTTTAGCGCGAAACTCTAGTTACTGCGCAACAGTTTTTATAGCTAGCGTATATGCATTCGTCCAAACAAAAGCCGGAAACTTACCCGGCGATTTGACTGTGGTCATGTGTATACGTGAATGCGGCAGTATTGAATCGCATTTTTTTTTTTCAGCGTTACCTAGGTATAACACCATGCAACAGCTTTTACACGTGCGGTGCACCTTCCCCGTCCGAAAGAAAACAATTTGTTTCCGCCAATTTGCATTCCTTCGGTGAGCGAGTATCACACGGCGGTCGCCGGTGCACTTTTTCTCTCCAAGTACGATATCTCAGCTTTACGATATCTCACTTGAGAAGGTCTGTCGAATCAATTCGACTCACATTTTTAGCGTATTATTACTCCTTAATTGAACACATTGAGCCAGAAATCCGAATCGATGCCTCACTTGTCACATTCATATAAACAATGTCATAGTAAAACACGTGCGGCAAGTCTTCCTTGGCTCATCAGCCAATAAACTTATTTTTATGTGAGCTCATCTCTACAGTGTCGCCATGCTTGCCGGTTCTGCAACACGAACATTGCGTACTTACCGACGTCACTGATATCTATGCAATTCCATCGCTTGTGGATGTGCAAGACGCTCGCTGAAAGTTCTGCAGAACTATTACGCCGGAACAAGTAAGGAAAGACACACAATGCTCCATTAAAGCTAGACTAAGTTTGACCTAGTCACTGTAGCAACAAACAAAACAAACAAAAACGTGATACACCATTTGACTGTTTCACATGATAAAACAATAGTTCATAGCAGGAGTTTATGTTTATCAATGCCAGCAAATAATGGAGCAGCTTCGGTGCGGTAAATTATTCAAGTTCAAGTGTATCTGCTTTGAGCAAAACTTCATCATTCCGCAAATTTTTTTTCTTGGGCGAGTTGATACTTGCTGAATGGCATGATTTGTAGCCCAAAACTTGAAAAGAAAGGCTAGGAGGCCTGTTGCTTTCTATTTCTGTCTGTCTTCTAGTGTTTCTTTCCGTGTATCATTACGCTAAGTCAGAATGGTATCGTTCTCAAATCCAAAGCCGTAGCACTCGACTGCCAGCCGAGAGACTATGGTTGGGGCAGTTTCGTGTGCGTCTGCAGCCCGAACCGATGCGACTTCGTCGGTGACATCGGCGATCTGCTGAGTGGAGCAGCGGTGGTGTTCGAGAGCAGCAAAGCCGGCCTAAGGTTTGCGAAGACCACCACAACATTCAGCGAAACAACAGGTGAGCTCAGGATTGTCACCAGAAAGCCATCCAATCACTTCTTCAAAGCTTGTGTATTCAGCTGTAATTTCACACCAGTGGCTTTCGGACTCAAATAATTACCTCCTGTGCTACCGTCTCATTTCCCGCATCTTTAGAAGAATCGTTTCACTATCTTTACGGCTGTTGAGAAGCCGTTCAACAAGGAACGTCGCTGAAGCCAACGTTGCTCACTCTCACCCAACTTCAGAAGAGGAGGAGGGGGAGAGAAAGCACGCACACGAAGGGGGAATATAAAGAAAGGGTAGAAGAGGGCTATTGAGGTTATCTGTGAAAAGGCGTAGCCAGCGTTATACAAAAGCACTAACATCTCCTGAACACCGTATAATAAAGAACTATATATATAAGGAGTTTGGTATGCTAAAAGCGGAGAACGAAGAGGGGTAGGGGGGGGGGTGTTGTACAGTAAGAGAGACAAAAAAAAAAAGAAAAAGGGTGGAACATACCCAGGGTGAACACTGGCTTTGTTCCTTTTAAGAGGAGAGGGAGGGCACTGCGTTGAGCCATGATCCTTATCTTTCATCTGTCATCCTCTCCAACTAAGGCACTACGCAGCTTAAAAAAAAGAAGTTGAACTGTTCAAACATTGATACGTCGATTGCACGATATCTTGCTATTCAAATGGCTTGGTGAAACTCGCGCAAACTTGAGATAAATAAGTGTGTGAGCTAAAATAGTACCAACTGAACCTCCCTGAACGGGAATTGTCCAATATACGTTTCGCATTATGTCCTGCGCTTTTTATATACTGCGCATTATATACTGCGCTTTTTACACCTCTGCAATATCGCGCCGCGGGCAACTAGCGTATTTAGCTATCGCCGTAATCGGCCCAAACTCATTTCAGACAGGAAGCACGCTTCGCCAACGCCGTGGTTTAACCCTGTAATGCTCAATCTACGGGATAGGCTCTCAGATTTTGTCTTTGGCCACGGACGGAAAGACGGAGTGCTCGAACCAACGCGCCACATAATGTCACGCATTGTTATTGAAACAAGCTGTGTTCTACGATCGTGAGAACACTCTGAAGGCAGGTTTGAGGCAAGGAAAGGGTATCACGTGATTTATTGTCTTTCCTTCCCGCTTTTACAGACGTTGCTGATGGTGACGACTCAGAAGTCCTTTTGATCAACTCCTCAAGGACATACCAGAGGGTGCTCGGTTTTGGAGGTGCCTTCACTGATTCCGTCGGAATAAATCTGAACTCTCTGCCGACCGAAATGCGAGATGATATCCTCAAGTCCTACTATTCCAAAGAAGGTACACTGTTTTATCCGACATTAAGAAAAAGTTAAAGTATACCGTGCGTCCAATTTAGAATTTAAAGCGTCCTTCATCGCAGCTATCCTATCCTAAAACTATCCTAGAATGCCTACTGCAAGTACAGCTGCGAAGTGCCCACTACGCCATAATTCTTCCTTTTTGCGAATCAGCGAAGTACCCACTAAGTGTCCGTAAGGCAACACGCGAACCAACGCAGCTGCTCACTTTGTTAATGCTTTTGCTTATGATGATGATTAAATATGTCTCGGTGCTTTGTAATAGGTGGGCCACGCAACATTCCGCGCATTACATGATATTCATATAGGGGTTTTTTCGGAAGCAGTTCCAAGCAATGACGTGGCTCTGTGGTAGAACACCTGCTTGCCACGCAGCAGGTCTAGGTTCGTTCCCCACCCAAACCGAAGTTTTATTTATTCGCATCTATCTCGAATTTTTTCTCGCGGACAACGATGACTTTTCGCTCACAACCAACGACGCCGACACCGGGCACCGAAATTTTTGCGTAACGAGCTCTCTAACGCTGTCGCGTTAAAACGAAGGTTGAGGTGGGGCGAATATGATTCAGAAAATTTACATCCCTGCATTCTGAACCAGAAATATCTTCATATTGAAGTGCGGATATCCTAGACTTGCGCATTTATTTCACTTATCAATGCCATTGTGCACTCTTTGCTGATATGTTCTGGCGCTTCCTCGCGATAACTGCCCTGCGTCACAAAAATCCATGCATCAATATACTTAGCGAAGGCTATCGCCTCTACTTAGGTGTCAACAAGCGATAACTTAAGCAGGCGACCCCTGCTTATTTCATTACTATTGCTTTCTTGCCATATACTTGTCGCATCATTTAATGATGAATTGAAATGAAATATTGTTTTTTACTTAAATTCCGTGTTTGTCGTTTCTGCGCCGCCTACAGGAATCGAATACAACATGGGAAGAATCCCGTTGGCCAGCACTGATTTCTCTGTACGCAAATACACGTACGACGATTCTCCCGATGACTTTGAGCTCAAAAACTTCACCCTTGCCCATGAAGACTTCGATCTCAAGGTAAGTCAAATAATTAGTTTATCCAAGCAAACCACTTTCCTTATTATTTCCAAAGTCTAATAACCAATAAAGTTAGGAACAACTGCTTATCTTTAACCGAGCACTTAGCAAAAGTGACCGAAGCTCTGAATTAGAATTTCTAGATGAGATGCAAGAGATTGCTTGTTTTTATTTCCAAAGCTTGTCTTTAGGCATAGTTTTCTTATGTCAGGGGGCATCTAACATAGCAACAGGTGCTGCACGCCGGGAGGTAAACATTCATGCCTTTGTGAACATATAAAAACATTGGTTATATCTCTAGTTCCTTCCCTCGATGGTTCACGCTTTTCTATGCCTTTTTAAATGAACTCTTGTCTGACGTGCTTTTTCTTCAGTGGTCGAACAAAGCAGCACATCATTTCTTGTGTGCTTATGAGCTTACCATGGCTAGCTGTTCGACGATTCAAAAGTCATCAGCGCATTCTAAATATACACATTTCTGAGAAACGGTAAGGAATTGCTGCGCAAATTGAATGTGCCATGGTTTCCAATATAAAGGCGTTATAAGCGTGATTTCCCATAAACGTGTTCACAGTCACGGGCTGAAAGTTGTTATTTTGAAACTGTGATGAGCTGTGATATACAGTGTACTTGCTGGAACTCTATTGGGTGCATGTGTAGAGTTCATTCTCAACGACCACAGCACCGCGCACGTTTAAAAAGCACGAATTTTTCGCCGTTGTTTCACAGATACCTTACATCAAAAAGGCCATGTCTCTCTCGGGTGACTACGTGTGGTTCTTCGGCAGTTCCTGGAGTAGTCCAGCCTGGATGAAGACCAACGGCGAGCTGGAGGGCCTCGGTTTTCTCAAGGGTCAACCGGGAGGGCCCTACTACAAGACTTGGGCAAAATATCATGTCAGGTACAGCGTGTGTCTGGACGTCATTTTTTTTCTGCTCTTTGTGTGTGGTTGTCCGTCATTTTTTCTGACTTACAGCTGGATACCCTAAGCCTCTTTTTACATGTCTTTGCGGTATCTATAACCTAAGCTGCAAGAGAGAAAGAGAGAGTGAGAGGGAGATAGGCGCTCAGAATAACAACAATGCCATTTCCCTAGCTCAAAACATTTGGTTTCTTCACTACCGAAAAAAAATGTGGGCAAGAAAAAGAGATGCAGTTTGCACAATATTACTTCACATGTTTCCACAGTTGCAAGGAAGAAAAAAACAATGCGACAAAAATTTTATTTTCCAAACGGCAAAAACATGGCAAGAACACCACCGATAAATGCGGACTCTGGCTTTCAAGCTTCGTATATTGAAATGATTCGCAAAGACCAATAGCATAACTTTTCTTCGCAGTACATTGTATGCAAAAAATTGTTGCAATACTTTTGGTAGTCCGGCCTTAGCAACCGCGCGCTGCGCCATCTGCCCGCCACTCTTTTCTTTGGTTCACACTAGCCTTTAATGTTGACTTCCGCTAGTGACTTTTGGAGTATGGGAAAATGACGCTCTGGGTGACGAAGACGCAAGTTTTCAAAGACACTGAACAGTTATAGGTTGTGTAGTTTGCTAAAGAAATCAGGTCCACGAACGTGGACGCAGGCAGCGAAGCGGTTATATAAGCTGAAATATATTTAACAAGCGACACTATAAAATATATTTAACCACATGGGGAAATGAGCAATGTGCCACTGAATCCGATAGAAGTTTCGTATGCAATTATTTCGTAGACGTTAGCCTACCAATGATGATGTCGTTACATCCAGACTCTTTACTCATCGCTAGAGTAGACTGAAGGGCCGAAGTCAGTTATGGTAATCGCACCGTTTTACAGCGAAGACCAACGCCGTATATATAACTAGGCCATTCGTAAATCTGCGAACAGAAAATCCCTAGCGCAGGTGCATGCCACATGAATTGAGCAAACCCCACTACCCTCCGCTGGTGCACTGAGATGTTGCCAAGCCGAGAATGCGGCAGAAAGACGCATGTTGCTCAAATGCTCCTCAAGATTGGGCACGAAACACGAAGCGCATGGGGAAAGGCTGACAAGACGACGCATGCCGCGGCATAATGACGCATGCTGCTAGAACAAAAGCATGCGCTAAATTCAAAGAGGACTTTCTGTACCTGCCATGAAAATTCTGTGCCTTTATGTACCTTTTCTGCGCCACCTCTGTACGAATGAAGGAAAGAAATTTTCAAGGGTTCGTTTCTTTGACACAACCTTAATGAAAACCAACAGATAACGAAGCCACGGAAGGTATAGTGAACGTTAATTGTACTCTTTTAAGTTTATTGTAATAAAAGTGAAGAAAGTAAAGTGGACGAAAAGACAACTTGCCGCTGGCAGGGCAAGTTGTCTTTTCGACCACTTTACTTTCTTCACATCTGTGTGATAATTACTACAATACACTTAAAACAGTATAATTAACGTTCACTATACCTTAGGTGGCTTCGTTATCTGTTGGTTTACATTGCTAATTATAATTCAGAACGAGCATTGGTTCTCGATGCTTAGCTTGGATCGTGCTTCCAGGTTTGTGCAGGAGTACGAGAAACAGGGGGTGCCCATATGGGGAATGACGACACAGAACGAACCAACGTCGGGCTTCGTTCCGTTCTATCCGTGGCAGACACTGGGTTTCACGCCGTGGAGTCAGAGAGACTTCGTCAAGCTCGACCTCGGGCCGGCTCTGGAAGAAGCCGGCTACGGTGAGGGCAAAGTGAAGGTCATGATCTTTGACGACAATCGCCTCTTCCTTCCGTTCTGGGCAAATGTGGTGAGTAACCTATGATGTAACCCCGCTAAAACCGTAAAAATTTGATAAAAATGAGTAGTAAATGTTAAGTGAAAATTTTCTGGCAAGTTCTGTAAGCGGTTACTGCAAAAACGTATCCTTGTGCGTTTGCCACAGCAGCTTCTATTAATAAGCAAGTATACTTCATCTTAAAAGTTGCGGTAAGTAAACAGAAACACAGCACAGAACGAAAATAAAAATAAAGGACACACGACGTCGAGAGCACATTTTCTTTCGTGCTGTGCTGTGATTCTGTTTAATTAGCGCAACTATTAAGATGAATGAACACCAACTAGCCCACCTTATTGCTTTACGAAAGTATAGCTCCATGATGCAGCGGGAACTTCCCAACGGGTAGCAATTGTAACGTCGTGTTAAATGTAGGATATATTATCCAAGATATGGATTGTAATAGTAGCGTCGTGGTGCATGTGGAATATATCTTGCAAAGATTGCTTTTCAGGCTGCGAATCCGATCGAAATTGCTATATGCTATAGGTTATTTAACATGAGTTTCTGTCTGAATTTAGCACTGGCTCAAGCGCATGCCGACTAATATAATTTGTCGGTAGGGAAGTCATCGATGATTCTTTGTGTGTATAGGTCCTCAGCGATGATGAGGCGGCAAAGTATGTGCACGGAGTTGGCGTCCACTGGTACAAAAACAATTTCATCGGCCCGGCTGTCCTAGACGATGTGCGAGAGGACTTCCCGGATAAGTTCATCCTTGCCACGGAAGCCTGCACCGGTTACGAAACTACGACCGTGAACAAAGTCAAGCTTGGTAGCTGGGATCGCGCCGAACGATACGCCAGTGACATAATCGAGGTGAGCGAGGCCTTGTCAAACGAAAACTAGATCTCAGCGGAACATGAAATAGCCTCTACAAGTATCTTCCCACATTGTGCGTGACGTCCGTAGTCCGCACAGCTGGTTAAGTACTGTCTTCACTTACTGTTCAATAAGCCAGTTCAGGCTGGCGCCAAACAACCTGCTCGAAAGCTTTCCGACGTTATAAGATATTAATGTGATTAATGATACTGAGCTGCCTCAGCGATATTTTCCCAAAACAGAAGGGAAAAACTTTAATGAAACATAAGTTATTTGAATGGGAGGAGAATTAGTCGGGGGCCTTAGCCGCCAGTTCAACCTGGTCGATCAGCGCTTGCTGGTCGGCCAGATCAGAGCTAGCACTTGAGAACAGGTACCGCGAAACCATTCTCAAATGTTGTGAAATGCAATTTGGGCCTTATTGCAACTGTTTACGCTGAGTTCCTTGGATATACAGGACCTCAACCACGGAGTTGGTGGTTGGACAGACTGGAACCTCGTTTTGAACACAGAAGGCGGACCCAACTGGGTCGGAAACTACGTTGACTCGCCTATCATCGTAAACGCCACTGCTGAAGAGTTTTACAAGCAGCCCATGTATTACGCTATGGGCCACTTCAGGTATGTTTTCTGGCCGTTTCTCGAGCATTCAAAAGCGAATGGTCGGCTCTCTCAGCCGGCACCTTGGTGCCGGTTGCAAAAGACGAGAAAAATAAAAATGTGCGGCGCGAGCTCGAGGCACAAGTCCGGCAAGCGCCGTTTGGTACTGGAAGCCTGCTACGCTGGTTCTCTTGTGGCGCCCTGGTTCGACCCCACGGTTCCCGAAAGTGCTGACCCGGACGTGATTCGAACGCGCAACCTTCTGGGTGCCCGGCTTGCGCTTCCAGTACGTGCCGCCCGTCCTTATTTTTCTCGTCTAGGCCCCAAGGCGCCGGCTGAGTGCGCCAACCTTAACGTCCGCATGTTGTGGCGTTGGCGGGCGCTACAATATAACCCTATAGGTACTAATCAGTACCGGCATTTTGAGCGTAATATTGGCCAGACGTAACAATTGAACAAGGTTCTGCTGTACACATTTAAGACCCCGTGTGGCTCATTAGCGCTTTATATTCCCCGCAGCAAGTTCATTCCAAGAGGCAGCATCAGGATCTTTTCGAGCATGGAACAACACAACATTCTAGACATCTTTGGTAAAGAACTGGAGCATACCGCCTTCCTGAGACCGGATTCAGCAGTAGTTGTGGTCGTACTGAACAGGTGAGTAAAACCGCTATCGACCGAAGGGACGGACATAGCTTACCACTTGTGACTATAGCCCGGCGCATTGCACGAAGTGCGGGAACTCGTGCGTGTGCTATTTTCGTAGCCAATGAATCCACGTTATAGTCTGCTGGCTGGTACTCACCGTCTGGTGTTGTCAGCACTGCTTGGTTGTTAGATGCGACATAAGTCCCCCAAACTACATGTGAACACATGGTGGACAGCGTAAGCAGGACAGCCGAATGTGTACTATAGGTTACAGATATGCTCCTGCACAGTAATCAAATCATATTAAGAATAATTTATTAGTTGACCTATTTGTTCACACTACGGCGACATAGCGGCTATTACGGAAGAGGGAGAAATATCACTTATCAAGTGCAGCAAAAAAATATTTTTGACTGAGAGTGGACGATAAATTACATGCTAATAAGTTCCAGCAACAATTTTTAGGAAACGCCCGATAACAAAAAAAAAAGGGGGGGGGGGGCTCTTGGTTATTTTGCCGCTTGCACTGATCACTGTAAACATGCATACGTCTGAAGTTTACTGATATATTTTTTCCTAATCAATCAGTTGGACGTACGGCACTCGCCCTGTCCTTCATGTCCGTGTTTTCTTGTGGTGGCTTCCTTTTCTAAGAAATATGTACCAGCTAGCCCAGAAGTGCGTTTTAGTGAATTACAGGCATTTCAATGTGATAAAGTTACATAAATACTCCTTCAGGACGTCTCGTTCCAGATTGGGGTGTTAGAATGTTTAGGCTATATGGCAAAATACGGTCGTGTAAAAAACGCCAGGCCTGCGCGGAAAGCGCAGCACAGTCACAGCGAAAGCTAGAAGACCGGCATTTCTAAAACACTCTTGGGGCTACTAATACAAGTACACTTGTTAGGTACCCACTACGCCATAGGTCATAATTTTTGTGAAGTTGGGAAGCACCCACTACGCCATTATTCTTCATTCTACGGAGAAGCAAGGTACCCGCTACACGTCTGTAAGGCATTAGGTGCACTTTGTTTATGCGGTGGATGATGACGATGAAGAATTATGGCTGAGCCCTTTGTAATCGTGTGGAAGCTTTAAACGACCCACTAGTTACATAATTCGCACTGCGTGACTCCCGGTCGTTATTTCACTCTCCTACCACACTATATAACACATGGTAACGTGAGAGAGAGAGAGAGAGAGAGGGAAAGAACTTTATTGCCGCCCTGAGGAAGTGGATCATGGGGACCTTATGGGCTTCCTTGGAAACTAATAAAAGTACACTTACGAGGTACCCACTACGCTATAAATCATCATAATTTTGTGAAGTAGGGAAGCACTCACTATGCCTTAATTCACCATTTTACGGAGAAGCGAGGTACCCGCTACACATCTGTAAGACATTATGTGCACTTTGATGATGCTGTGCCTGATGACGATGAAGAAATATGGCCGAGTCCTTTGTAATGGGCTGGAAGCATTCAACGACCCACTCGTTGCACAAATGACATTGTGTGACGGCTGGTTACAGAATTCGCGTTATGATACGCCTGTTATTTTACACTTCTACCATGCTATATTACACACGTTAGTGTCATTCCTTCCCGACATGAAGCCTATAGGGTCTTTTTGCAAAGCAGTTTCAAAAAAAAAAAAAAAAACCGGCATGGCTCTGTGGTAGAATACTGGGCTGCCACACAGAGGGCCCAGATTCGAACCCCGTTCCATCACGAATATTTTTTCTTATTTACTTTTTTTAATTTTGCGCGATAGCGGTTACGGACACCGGCGGCGACGGACAATTACGGCGCCAAGAACGGCCATTGTTGTGATCTCATAACAGCGTTCACTGTAAATTCATAGAACTATTTGCATTTATTTAAAAGGCGATACAGCGTGAAGAGTTATTTGTTGTGCCAGAAACAGTAAGCTTTGAAATGTGGCGAGGTGGTGACCGAAGGTCATGATTGGACACGGAACAATTATACAGAAGTACGAAATACCCGCCGCCTGCAATATAACTAGGTTGCAGCAAAGATCATGTGGCAATCCAATACTTAAGAGATGTCACATGCAGCTACGTTACATTGTTTCGGCAGGGCCTCACAATAATATATTGGCAGAATTACTGGCCAGTATTTTCTAACTTTTCTGTTCTCACTTTTCAGAGGGGACCGCAATGTCAAGCTGAAAATCAAATACCTGGTTAGCTGCGTCAGCTTTCAGAAAGCCATCGAAAAACGTTCCATAACGACGTTCATCTGGAAACCAGAGAGATCCTGTGCCCATCATAGTCAATCATCCAGTACTGTTGGTGCAAAATTCTCTTGAAGCAAACAGTGAACGTCTCTCTTTCTCTTGCTTTCTGTACGATGATTTTTCACACGTTGTAAATAAAGAAGTGTGCACAAGACATCGGACCATCCATAAATAAATACCGTTGAAAGGCGTTCTCTTTTTATTGGTCCGTTTATATGAACGTTTAAGAACGGTCCACTGTATGGCACCTCCGTCAAGGCGAAAATGGTCATCGGCGGCATTTTACTCCGGCGTCAGTGAATATTTTGAAGGGTTAGGGATTACCGTAAGAATAGGTAGGAATTCCCGTGTTCCACGGGGATACAGCCCGCGATAAGGAATGTTATCTAATTTAGAAACGAAAAAATCCAGGACCATAACCTTTTCTCGCCCGTATTCTCAGTATAGCTGCATACACTGTCGTTATAATACCTCATATTGTGGCATTGTAACATCAAATTATACTTTCAGGACTCCTAGGGTCTTTAAAAAACAGTGCCGTAATCAACAATGCCAGCTACGTTTCGGTGGGTTTCTCGAATTTGACCAACGAAAGCTCTGTCATTCGACCGTTCACAATGCGGTATTCCGCGTCCTGTGCAGCACGTGTTCTACTGTGCAATCCTTTCTTTCTGATTTCACTGCGTCTCATACTTTACTCAATTCGAATCCACACATATTTTTTTATTGTACATAAGAGTACGTCGGGCTAATGCGTGGGGATTTGCAGCTTTTTATTAAATCAGCCTCTGGCAAAAGCTCGATTTACAGCAATTTCTATGGCTTGTCTGTTTCACGTCTGACATTCTTTTGGTAATTGTGCTTTTTTTATGCGATTTACTGGGTGGTTCTTCTGCTTTTGTGGCCTGGTGTGATGGACGCAACAGGTTTGTTTCTTGGGGCCTCTACGAATGTAAATTTAGGAACCCGCTGCCCGTAGGTTTACATAGCGAATAATAATAATAATAATAATAATAATAATAATAATAATAATAATAATAATAATAATAATAATAATAATAATAATAATAATGAAAAGACAATAACTCCGCAAATTCAGAAGTTGTTAAATATTACGTTTCAGGCCGCGCACCAATCGGTCATTCCGACAAATAGATTGCGATAGAGGGACTCCTACGCTTAAGCAGTCATTTAGAGAACCCATGTTTGGGAATTCGCCAACTGATTTGTTTAGAAATGAACAGATTGCCCACCTTTTAATCTATCTCGTTTCCTCCCTCATTTTTCTTTTCATTCCTCAATCCATTTGCCCCGGAGTAGGGTAGCAAACCGGACGCCAGTATAACTGACCTTCCTACCTTTCTTCCTTCTCTGTTTACCTGCAGTGGAGTCCTTACGTAGTTATGAACTGTCTACTTAGATGATGACGATCACACTGACCTCCATTAAAAGGGCTGGACGGCGCATCCCCACTCTGCGAGGCGGGCGCTTGTGAAGCCACCGGAAGGTCCCCTATTTGTCCCGGAAGCTGGCGGCTTCTGTCCGTCTCAGTCGCGCAATTAAAATATTCTCGTGTGGCAGCTGTTGTTACCATCGTTTTTCTGTTTTTCTTTTTTATTTTTTCAAACTCTGCGATTACGCCTCACTTTAGACGCCGACGAACGCTACACGAAAGATGACAGACGCCGCGCCGACACCGCCCGAATACGGCGGAGTGCTGCAACGTACAAAATGTGTAAAAAGTAATGCAACTTTGAGGTACTTACGCGTGAAATGTCTTCCCTCACGACTTTTCCGGTCGACTCGTACAGTTTACTGCGCTACAGGCCGGTATTTCTTTAAAAAAGAAGAGAAAAGCTCTCTTCCGGGACAAAAACGGCGGCTTCCGGTGGCTTCACGCCCGCGTGCTCGATGCGCCATCCAGCTCCTCCTAGTGGAGATCAGTGGACGGTCATCGCAACTGCGCAAGAGCAATTGTTTTTGAACGAAAAGTTGTGTGTACTCTATTGTCGCTTCCTTTGCTTCGACTGGAGTGTACTAGAACAGGGGAGTGCTTGGAACGAGCTTCGGAAAGTGAAGCCCAAACGGGGTCAATCCGCTTGTGGCGCTGCGATCGGTAGTCTGCAATGTGTCGTCGTTCAAGAGTTGCGCGCGCCTCCGCCGAAGTGGTACAGGGGTAGAATGCCCACTTCCCACTCAAAAGACCCAGGTTCCAATCGCAGCTGTAGATGGTGGGTTTTTATTCTTAGTGTCACCTATTATAGCTGTATTGGTTTTCCTTTGTTTCTTAAAACTAGCTTCTGTTGCTATGCATTGCTACAAAAAGTAACGTAAAAATGTGAAATCTCGTTTCGAGTCTCGTATTCGTAAACATCTCGGAGGCCATACTTTACGTTTCTGTTGAATACCGGGTGGCGGCGCTGCAAATAACTACGCTCTTAGTACGCTCATTGTCAAATTTCTTCTATTTTACTTCACATTTTACGTTACCGTGTGAGTTTTAGATCGGATATTTCGCTCACTATAAACACATGGAAACCGATATCACCAATATCACATAACCACGCCTTAAGGGCGTGATGATGTGAGCGCACACTCAGGAGAGCACTATTTTTCATCCGCGTTTCCAATTCGCAATCTAAGCGTGTTCTTTGGATGCCTAATGAATTCCTCCTCAAGTTACCAATTCTACATACCTTTTCCAGAAACCGGCATGTTCACTGAAGTAAGTTGGCAAATTTGGCTAGTTGGAACATACTAAACATGTTCAGCGCAAAAAAGAACACGAAAACACAAGGAAGGGCACGACACAAGCGCTGGTGTCGGCATGTTCACTGGATAATTGAAAATTTGCTCGTAGTAAATTGAGCGTAATGATTGAATATCTTATATAGTAATGATAGCAATCGTTAAGGGCCTAGGATTGTTAAATTAGTTAACGACTCTCTTATTAGTGAACAGAACATAATGGACCCGCAATTTTTTTTTATCTTGGACTTGTTCCTTTTCATGGATTTTTGATTTAAATCCGAGATATTGTATCTTAAGCATATGGCTCGCTGAATTGTATGTGTCGTAATCATGATGTCACCGATCGCCAAGATTTGTGACGTCATCATGTCGTCATATAACGCGGAAAAAGAAGAAGAAAATGGCTTTCGCCTTCGAAGCGTCTAAGGCGAGTGTATAAGGGACCCTGTGAGTTTTTTTCTAATGCAGTGTGTTTTGACTTGGCGCAAAAGACGTTCTATTGTTGCATTGTTACACACATTCCCAATCGGAGCTTGTCATGACACTTTTGCACCGCGGCAATATTGTCACACTGTACAGTAGCGTCGGCGAGTAACAGCAGTGCTGAGAACAATTACACAGATGGCTGCACGTTGATAAAGAGCAACTTGCTGCAGTTTATGGCCAGAGCATTCGCTGTTTTGCGAATACTTGACGCTGCTGTGAATTAAGCTAAAAATATCTAATTTCGCTAGAACAAATAATGCTGAAGAAGGAACAAAAGTCGACAATCGTCAAGTTGGAAGACCCTCAGGATGTCTATGTAACCGGTGCTTTCCTACAGAATTAACCATTCCTACGAAGATTCGGAAGGCTCATTCGTGCCTAAGCGTCGCGCAGCGCCGGGGCTCTCGAAATTGCAA
>NC_051178.1:123780370-123818970 GCF_013339695.2 Rhipicephalus sanguineus
CACTCTTGTTCTCGCCTGAATGCATGAACAGAAACAGTTGGTTTGTTTCAAATATTCTCTCCGTGTATGACATTTGCTTAGTGCTTGCACAGACTATCGTGGCGGAAGGGAAAGGAGGACAGTCCAGAAACCGCACTTAAGAGAGGTATACTGCTGGTGCAGCTGGTAGCATTTGTATCGGCCAACCCTCCCTTTACGGACGCTGCGCTTGGTATAAGTTTACTCAAACCGCCTGAAGCAGGTATAATTAGCTTTGGTCAATTTCCCCCAATGATTCATTGCAATCTAACAGGCTCGTAAGTCTTTACTGTGCGTAAAAGTGATGCTTATTAGGCTTTCACCTTTACCAAGCCCGCCTCCACTTTTCGAAGGTGTGAGCAACAAACTTTTATGACTGTTAAAGAGTGGATGTTTGATATCTTGTTTTGTTTCACAATGATATTTAGTTGCTAGCATAATCCTGGTCACGTTGTCTTCGTCGTATGCTTCGTGTTTTACCGCTGGATTTTTAACAAACTGGCCCGATTCGCCACTTTGATACTTCAGATATTTTTTTGTAAATGAAGTCCTCAGTTTAGCAGGTGCGCGTTTTATACGTCGCAGGGTTTGCAGAATTTCACCGCCGCCTCCTCCCGTGACACATCCATTTCAATACGATGGATGAATGGATGCAAAGCTATATAAAATACTTTACAAATACCTGGTACGAGGGCTGCGATTGCAGCTATGGCGATGGAGAACGCTAGTCTTCTCATTGTGCCTCTCACTTTAGTTCTCAAGAAACTGAAGATTCACCGGTCAAAGTTGACGCGCGAACTGGTGCGGTTTGATTGCGGCAGCTGCTCCACCCCAGTGAAGCAAACAGCACTGACTGGACTACGAGGGAGGTCTCTGGAGAGGCACACTTTCGCGTGACTGTGGTTCGTGAGCTAAGCAACAACTTTCAGCATCTTCTCAGCGGAAACGCGGAAAAACAAGCATGCCGCACGACCGTAGAGATTAGACGTGAAGGGCCTCCACACTGACTCCACGTAAAAGGGGAAGCAACGTTCAGCGCTTCGTCAGCTGAAATGCGGGAAAGCCAGGTTGCGCATAGTCGCATGATGGCGGAGATTACAAAGTCGGCTTGTATCATGTGACCCCCAGAAGTCAACAAGGTTTAGTGTTTGTTAAATCTGAGAACGTTATAATAGAAAAATTCTTGCATATCGCGCTATTTGGAGCTTGGCTAATGAGCTCGACTTCACCTATAAACAGAATAGTTTTTGAAAAAGAGCGAGTTATTCAATGATATTTAGAATACAACTTGTTTGTTTTGTCGTGCAAAAACTTGAGTGTGAAATAACTACATAAAGTCATACAGCATGACTAGAAATGTTTTTATAAAACCCTGCTGCTTTTAACGATGGAAGCTCACTTGATTAAACTACACCTTGCACATGCATATCTGCATGGCAGGCAAGTGGAATCATTAACGAGGACAGCGCAGACCATGTAAGGGGCAAGTTCGATTGAATAATAAAAATGTGGCCGCCATACAAATGTTCTTTACTACGTTTCTGCACGTCGCTCCTAAACAATATGACATGGTGTGTTATTTTTCTATGCAGTTTTAGTGCCTTAAAATTAAACAAACGGACCGCACGCCTCAGTTATTAGTACTGCCTTTTGTTATTGCTATCGTTATTTGTCGTTTTTACTACCTGTATGTTTTGATGGCCGTTCTTTTTCTCAGCATCAACAGAGAGGTACAGTCCCTGCAAACTTTGAAGCACTATTTTTTTATGCCGCATCACTGCGCTATGAGCACAAGGTTGTCCTAATTACATGACTAAACGGAAACGTGCAAGTTTATGTGGATTTTTCTTCCATTTGGCGGATGTATACATTAATACTTGCTCATCCGTCGATTCCCTCTTACGATACACTGACTGTACCCATGCCGCCCTGCTGATGCAATCTGTTCCATTTCCGATGGCATCGTTGATGTTATCGGCGCAGTTGACCTGCATCCAGTCTTGACTTTTGTTATCAAGTTTCTGTAGAAGAAACGTTATGCCAGCCTGAGCGGGAAGGTCTTCATAGCAGAAAGTGTAGGACGGTCATAGCGATCGCTGAATCTGGTGGCGTAAAATTACGTCCTGAAAATCGATATGTGTATCGTTTTCTGTGCTTTGTACTGATTTGACGGCACTGGTATGTTTCTGCGATGGGCATGCACCATACAAGCGTAGAAAACGTATTGAGGAGTTTTTTTATTACGAAAACAACAACTTTACTTTCAGATTTTATTTTGCGCAGTAAATTGTGAAAGTATATCTCGGTATAGCCAGGTCTGCTGTACACGTTTTTTTTCGCAGTCATAATGGTGGCTTTTCTTTCAAATCAAATAAGTTGTCGCGTTGTGTTACACTTTCACAAAGTCTGCAATGAAATAGTGTGTGCAATTTCACTATTTATTTATTCGTTCATTTAATACATGCATTTAGGAAGAGAAAATAACAAAACGTAAAAAAATTCAGAAAGTAAACACCATTCACATGATGCCACAATTAATAACCGCAACAGCTATCCGAAGGGCATGCCGCCCTTTCCCGGACCACATGGAACAGCTTTCAACGGATATCGGAGGCTGTAGCTTTACGCCAAATGGCTGCCATGTGATGGTTGTTATTGAGTGCGCGTTGATCTTTTGAGCATGGGAGGAGCCATACGTGCATCTGATATTCAGTGTGTATTTGCTGTATCTCCTGAAAACAAAAAATAACGGGTAATATTTGAGAGGTAACACAAGTTATTGTTGCAGCATATTCATGAGGAAAAGTGGACGCTGCATGGTGCCGACATATTGAGAATAATCATGGCAGGGGCTGCTACATTCCAATATTCAAAGACAGTTCTTTGTGTAGCGCCGCGAGATATCTTTCACAACACATGACCAGTTTGTTTGCACCCCAGAAAAGGGGCGAATCAGGGGCTATGAGCTGGCGACGAACCTATGAAGTGTCAGCGTCGCACAAGTACACAGACCACTGACTTATCACACAATGCCTATGACACTTGGAGCAGTACTGCAGAAATATCGTAAAGACTTTAACCAGTAACTAACTTCTACCCTACAGAAACGTTCCGTATGCCATTCCAATAATTCCATATGTTTCCATGCGGAATCCATATGTTTTCCGTATATTTTCCATATATTCTCCACATATTTCCGTGAGATTCTTACAGACACATACGGAATTAATGGAATGGCATACGGAACGTTTCAGTAGGGTATAGATTGCAAGCGTAGACATTCTTGCAAGACAAAGGAACAAAATTTATGTATGTGAGCATGATCATATTCACTTGTTGAGAACAATCTCAACGATTGCTTGTGGTGGAGTTCAGAGGGCTACGTACTCTAGCTTCGTTGCAAGGTCGGCGAGACCAGCCGGCATTAGGCGAGAGTCGATCCTCAGAATGCCTGGCGGAATGGTTTTGCTGCGGAGAAAGAGAAGCGCTGTTTATACGCAGTCTCCGCCATATTGTGTTGTAAATTTAACGCTTGTATCGCCATAGGTCGGCAAGATCACTCACGAATCGACTCACTCAGACTCAGATCGAGCCGTGAGCCTGATTCCGAGCGAGTCCGGCTGAGGAAAATTTAGTGAATCTGAGTGAGCCCTAAGCGCAAAACATATTTGTTGAGTGAGTCTGAGTGCGCTCCACCTTTTATTGTCGACCTATCGTCCTATCTACTCATCTTCAGCATTACTATCAGACATATATCGGCTTACGCTTATACTCGAGTCTATTTGGGGGAGGGGGTGCCATGATCTCCTCCCACAAGCTCTTCCGCTGGAAGTTCTTGATAAAAATATGTCGTGTGAGTCACGTATTTCATAAAAAAAGTCACAGTTTCGCCGCAAGGGCGAAGCAATGAATGCGATAGCAAGAAACTAATGCTATACGAAGTGAGGCTCGCCAATGGATACTCTCAGTTTGAACAGCGCTCCTGTTGCAAAGGCGGCCGAAGCAGCGAAGGAAACTAGCGTGCTTCAGATGTCGAGCTGTGACACTTGATAGTTCGCGCTCATCTTCTGTTTGTTCGTTTAGCGGCGTCCCTTGAGCTCGAGTGACTTTCGTACGCTCCGTAACATGAGCGCGGACATCACGGTGAAAGCGTGAAACATCCCTCTTCCCCTCAGCACGAGAAAACCGCGCGAGCAGACAGCGGAATGGCAAGGCTCTCCCTGCGCCAACATAAGAAGCGAGCGAGCTCGCCGACGCGCTCCTCGCGCCATCTCGTCTGTAATGAAGAAACGCTTATAAGCGCCTGCCGTCTGTGAGTCCGTCCAGGGCTAAAGGGCTCTTGCTCGAGCCAGGGCCTCTTGCTCGAACCAGGGCCTCTTGCTCGCATCGAACCAGGGCCTCTTGCTCCGCAGCGAGTGGCTAGCGCCACTCGCTGCGGAGCAAGAGGTCCTGTTTCGATTCCGCGCTTCGGAAGCATTTTTCTGAATTATTTTTCTTGGGGCTTTTATATATATATATATATATATATATAGATATATATAATATATATATATATATATATATATATATAATATATAACATACTTATACATATACGGTGCATGACGGCGACGGCAAAATTTCAGCCGAGACTGTCCATATAATTGCTATCGCAATAAAATGTCTTTACTGGATTCAAACCACTGATAACTCGTATTTGAATGAACAAGATCAAAAGGCACATCGTAGAGCACCGATTATGGGAGAAATTGGTGTCAAAAAGCGTTGACACCATGATCGAAAACGCTAATTTTACGCTAACGGACTCATAAGTTGACTCTCAGACTGACTCAGACTCAGATCGAGCCGTGAGCCTGAGGTTGAGTCAGTCCGGCTCAGTAATATTTTGATGAGTCTGAGTTGGAGTGAGCCCGGTTAAGAAAAATTTTGGTGAGGCTGAGTCCGAGCGAGTCCGGTTGAGAAAAATTTTGATCTGAGTCCGAGGGTGAGTCTGAGTCCGAGTGAGCCCTAAGCGGAAAACAGATTATTTGAGTGAGTCTGAGAGAGCTGCACTTTTTTTGCCGACCTATGTGTATCGCTAACCCTTTCCAAGAACAATATGTACGATCGATTTCAGTCTTCGTAAAAAAACATGCGCGTACCTGAAATTGCATAGTACATTGGCTGTTTGTAGAACTCTTGAGCAGTGGCGTTCAAGATAATGGGTGAGTCGACGAAATTTATAGCCCAGTTGGGACCGCCGCGGGTGTTTAAAACGAGGTTCCAGTCCGTCCAGCTGGTAGCCCGATGGTCGAGGTTCTTTGAGGGCAGTAGACTGAATAAAAAATAATGGTCTGGACTCGATGTCGAGAATACACAGCATATAGTTGCACAATCACACAGTATAAAAAAGGGTCTAGGGTTGACATATCTTCTCAATTTATACTCGGTGCCCCAGCTAACTTTAGCCAGAGTTTAAAAATATACCGACGCACTTTATGACGACGCCACCAAGTGCACACAGCTCACTATTGCATGAAGTAAGTCACACTATTTTTTGTATTCTGCTTAATTGTTCAACCAGACAAGATAAATTAACCAACTTCTAAAGCAACGAAGCTGGGCAAAAAATTACGATCAGAAAGTTGTAGATCGCTTTGCAAAACGTCGGATTAGACAGTCTCTAACTTTCTACTAGGGGTGTGCGAATATCAAATTTTTCGAATACGAATCGAATACGAATATCCCCCTTCGAATATCGAATCGAATATCGAATATCAAAGGAAAAATGCCTCCACAGTAACAATATTTTATTTAACATGTAGCTATTTGAAAAAAAAAAACAGTAGCCTGACTGGCAACACAACATACACTGCTATCTCCAGAACACAATGTCCAGGCTAGCACAATGCACATCACAACAGAAGCAAATATCACGGCACAATGAAAGTAATGACTAGATGTTATCATGAAGAAATATGAGTTGCTCCACATGATCAGCCCCCCCCCCCCCCCCCCCCCCCCCGCCACTGAAAAGGCACGCTCGCTTGGAAACAGAAGTGGCTGGTATAGGGAGGTACATGGGGCAAAGCTTTGCCAGACTGGGTTATCTGAATGTGCCTACAGTCCGCCACCAGTCACATGGGTCACTGTCTTTCTTCAGAAGTGGTTCCGCATAATGAACGAAGTGGTAGTGCGGCACGTTACGGCCCGCATAATATTGAAAATGTACGGTTACATGATCGCCAAGAGCGCTGCACGTCGGAGATGCACCAGCAATAATCATACGTATTGGGGCGCTCGTCGCAGGCAGATATCGTGCCTCCGTGTACTTACGATGTTTGTCGCTCCTCTCGGCAATGGAAACAACTTTATTGTTTGGATGGAAACAACTTTATTGTCCTCTCGGCAATGGTTTTAGCTATACGAACGCAGCAGAAATGTGGAAGACGAGTTATTTTATGCATGATAATCGAATCGCATATTCGAATTTTTCGAATATTCGACGTTATCGAATATTCGAAACTTTTCGAATACATGATTTTCGAATCGAATACGAATATTTCGAATGTAATATTCGACGAATATTCGAAACTTTCGAATATTCGCACACCCCTACTTTCTACCGGATAAGCATTAGTGTTCTGCTTACTGCGGGTACCCGCGAAATAAAAAAAAAAATACCACGTGATATGGCCACTTGATACCACGTGACACGATGCTTGTTACGCAGCACTCGAAAAAGACGATGACAAACACAATGTACGCGTAACAGCGCCAGTTACGTCATCCTTTTCTTTGTATTCGTCTTTTATGAACGCTGATTAACAATCACAATGCTGTAAAACGTCCTTCCCGGACCCAGCCTCAATACCCCCTCAATGGCGGATCTAAGGGGCGGTGATCGTAGGGGAGGAGGGTGCTCCCCCCCCCCCCCCCCCCCCCACACACACACGCAAGAAAAAAAAAACCGATGGCACTGCTCCCATCTAAACAGTTGGTTGTGCATTGTCATAAGGCCTGTTATCTGGACGCCATAGTTATTCGCCAACCGTGTGCGTAGCATGAAGACTCAGACCCACCAGTCGTACCTCGACAGCATATTAAGTTAAAAAATTTGCGCACACGGTGTCGCTAAAGCCAACGTTTCAACACGCGGACTTGTCTTCCTCACAGCTGCCTTGAAGAAGAGCGTTCCACCCACCTTCATGCTTCGAATGATCACTGACCCCGCCCCTTCGTATAAGTTTACATTGTACCAGTTTTATTTTTTAGAACCGGAAGTTTTTGGAGAACCGGAAGTAAGTGCTCAGCTCAAAGTCCTTAAAAGTGAAAGGAGAATGTCATTCAGTGCTCACGCCTCTAATAATTATTGAGTACGATGGAGCATCATCCCTAGTGAGTTCTGGCGATTACTGAATGCACTATCTACGCAGGTAATTTCAAACAGTATGCTTTCATTTGCAACGAGTTAGTCTTATTTCTTTAATTGTTAGACTGTTGGTTTTCGGGTTAGAATTTTTTTTCTTTTTGAAATGACCTTATGATACCTGCCATTCGCAAAAACCGTATGCTCCATGCTTGCCTTGTCACTGTTGCTTCACTTCAACACAGATCGCCCCGCCGCGGTAGTCTAGTGGTTATGGCGCTCGACTGCTGACCCGCAGGTCGCGGGATCGAATCCCGGCCGCGGCGGCTGCATTTTCGATGGAGGCGAAAATGTTTGAGGCCCGTGTGCTTAGATTTAGGTGCACGTTAAAGAACCCCAGGTGGTCAAAATTTCCGGCGCCCTCCACTACGGCGTCTCTCATAATCATATCGTGGTTTTGGGACGTTAAACCCCAGATATTATTATTATTAACACAGATCTTGTGCAGCGCAGTGTAGCCAGAATGTGACAATCTTTCGTGCTAAGAATCTGATTAATGGATGCTCTCTGGCTGTTGAACTTGTCCCCTTGTCTACATTGCAGCAGCATTTCTTGTATGCACACTAATAAAAATATTCACCGAAAATATAGACATGTTCTGCTCCAATAGTGATCCTAAATTCCGTTTTGCCTGCTCCAAACCTGCTCCGAACAACGGTTCCTCCTGCTCTAAATTTGCTGCAATACAGACTCTTTCCTGCTCCAAAAATTACTCCAAATTAGAAACTGGCTGGACCACCATTAACCTTGTGTCCGTGCTTAGCATTGTAACCCGTGCAGGCCTCGGAAGGCAAAATAAACTTTCCGGGGTAGTCATTATGCACACTGTCCAAGACCCAAGGTCCTCTCCCCCGGTTCCTGTATCAATGTAGAGCAAGTCCGCTGATGCACTTCGCTGACTCAGAGTCACCCAGCACCTGTAGACCAATACATCGACAAGTTCGCAATGGATAAGGGCGATTACATACACTGTAAAAGTGCGATGTCACTGCACGTTAAATAACTCCAGATGGACGAGATCTCCGGAGCCGTCCACTACGGCGTGCCTCATAATCATATTGTCACGTGGTCGTGACGTCGACGAAGGCAGCAGGCGGCGTGTCCAAGACGAAACTCTTTATTTGGCCGAACTTGTGGCCGGGAAACGGAAAGTCAACTACAGCAATACACACTGTAGACTGGTAGCGGCGAACAGAGCGTCGGCCGTCGATATGCCGTCGATAAAATGAACCGCGGCAAGGCGCGCCGGTATTTTATAGATGTGGCATCGAGCATAAGAGTCTTATCGCTGGTGGCCGCGTTAGTTCGAGAATAATCTCAACTGTTCGCGTTTGCGCGCTCAAGCCTATAAGATTCTAAGATAATCTGGAGAGCTCCCAGACATTCCAGATAATCTGGAAGGCTCCTATAGGCTTGCGCAAGGCGGCGGCTACGCGTGCAACGAACTAGTTATATAAAAAAAACGCCAGGCCTGCGCTGAAACCGCAGCACAGTCACAGCGAAAGCTGGAAGGGCGGCGTTTCTAGAGACCGTTGTAAGCTCTCTTGGGGCTACAATACAAGTAGACTAGAAAGGTACCCACTACGCCATAAATCACAATTTTTGTGAAGTTGGGAAGCACCTACTAAGCCATTATTCGTCATTCTGCGGAGAAGCGAGGCACCAGCTACACGTCTGTAAGGCATTATGTGCACTTTGTTGACGCGACGACTGATGACAATGAAGAATTATGGCTCAGCCCTTTGTAATGGGTTGGAAGCTTTTCCCTCTCCCGTCATGCTCGCTATTTCCCTCTCCCGTCATGCTGTATAACATACGTTGACGTGGGAGAGAGACGGGGGGGGGGGGGCGAAGAACTTTGCTGAGACCCGAGGAAATGGATCATGCGCTCATGGGCTTCCTTGGCAACCAATCCAAGTGCACTTGCGAGGAACCCACTACGCTATAAAGCATTGTAATTTTACTGAGACCCCGAGGACATGGATCTGCGCTTATAGGCTTCCTTGGCAACCAATACAACTGCACTTGCGAGGAACCCACTACGCTCTAAATCATTCTAATTTTGAGAAGTAGGGCAGCAGGCACTGTGCCATTTTTCGTCATTTTACGGAGATCCGTGGTACCTGCTAAACGCATGTAAGGCATTATGCGCACGTTGTTGATGCTGTGCCTGATGACGACGAAGAATTATGGCAGAGATCTTTGTAATGGGTTGGAAGCATTTCACAACCTACTCGTTGCGCAATTCGCATTGTGTGACGCCTGGTTACAGAATTCGCGTTGTGCGACGCTTGGTGCTTATTTTACTCTTCTACCACGCTATATTGCATATGCTAATGTGGTTCCTTCCCGACATGAAGCCTGTATAGGACCTTTTTGCAAAGCAGTTTCAAGCACCGGCATGGGTTGAATACTCGGCTCCCACGCAGAGGGCCCAGGTTCGAACCTCGTTCCATCCTGGAATTTTTTTCTTATTTCGTTTTTTTTTATTTCGATCGATACTGGTTACGGACACCGGCGGCGGCGGCGGTGTCCGTCGCCGCCGCCGTCACAGCGAAAGCTTCCAGCTTTCGCTGTGACTGTGCTGCGGTTTCAGCGCAGGCCTGGCGTTTTTTCACTAAGTCCCCCACGTTGGCTCGTTCTGCGTCGTCAGACCCGACATGGGAATTCCTTGTTTCTCGTATTCTTAAACGAACCTGGAAACTACGCGACAAGAAAAACAGCTAGAACGATGACTGGTTTACATCACGGTATGTGTTTCTTAGGCTTTTCAGGCACTGACGAGAGATGAAGCTATCTTATCCTGTTTTTGCGCAGAATAAGGTCGTAAGTGCGCTGAAGAACGTCGTTATATAATACGAAAGATTATGCTTATGGCTAAAAGTATTCAGATATATAAAGTAATTCGACGTTGAAAACTCAAATACAAAGGTCTTCAACGTACTTTTTGATGCTCTCGCAAAAAGAATGTTTCGGCAAGAGAGTGCGTAGAAAGCAAGCCGCCACATGTGTATGCCATGTATATGGCATGCATATGGCATGTACCGTCGCGCTCAGTATGACTTGCAACACCTGAGCGCGTGGCCTTACAAGCTTTAATGTCACCCTTGGCTTACACTATTCCTTATTTGCACGAGAAAACGCTCTTCATCTAACTCAGGGATGATGCCAAATAAGAACCGGCGACCTTCGGGTCAGCATCCGAGCACTGTAATCGCTACACTACGACGGCGGACCTATGTAACAAGCTTTAGATATCTATGATTCATCAAGCTATCAGGCGTTGCGCTTCGACTGCTGACCGGGAGGTCGCGGGAACGGATCCAGGTCACGGCGGCCGCATTTTCGATACAGGCTAACATGCTTGAGGCCCGTGTACTTAGATTTAAGTTCACGTTAAAGATGCAATGAAAAATTTACTACCTACTCATGAATATTGGTCGGCATGCACAACTCACCCCCCGTGGCGACTTGCCATTCCAGAAATCGTCACATCGATTCCGGGGATAACTCGAAAGTGTGCCATGCCCGTTATTGCAATAAAAAAATTTACTTTAGCCCATCTTTACACACGTTATGCTGATCGTATTAGCGTTTACACTGATGGGTCATGTCGAAAACAAAGTTCTACGTCAGCTTGAATACCAAGAGAGAAAAGCTTTTCGGCTCTGTCACTTTACGACGTCCACAACAGCAGAACTATTCGCTATACTTTCTGCTTTACGCTACATATGTAGAAAAACAGGGCCACTTCGCTGGGTAATTTTAAGTGACTCGCAATCATCATTAGTGTGTATTAAAGACGTCAAATTTGACAAAACATATAACAAATTAACATATGAAATTCGGAAGACATACGCCATAGCAAAAGAGTTACATCATGATATCGTTTTCCAGTGGATCCCAAGTCACTGTGAAATCACCGGAAATGTCACAGCTGATTGTTTGGCACATGCAGCGCATCAAGATGACGATTTATCCCTATTACCTCTCGCGGCGAGTGATGCACGATGTTTCTTGAGCAAACTCTGTGGTCGATTGTCCAAAGACACTTGGTTCTCGAATGGAGCTCAAAACTCTCAACTATATACAATCGATCCTGGAATGGAATTTCAAATTCCGATTAAAATTAGCCGTTCTGTAGAAACAGTAATTCACAGACTTCGTCTAGGCACTGCCTACACTAAGAGCTTCCTATATAGGATAAGAAAATATAACTGCGCTACATGTGAAGAGGCAGAAGAAGACATAGAACACCTCCTTCTATACACTGCAAAAATTATGCTGTTTCCCGTAAAAAATTCTTACAAAAACTAAACAGATTGGACAGACGGCTGCTATCATTAGCAAAAGTATTGGGTCCATGGCCAACTGAAACTCTTCAAAACATTGCTGCACGCTCCCCAGTACAGTTTTTAGAAGAATCGGGAATATCAAAAAGATATTGATTCACATTTGCAATTATTCTTCACATTGAGATACTTCTAGTCACATGTTTCGCGTTGCCTCTTGTGATTCAAGACAGCTGTGTTTAAAGTGTGGGCAATGCCCAGTGACCTTTATGTGATGTGATCGACTCTACAAAGGACTGTGGGTTGAATTCTTCGGCAAAGCGCGAACGATTCTTGTGTGTCTTGTGTGTGGACATTATGCATGACGTGTGAACATTCCTTTTAAAAGGACATTGCCGTGAGTGAGTGTACTTTTATTTATAAGCTCATGACGCTAAATAATGAGTAAGGGAAGAGGAGTAGCCGGAGCCATGTGTAGGCACCAACCTCTCCTTAAACACATTTAATAAAAAAAAAACCCCGGTGGTCGAAATTTCCGGAGCCCTCCACTACGGCGTTCCTCATAATCGGATCCTGCACCATGGTTTTGGGACGTTAAACCCCAGCAATTATATTGTTATTGTTACGGTGCGACATGGGCTCTCCGATAAAGACGACGAGCAAACGTGAAGCGCTTGCGCGTGGGGCTCATCAGCCATATTGTTTTGGCTGCAAATCCACTGGTGTAAATATCTATTAAACCTACATCTCGCCTCCGTCACATTTGGTCGAGGTACCATCCGGAATGACTTGACAGAAAATCCAAGCCAATGATTAGGTCGTGGGGACACTGCTCAATGACGGCAAATTGAACTGATGTAGGATGACCGGCAATAAAAATACGGGTGGTGCACATCCCTTGAACGGCAGGAGTTCCTCCATCAGCGACGTGGAGTGTGCGGGAAGCGGCAGGCGTGAGTACTTTATGCAGGAGGCGGCGAAGGTTTTCGCTCATTACAGAAATGTGAGCTCCGGTGTCGATAAGCGCCGAAATACGTACACCATCAACGTCAACGTCTGAATATCATATCACATCAGCGTTCTGAATGTCATTTTCCAGGGTGGCCTATCCAGACTAAGACTTTCTCAGTAGCCTACGCTACGTGGCATCTCTGAACGCCACCTTGGTCAGGTGATCGGCAGCCGCAGATGGCTGAGGTCTAGAATTTAACTGCGATAGTCCCGAAGGACTTGATGGCTAAATGCTGAACCGCAGGGAGGCCATGTCATTTTTTGATAAGTGAGTGTCTCGCTGAGCCTTATTCAAGTTTTTACTTGACTGGCTTTAGGAAACTTCTTTCTCGGTTTCAGATCGCACTTAAAGCCTTGAAGATGCTCGATCGAGATGTTTAATTGGAGATGCGTAAACTTGAGAAGCTGTAGAAAATCCACCGCACGCTATGGCAGTGCAATTACATGCCCTAGGAGATGATTGCAGCGTATGGTAAACGAAATGAAGAGGAGCAACACAGGTGACTGGATAGCGAAATCTCTAATTTTATGGCTGCCATATGAACGTTGTTATCGACCGCTCCTTGATAACCTTTTGGACGCTGCCAGTACCGGACGCATCCTTGATCTTTAGTGTAAATTCGTTGTTGTCTCTGAAAAAAAGAAAGGAACGTAACGATAATCAGTCATATCTTCGTCACAACGCTGCTCCATTGTTTTGTACAAAAATTACGAGAGGTGAGCTGAGGCCTAAAACTTCATCATTCCGGCTTCAAAGAGCTTTTGGACATGCATATATAATTCACTGTCAATTCATCTTTAACGAGAATTATTGCGTAGCGCATGTAACGATTTGCTATAAATACGCATCTGCCATCAACGAAACGCATGTTTCATTGAGGCCAGATGCTTTCTACGTTTAGATCAGTAGGATTAGATGCTTTCTACCTTTAGATCAGTAGGATTCCATCGAATGTTAGGGTAATTTTAAGGTAGGCGAAATCCAGGGCTGAGGCAACGCGGATGACTGAAGGCACAAGCTGGAAGGTCAGACAAATCAATCTACTAAAGACCATTCACAAGGTAGCCGAGCTATTTGAGCACCATAGTTCCTTGTAGCAAGTTTTTTCGTGCAACAAAGTTTGGTGTATCATAATCATAAAACATTACCATGACTATCAACATAATTCACGTCGCAAAAGCCTGGGACTGCGGTACGTTCGGCAGACCACGAAAGATTCACACAGATCGATTATTGACAGGGATACGTCTGTCTGAGTGAA
The DNA here is from genome assembly GCF_013339695.2 of Rhipicephalus sanguineus. Classification (NCBI taxonomy): domain Eukaryota; kingdom Metazoa; phylum Arthropoda; class Arachnida; order Ixodida; family Ixodidae; genus Rhipicephalus; species Rhipicephalus sanguineus. The sequence goes on from NC_051178.1 coordinate 123,794,361, forward strand.
CGAATTCTAGAAGCTGAAATGGCCCCAGCCACAGATTTTAGACGGACCCCATGTTTCGGAACCCGTACGTCGGTTCTGTATAAACGCTGTGGCTGGCGCCATTTCAGCCTCTACGTAGATCGGTTGTTGTAGCGGAGCTGCATCAATATAACGACCCTGCCTGAGGCTCACAAGTCTTGCACTCATATTTGTTAAACAAGAAATGGACTAGGTTCTTGCGCATGCGCGAAATATCTAACAAACTTATAGGCATGTTTGGCTGCGACAAATGGACTGCCCAAATTGACAAATTCTCTATGGCTTAGTGGGAATAGACTACGTCTCGAACTGAACTTTACGCAGGCACTCGGTACTACTATCCGCCTATGTGTTAAAGACGTCTCATGTTGAGCCATGTATAATGAACTTCGGAATACTAGACACAGTGTGAAAAATCAATTGTTTCAACTGATCTTGCCAGAGTATTAACATCAATCATTGTATGTTGCACACTCACTGTCATTTGCAGTGAATACTACTCGTTAAGGGGTATTCAGATGGGGGAGAAATGCTCGGGGGCTAAAGGCGGAGCCTAGGGACGTCAGCTCGCGAGGAGAAGTCTCCACAAATGCCCCCCACTCACACGGACGAGGCGAACAGAGGGGGAGACCAGTGTTACTAGACTACTCTGGTGGCTTGCACCACCCGTTTGACGAGCTGCTGACGACGAGCTGCAGACGACCATGTAGCTGCAGAATGTACACCCGCTGCCGCTCTCTGCAGGAGCAAGTGCAACAATGTCGATAAACAAGAACCCGAAATTTCGCTATATCTCCCACTGCCAGGGCATTGTTTGTCCTTTCGGGAAAAGGTCCCCGTCTCCCTTGAGGAGGCGCGGGGGGCTCACGCCCACTCTCTAATCCGTGACGTCGCGGTCACGTGATCCGAAATCCCCCCGTCTCCCCCGAGCATTTCTCCCTCGTCTGAATACCCCTTAAAGCGAAAGCGATCAACACCAGCAATTCAAAGAATAAATGACGTGCAACTGGCACGTGGAATAATAATGTGGAAGTAGTGTCATACCTGTTCAGGACAATCACAACCAATGCCGAATCAGGTGTTTTGAACGCCGCATATTCCAGCATCGTAGCCGTCGTGTTCATCGCTACCTGAAAACTTGGTTGCTCCAGTTGGGAGTGAATCCTAACGCTGCCCCTCGGAAGGGCTTTGCTGCGAAGACAAGAAATGGCATGACAGACTCGTGCTAAACGCGTTGTTGCGGCAATCCGCTGTAATTAGAGCACTGACATTTGTATTTAGACCCGAGATAGAGTATGAAACTGTCATTCATTTATTCGTTAATTGAAACACTGACAACTAGGGTGAATTTGTTTGTTTGGCTCTTCAAACAAACAAACAGACGTACCTGAAGTGGCCCAGCGCGTAGTACATTGGCTGTTTATAGAACTCTTGAGCGGATGCATTCACTATGATAGGTGAGTCAACGAAATTGTTTGCCCAGTTGGGACCACCTTCTGTGTCAAGGGCAAGATTCCAGTCGGTCCATCCGCTAACCCAATGGTTGAAATCCTGTTGGTTGATAACAAAATAGGCTTCGTCAGGCGTATTCACTCAAAATGAGATATACGTAGGACGATAAGCACAGCATCCTTATCTCTTTCTCTCTCTCACATTTTGCCACCCCACTACAACCCCCACATTTAGGGTTGCAAACCGAACAAAGCCTAGTAAATTTCCTTGCCTTTTCTTCATGACACCCTCTACCCCCCACCCCTACCCCCTATCACTTTACTACAGCTTTCTAAACACTTACTTTATCCTTGAATTTCAGATGAAGGTGAACTTCAACCTCAGTTGAATTGGCCAACAGTGCCCGCCACGAACCAATACTGTTAGCCCCTTTTGAAGAGAATAGAGAGCTGCTAAAATGAAGATGTTATTTGAGAATATACTACATTTAAGTAACAAGAGTTCTAGATATTCAAATTTTCATCTTAGTCACTCACTGTAGCCTACGACAGCAAGCCCTTCAGAATAATCAATTCCAGGCATTAAAGAACGAAAAAAAAGCCTCCTGAAGCTGCCGTTAAAAAGTGCACATAGCCTCGCGAACGGCTCTGACAATTGCAGACAGCTGTCACTTGTGAATAGCTCTTTGAATTCGGCTCTCCAATGGGCGATGCGAGCTCAAGGACGCGCATTCTATTCCTGGTCACAGTGGCCGCGTTTCGATGAAGGCGAAGCGCAAAGACGCCCGTGTTTTTAAATTTAGGCTCACGTTAAACAACCCCAAGTGGTCGAAATGAATCCGGAGTCTCCCAAAACGGCATGCCTCACGCCATGGTCTTAGCACGTGAAGCCGCAGAATTCAATTTGTATTTAAAAACTACCGAAGCAACCTTGTACCGCTCCTTTCTGACTCTTCGTGCTTATGAAATAATTTATGTATAATGCTATAACTAAATCTCGTGGGCTGCCTTTTTAATACGCCCATATGTTTCTGTTTACACATTTCTTTTCGCGACAATGAAATATCTGTGCCTTAAGCAATGATGACCATCTTAATTTAAAAGACCCGCTGTCAGCTTTTCTTTCTTCTCTTTTTTTTCAAAGTCACCCACGCATATGCGATTTGTGCAGCAAGAACTGACCTCAAGGATGTCTCTGGCATACAACTCGGCACGTTCCCAGCTGCCAAGCTTGACCTTGTTTTCTGGTTTTATTGCGGCACCAGTGCACGCTTCGGTGCCAAGAATAAATTTGTCCGGGAAGCTCTCGTGCACTTTGTCCAGCACCGAAGGGCCGATGAAACTGTCCATGTACCAATGAACAGCGACTCCACTGACGTACTTGGCCGCCCCAGGGTCGCCCAACACCTGCGTACCGTTGTTGATTTATGTTGCAACTGCTTGATTTATCTCACCATGTTTTAAAAACTTGAACACCACCTCGGAAGGGTCGAGTAAGAGGAAAGTGCATATTAACCTAGTGTAACCGTTAGTACAATTGGGCTATCAGTGCTTCTGAAAGTTTCTTGGCGCTTCCATGCTTAATTTTTTAATGAAACTAGCATGGACATTATTGTGGGCGTTTTCTACCGCTCCTTAACTTGTGCCCGCAAAAATTTTAAATCTACACAACGTGTTAGAACTAGTCGGATGAATTTGCACAAATAAACATTCAAGCTGCCACTCAAGGTGTCTGAGGGGGTTATGCGTCGCTGATCTTATTTATGTATAACACAGCGCCATTGCCTGTCAATGGCTTGGATTGCTAATTAACAGCGTAAAAAAATGCGAGCCTGTGCTGCCAGTAGCATCAGCTTACTTCAGTGAATTCTGCATAAGCCTATTGAATAGGCTGTAGTATCCCCCCCCCCACACCTTCCTTTTTTTTTCGCTCGCCTGCTTTTCTCTCCGCTTTCCTTTCCACCTTTCTTTCCCTTTCCCCCTCTCCTTAGTGTAGGATAGCAAACCGAATGCTGCAATTCTGGTTGACCTCCCTGCCTTTCTCTCCTTTTACTGTATTTTCTATAATAAAGCATTTCTATAATTTTCTGAAAAATGTGCCTCCTGTAAATCATGAACAGGTATCTGATGTGAATCGCTTATCTTGTCCGCAAAACCTTAGTCTTGCCCATATTTCGGATTTTATCGCACGAATAACGGCTCACATTTCCAAAAACGGTTTTATTGCTGCGCTCAAAAGCAGCCGCTGAACGTATACGAAGCATTCCTTTTTTTACGAAGTGCTTGTCGTTCTTACGAAAGCAACGCGGACGTCTGCACTATTATGTCCGGCATGGAAACGCGCCTGCCCTGTTCTACCACACCCGCCGCGGTGGTTGCGGTGCTTGACTGCTGACCCGAAAGCAGCGAGATCGAATCCCGCCCGCGGCGACCGCATTTCGATGGAGGTGAAATGCTAGAGCCCCGTGTCCTTAGATTTAGGTGCACGTCAAAGAACCCCCATGTGGACCAAATTTCCGGACCCCTCCACTATGGCGTCTCTCATCATCATATCGTAGTGTTGAGACGTTAAATCCCAACAATTACACAAACCACGTCTGTCCAGTGGGGAAGGACGATGCGATTATCGTCGAGAATCATGAGCTGCAGTTTGTCGACGCCGTAACCAGCTTCGGCTAGAGCAGGTCCGAGGTCTAGCTTGACGAAGTCTCTCTGGTTGTTGACCGTGAAGCCCAGGGTCTGCCATCGGAAGCCCGGCACAAAACCAGTTGTTGGCTCGTTCTGAGTCGTCAAACCACGGATGGGAATTCCGAGCCGTTCGTACTCCTGCACGAATCTGGAATAATATGTCATTGATGATTGCACAAGAACTGAGATATGCAGTATTCTGAATGATCAATGTCACGGTCGGGAAGAGTACTTTAGAACTATAGCATATACTGTTTTAGACATCGTCCATCAAGAGCGTGTGCAACTGCTATCGTGTCCACGTTATAAATGACTGTTCATGTTGTTCTATGCAGTTGCGCCAGCACAGTACAGTGGTTTAAATATTACGTTACTAATGCCCGAGCATGCACTTCCTAGCCTTTGCAAGCTAAGAAAATGTACGCGTGCGACATCTATATACAAGCGTACATATGTCTACAACACTCAAATGTGCTCCTTGCCATGTACCTCCTGCTCATTTACTCTCTCGTCCTTTTTTTGACACTTTTTCACATGTGCAGTGTAGAAGGATAAAACACTCTTGATTAGATCCGCCTGTCTGCTCTGATATGCCTCTATTATTATTCAGGGTTTTTTTTATTACAGGAAGCTTAATTATTGTCAACATGAGTTTCAGATTTACTGATCTCGCTAAGCATAGAGTGGCTGCATATAAAATTTCTGAAAGAAATTCTGTTTGTCAGGAACAATGCTCTTTCAAGTCATTGCGATCACGGTATACCTGACGTAATACTTTGCCCAAGCCTTGTAGTAGGGTCCGCCTGGTTCACCGATTAGGAACCCTCGCCCTTCGAGCTCATTATTGGTCTTCATCCAAGCGGGGCTGCTCCAGGAGCTTCCGAAGAACCACGCGGGCTCGCTTGACAGAGACAGGGCCTTTTTGATGTACGGGATCTGGGAAACAAGTGACCGAGAGGTTCATTCACAAACTTTACAGTGCTGCTAAAGCTGAAACATTTCGTTTCTCCAACATTCGGCAAGTTTCTTGGTATGCAAAGATGGTGCACTCTTCTTCTTTTTAAATGCCACTTCTGAATGTCAGAAACTTCTCTTTCGCACTAAAATCTGTGCGTAAGAACCGCCGTGTCGTGTATGCCGCATGCAAATTTCACAATTGTATTGAAAATAAATGTAGGGCTTGTTGGCGACATATTTATGAAACTATGAATCAGTGAGGCTTTTAGTTTGTCAGATTGATATAGTCTTATTTGTTTTGAGATAACTTGGTACCTTGAGGTCGAAATCTTCCTGAGCGAGCGTGAAGTTGGTAAGCTCGAGGTCGCCGGGAGAGTCGTCGTACGTGTATTTGCGTGTAGAGAAGTCACAGCTGGCCAAGGGAATCCTGCCTATGGTGTACCCAATTCCTGTATAGAAATACAGGTTTTATTTGAGTGAATGGCTTTCTTTGCTTCTTTAGCCCAATTTAGGGGGGCTATTTGATGGTCGGATTTATACTGCCGATACAGATGTGCTGATGCCAAGGGCAATTGATGTCGTCCAATACGAACCGTTGTAACTTTCAGACACGCAGGTAACGTTTAGCTAGATATTTGAAAAAAAAAAACGTGTACCGCTCGCCTTAAATATAAGATCACTTTATTATGCAGTTAAATTGCACTGGATTTGTTTCATGTAGTAAAACAACAAACTTCACCTGAAAACCATCAGTGCAGCAAACATACGCCTTCAAGAGCGTTAACCCTTTAATTTGACGAATATAATTCTAAAGGCGTTCTGCTATTTACTTAGTTACTCTCCTTCCCAGTAATTACTGTACAGTTCTGTTTGAAAATTCATCAGAAGGACTGTGCGATATGGTTTATTTAAGCGTTCTGTTAATTTAATATCGATTAATGTTTTGTGGTCGTCAGTGATACTGCAGACTAGAGACAAGCGGCAAATGGCCGTGCCCAACATTGACGAAATATTCGATGGGCTACGAGTATAACAATAGAAAAAACGTTTAATACAATACTGAGACATATGTACATCGTAATTTACGTTTTGACAACGATTCAACAGTGGGCACACCACTGTGTGACTTCACTTGAGTCTCGGGTGATGCAGGTTTCATTGCTGTGTAAAGAACCATTCGTGAAACAAAAGTTAACAGAGTTGGCAGGGTAGAAGAGAACATTTAACGGTCTGCCTAAAGCAACGACACCATGCATATCTAATCACGTTTGCGAATACAGAACACTCATACAACCCCGCTTACATCGAAACCATAGTATGCTTTTCGTAGTGTTACCTTCTATTGCGTAGTAGGACTTGAGGATATCGTCCTGCATGTTGGCCGGAAGAGATTTCACGTTTATTCCGGCGGCATCGGTGAAGGCACCTCCGAACCCAAAAACTTCTTGGTATTCTTTTGAAGAGTCGATCACAATCAGCAGGGTTTTGTTGCTGTTACCTGCGGAGCAATTATGCATCAACGGAGCCCTTATGCCTTTTCCTCATGCACGTTCATGAAGTGTTTCTTCGAACAGAAATAATCTGATCAACAGTGAAGGCTTTTTTCTATTGTAGAACAAGAACATAGAAAATTGCTATGTCATTGACTTACATACACGATGACATCTATCTTAATTCTCAAAACATAACGTTCTGCAGACAACACCGCTACGTAGTACGCTTCCTCTGGGCACTTTTCATCCTTGTATTTGTTTCAACTTTACAGCGCTGCTTTTTAAGCACACAAGTACAATATACTGCTTCGAATTCACAGGGTTTACTTGGTGAACATCAAACAAGGCAAAGGAAGGAAAAAGAAACACGGAAAGGGACATTTATTTCAGAACGTATGTCATTTCGAGAAGGAAAGGAATCATTACGAAACGATATGTACGGATGTTGTCTAAGATTGTGAAGTGAAGTGAAACTGACCGTCGTCCGGTGCCCTCCCAAGAGGTACGACGCTTTTGGCAAACCTGAGGCCAGCCTTAGTACTTTCAAACGCCACTGCTGATCCATTCTGCAAGGGTGCGATATCCCCGATGTAGTCGCAGTACGTCACGTTGCATACACACACGTAGCTGCCTCGGCCATAGTCTCTTCGCTGGCATTTTGGAGCTACAACTGTGGTGAGGAATGAACAACACTTATTATTTAACACACGTTCACATAATTCATAATTCGGACATTGACTGTTTCCCCCAAAAATGAGTCGCGCTGTTCACCGTGCTGATATGCTGATGTGGGGAGAAGGTGTAAGCTGAACGGAGGGATTCTGCGTGTGTATCAAAGAACAGACTTGCGTCCAAAGTTAGCTATTACTGACTTACGGTCTAACTTTCGAGAACAAGGGATAATGCAGAAATGTCTGGTTCACCACGCTTAACAAAACTTCAATTAAGCTTCATTCCATTCAACGCACGGGAGGTCGTTATCCTTACTTGATATAAAGGCCACAAGTATAGCTATGGCAATAAACAGATTTCTTTTCATGATGCTCTGTCTTCAAACGTAGTCTCCAACACCCGAACACTGAATTCGCTTTGGAAACGGTCGTCTACAAGGGCCCCCTTTCTTATCAGATGAACTGGAAAAGTCACACGAATGCAAAGATAACACGAGAAAGAGTCGACCCGGCGCACTTACTCATATATGAGCCGAAGACGGCTGACTCCAGCGCAAGCTCAGCTAAAGAAACGTGATGATGTTGCATCTGATCGTAGCCTCCGACGTATAGATTTGAAAAAAAAAAACATCAGTTTTAGTTTTGTGTTTCGTAGTGTTTTACAGCGCAAGCTGTTATGAGCTCACAACAACAGCCGATATCCGCGGTATCTGCTGCCGTCGCCGGTGTCCATAGTCTCTATCGCGCGCAATGAGAGACAGAAAAAAAGAGACAATGTTCAAGCCGGAATCGAACCCTGGTAATTCTGCGTTGCAGTTAAGTATTCTACCACAGAGCCACGCCAATGCTTGAACTTGCTTCGGCAAAAAAAAAAGAAAGAAAAGTAGGCGCCCAAGAAGGCTTACCGTAGGCTTTAATAAGGCCGCTCGTCCAGCTTACGCTGTGACTGCGCTGCGTGTTCCGCGCCGGCCTGGGGTTTTTACGTTTTTCTGTGTGTATTACTTCGTCTTCATACGTCGTTTTAGTCTTTCATAAGTTATCGTGTTCTCTTCCTCTAAGGAGCAATCTCAAGCAGGCGCTGTTAAAACCTACGAGCCTGATTTCACCGCTGAAGCGTTTGATGATTTAACCCTTTTGTTCAACACTGTTCTGTACGTATTCGTTATCATCAGCCTAATAATGAGTGAAACGGGTCGCCATAGACGTAGTCGCAGCTGTGTAAATACAGTTTACACAGTGTGTATTGCTGCTGGCATCTTCGACGTGTATGCACCCATGTTGACACACACACTTCCACATCTCCGCCGAGCATTTTAGTTGACTCCACAGTGTTTTTGCGACCCGCTCCTATTCACCAATGCGAGAGGCACAGTTAGTAGTGTGTGCCTCAAACGCGTGAAAGCGCTGTACTTCCCGCTCGCGTGGATGGATGGAAACAACTTTTGTCTCGCTGGTAGAACGGAGTGATGACTGGCCCTGTGCAGAGTCACTCCCGCAACGCTTCGGCGTAGTGCTGGCCTGCTCCGCTCCTAGAGGGCGGTTAAAGTAAAGCGGTTAAAGTGGGAAGCGTATATTACATGTTCGCACTTGGGAACCTGGTTGCGTTATTGGCGCAATGGTCAGCGCGTCCCGCTGCTTTGCTCGAATGTCGCGGAATCGAAGCTTCGATTCCGCAGCCTGCCACGTCAGCGTTTTTTTTTTTCAATTTTCTTCTGAGCTACCCGCGTGTCATTTCACTGACGCCAATTCTGTGACGGAAACGACGTGTGCCGATCTTTGGTGAACGCTGGCATAAAGCGCTTTCGTGTTAAAATGCCGAGTGAAAGATATGGGGGTTCATTTCAACTATTCTCAAACGATGTCTCCCATTATGTGCAAGTGCGTTGTGCTTGCATGGACTAACAGGGCTTTCAGGAAAGGAGGATGGGCCAGAAACACACATGCAAGATAGGTATATCGCTGGTGCAGCTCATAGCTTTTACATCTGCCAACTCTCCTTAATTTTTCGAGTTTAGGCACTTGGGCTCGTTCGAGATTTTTGCGAACGGTGCTTCAACTTTACCAAAACAAAGGTCGGTTCGCGAAAACGCTTAGAACGTCGGTCTCCGCGTGCAGGGGCGTAGCCAAGGGGGGGGGGGTGTTGGGGGGGTTCAAACCCCCCCCCCCCGAAAATTTTCAGTTTTGCTTGCGTATATATACACGCACACATACAAACGCACGCATGAACATACATAACGTATGGTTGAACCCCCCCCCCCCCCCCCGAAAAAAATTTCTGGCTACGCCCCTGTCCGCGTGTGTGGTTGAAATCCGGTGAGAGGATATTTAAAAGGCGTGCAAGCTTCGAGCAAGCTTAATCAAACTTCCTGAAGCAGGAGTAAGCACTATGTGTGACTCGTGAGCTTTTCTTGCGCATGATTGTGATACGTACTCTTTTGCTCTTTACCACGCTCACCTCTTCATTGTCGAAGGGGTGGTGCCATGATCTCCTCCCACAAGCTCTTTCACGGGAAGTTCTTGATAAAAAAAAAAAAACATGGCTGATCCCTCTGTCATAGGAATCGGTATAGCACGAAAGTAAAACGTGTCTTCACAGACGTAATTGAGCGTTTGTTGTGCATTGTTTCGCCCCGAGGGCGAAGGAATGAATGCTATAGCAACAAGTTGTAATGTCACGCGAAGAACGGCAAGCAGCTCGAAACTTGCAACGCGCCGCTGAAGCAGAAAGGACGAACGGAACGAACATAGACAGGATGAGCGCGAATTAACTGTCACAGCTCGACAGTTAAAGCGCGCTGGACAAATACAAAGGAGGACGCACGAAACGAACTCACAATTTGCTTAGCATTGCATAACGTTGCTTAACGTGTTAGTAGTTGTGGATCAGATTCGGCAGGCGAGCTCGCCGTGGTGTAAAAGCAGCTGTTATTAAAATTTACACGGGGTTGTTGCCCGACGGCGTGGACTGTCTCCGTGTGTTCCGAGAGCGGCGCTCTTTTTCAGACCCCACAATGACCAGAATAAACAATGAGCGTTCAAGTGTTCAATGAGTTGTGCTGTGGAAATGCGAAATCCCCACGCGCGTCAACGACCGCTTCTCGAAATCTGATATTGAGGCTTCATCTGACCTTACAATATGTAAGGGTGACCGAGAGGAAAAGGAAACAGTGAACGAAGATGATAGCAGAAGATGCATATATACAAATCCACCACGCTGGCATGTCTTTTCTACCGCCAATGGAATACGCAAACAACGATCAGCAAAAAAAGCGATCGTTGTAGGCCAGGCATGCCATTTATTGTTGCCAAATAAACGTTGTTATTGATAGTTTTTCGATGACTCTCCTTATATTTGCAGAACCAGATTTGTCCTTGATCTTGAGTGTGATTCTTTCCTCACTTCTGCAAAGTAAAAACGAAAGAGCATAATTTTTTCAGAAAATCAGCAGGAACTCCATAAGCGAAGTCTTTTTTTTTTTTCGCGTAACCGGTGATCATGCATGCGCCGCGGGAACGGGTTGTCGCTCGCTCGGAGCGAATTTGACAACTCACTCGCTATTTAGAGAAGCACACGTCGACAGTACGCCTGTCGATTCGAGCGGCAATCATCGCGTTTGAGAGAACTCGCTCAACTCTAGTATTCGTATAGTACATCAAATTCAACCAGGAGCTATGATGCTTACAAGTGTTAGTTTTTTGCAGAACTGCGATGCATGCTCGACAGTGGCGCCCCCACGTTCAAAATGTAGGGTATAGCTACTTGTCGAAAGCGATTCAAGAGGCTTGTGCACCGTGATTGGTGGTTGCCTACTCGCGCCCACAACCCTTGACAATGCCGGAACTATTCTATAAATAGGGAGTAAGCACGGTTGCAAGATTAGCCCGTCGATTATTTACTAGCTGTAGCATAAGCTCAACGTATACGACTATAAATGCGCGAATAAATGTCACTCGCTTATTTAAACTCGTCATTCATGTAGCCGCGTGCCCACACATCACTTAAACACGGCAATGAACACGTACGTACTACAGCCGTTTGTGCAGCTTGAAGGCTGTGTGTCTTCTTTGCCTTCAACTTCAATGCTTTATGAGTTTTACATTGAAAATGGTGTTTGCTCTGATATTGATACTTCATGGAAACAGGCTACAGCAGCGTTTCTCAAATGAGGGTCCGGGAAACCCATCCTTGAAAAAAAAGAAAGTTTTTCGGAGACACACTATGTCTCGTGACAGCGGCTCCTTCTGGTTTTTGGTACTCTTCACCGCATCACAAATTTTCATTGCGGTGGAGCTGACTTATGTTTACCCTTCTCCATGAGATGGCTGTAACGCTTTTGTTGCCGTTTTCTACTACATATGCACGCGAGCATACTAGGTTTGCATATTTGAACAAAAAACCTATCTAGAAACAGTTTGAGTGTGGCTGCAGACATCGCAACTTATTGACAACCTGTTGAAGTCGAATGGCGTGGCACTTTACTTTGACCATTCTTTGCCAGGGAGAAATAAAAGGCTCATATTTCAAGTTACACGTTGTCTTATTTTATCACCCCCTTTTTCTCTCACTGCAAGGGGTCTGTCATCACGTTTACCGGTCCACAACGGGTCGCCGAAACATCCATGGCTGAGAACCACTGGGCTAGAGCAATTGCAAACGATCGTTTCTGTCCAATAGAGCGATGGCCATAACACAAAACGTGTACAAGGACGTTTTTGCTACCGTAGTCATTCGCGCAAGGCGTCTTCAGACATTCCGATACAAAGACAAACGACTTGGTAACAAGTACTGCTAGCAATAACCGAAATATAAGAGTGGTCTATTGTCAGGATAGTCTAGCTGGAATTCGAGGTAGGGGAATACTAGAAAACATAGAGTGCTCTCACGGAGTGTCACATTCCACACGTGGGACACCCAAAGTATTCAGAATAGACCAAATATGCGATGCATTGATTACGGCACTAATTTCCGGGACATGCGAACTTATGGAAGTAAACAAAGTACAGTAAAATGTTGTACTGACCGGTTGAGGACGATCACAACGATAGCTGATTCTGGCGTCAGGAATGCTCCGTACATGAGGTTATGTGATTTTCCAGTGATCTGCGAGAAAATTCTGACACTGTCTCTCGGAAGAAACTTACTGAAAAAAAATGAAGGAGCAATTTTTCTTCACAATTTACTGTTTCATACACACGTGAGATCCAAAGCGATTAATTACACTAATGGAGCGAAAAAAATAATAACAAAAGATTACTTGAACATAACGAGTACCTGAAGTGGCCTAAGGCGTAGTACATCGGCTGTTTGTAGAACTCCTTAGCAGTGGCATTCACTATGATTGGCGAGTCGACGAAGTTTTTAGCCCAATTGGGGCCGCCTTGAGTATCCAATGCAAGGTTCCAGTCCGTCCAGCCACTAGCCCAATGGTTAAGGTCCTGTACGCATCGATATAAAGAACTTTTACATCAGCGATTCAGCAATACATTGTTTTTCGCCGCCAAATCGAGGGGGGAAATCGTAGCTTTCACTGGAGGCGCAGTGCTGAAGAGCGGAGCTGATCAGCACCTAGGTAGTCCAGGCTGTTGATGTTTTGGTAATTGTTGCAAACTTTTCCTTTCTTTCTTCCCTTATTTCTTTCTTTTTCACTCTTAGCGTTCTTGAGGGTGTCTTTTTTTGTCTCCGTTTATTTATATTTCTTTCTCTCTTTCTCTATCTCTCTCTCTTTCTTTGATTCTCTCTCTTTCTCTCCTTTCTATTTCTGTCTTTCGTTCTCTCTATTTCACTGTTTCTCTTTTATTCTGTGCTGTTCTTTACTCTCTCCCCTCCCCCTTTCTATCCTCCTCAAGCTCACTCCCATTTCCCACCCCGATGCTATAGAGAGATATAATAATAGAATGAAATACTATACTATACAAGTCAATGCTATACGCTGCTAGCATGCCTGGATAGCCGAGTGGTTAAGACGCCTTCGGATCATGGGTATGGGGGTTCGAATCTCGCCTCACGAGGGAATTTTTCCCCTAAACTTTCTCTCTTTCTTTCTTTCTTGCTTTCTTTTTCTCTGTATCTGTAGTCGTCTCGCTCATCAGGTTATTGCATCCCGCGTCGGAGAAATGCTCCGGGAGCGAAGCAGAAAATGAAGAAGACGACGACTATGAAGAGAATGACGATGAGAGCGCGTGCCGGTTCAAGATGATGATCATTTTCTGTTCGCGGCTCACGGGCCGACGGCGGCCTTACTGCTCCACTGTTAAAAAGGTTGCCGGAGTACGACATGGCTGATTAGAGTGGAGATGATACGCACCCTGCGCAGTTTTTGTTTCTGTTTGCCGCTGTATGTCGCATAAAGGAGCCTCAAGCCCCGCTGAGTAGAAGTCATTAATCTCACACTGAGGCTAGAAGGTGCACTGTTAAAATGAAAAAAGTTGATTTTTGTTCTACGTTCTAGTTCATTAAGTGAACTGGGAGAGCGTTTCGGTTTAACTTTAAACCAACATGTTCCAGGGACGCCACATAAACGAACTTGGTGACACCGGGCAGTCGCTGGCGCTGATAACTGCCGTATCAGTGGTAGGAGTTAATGCAAATAGCCACGATTCGATAAATTAGTCTTACGCTATGCCATGCGGTAGATGTCTTTCTTTAGCAAAGACGATGTCGTTTTTAAATCTTTGCTTGTGCATTTCTCGGTAATTTCATCAGTTAACCGCACTGTTGGGCATGAAATGTAACAACATCAGTACAACCTCTCGAGATCCTCCCTTGCGTCGTGGTAGTGGGGAATTAGCCAAACAATTGACAGCAATTAGTAAATGCGCCCAGAGCAGGTCGTAGTTTAAGCTTTTGTATTTGTTTGAGGAAGCATAAGTACAATGACGACAGGAAGAAGGAAATGGTGTGCACAAATATTATGAGAAGTTCATGAGAGGGAGTTCTTGTTGGCTACCCTAGCTGACAGGGGCAGCCAGAAAAGTTCATTAAATGCCAACCATATTGCCTTATTGTTTTGCCTATGTATCACCTCTCGGAGGAGGTAGCCTTACCTCAATAATGTCGGCGGCATACTCCTCCGGCACGCTCCCAGCTGCCCAGCATCACCTTGTGTCCGTACTTAGCATTGTAACCGGTGCAGGCCTCAGAAGGCAGAATGAACTTTCCAGGATAGCTGTTATGCACAAGGCCCAAGACCCAAGGTCCTATCACCCGGTTCCTGTACCAATGTAGAGCAACCCCACTGATGTATTTCGCTGCTTCAGGGTCACCCAGCACCTGCGGACCAGTACATCGACAAGTTCGCTGCAGAAAAGGGAGCCGACCTTATCACTGCAAAAATAATGGCACTTATTCTCGAGGGGCGTTTGTCGTTCTGTCGCAGTTCTGTGGACCTAAGGGCTTTAGCCTTCTTGTGTCTTTTTTTAGTGCACTGTTCTTCCTATTATATGAAAGCTGTTGCAACACATAAATGTTATTGATATTATTGAGATAGCAATTTCATGGACCCTCTCGGCGGGTTTTTACAGTCGCCGTCGGCGTAATGTACCGTATATATATATATATATATATATATATATATATATATATATATATATATATATATATATATATATATATATATATATATGAGAGAGAGAGAGAGAGAGAAGAGACACAACTTGCGGTTATCTTAATTTTATTTGACGACGGTTTCGATCGGCGGACCGGTCTTTGTCAAAGCTTATGAGCTCATAAGCCCTGACGTGTTCAGCGTGTCCACTATCACCCGTTAAATGGCGCGCAGGGCGCACTTTTAAGTAGGGTGCGTCAATCTGCACACCCCCCTTAGGGTGTAGCCACTCTTTAATGGGGCTGATGGCGCCGCACCGCCATATTGCTAGCGTTCCGCGTCTTTCAGCGGTGCCCTCGGATTGCGGTGAGACGTTGTGAGCCTGAATATTGCAGCCGCGCCGTAGTAGAGACAGCTCATGCCTTCACCCTAAAGCGGACGACGCGCGCATTAAGGCACCCCAGCTTTAAAGGTCGTCGCCGCGCTCATGTTTTGCAGGAGTTGGGATACGCGCTGCGCACGTCCGACCTGTACTTTGCCCTACAGGGCGTGGTCGCCCGTGCTCGCGCGCTTATCTCGTGAGGGGAGAAGTTTGCGCGTCATGTGCTTTCGCCTCAAAGTTTGCGTTGAAGCTATAGACCGCACGAAGGTAACTTCGCTCGCTGCAGCGGATGCCTTTGCGAAAGGAGTGAGCTGCTAGCTAGAAGAGCCAAAGTATGTGCTAGTTGGTTGGGCATAGTCGACACTTGCAGTGCGCTGCTCAAAGACAAAGAAATGACATCTGTGACAGTTCGCGCTCGTCCTTTGTATACCTGTACCGTTCTTCTCGTGCGTCCTTCTTTGTGTTTGCGCAGCGCGCTGCAACTGTCGAGCTGTGGCAGTTGTTAGTTCACGCTCGTCCTCTGTGTGTTATTTTCGTGCGTTCTTTGTGCTTGAGCAGTGCGCTGCAAGTTTGAAGCTGCTTGCCATTCTTCATGTGACATTCCAATTTCTTGCTACTGCACTCATTGCTTCGCCCTTGCGGCGAAATTGTGACTTTTTTAATGATCGTCTGCGGAACGATTATTACAAGGTACTTAATAAGAACTTGTTGTTGGGCGAGTTGGTGAGTACTTTACATCTTGATTTTTGCGCTACGAAAGACCAACACATGACAGAAGAGACAGGACAAGCGCTACTAACAACTGGTTTATTGCAAAGGTTGCAATGAAATATATAATAGCACAGCCATGCGCAGACGTACCGAGCGCATATCAAAACAACACTTATCAGGCTAAGGAAATGTGACATCAAAATATCTAATCTCGCTTTTATACAGACAGATGGACGTATCGCTAACACAATGAGTTCTTTTTTTTCTTTATGTGATACGCCTCCCAGAGTTCATGGGCTGATTTGTTCCGGCTTCTACCTAGAATTGTGACCTCACGAAATATCGGCTCACATGTGCATTTTCGTCAGTGGGGCGAAACGTGGGCAGCGTTCTACCGTCTTTAGATTTGGCGCATGTTCCCTTATCCGGTTATTAAAGCAGCAGCCTGTTGTATAAGAGCGAGATTGGGTTTTTTGATGTCACATGTCCTTAGCCTGATAAGCGTTGTTTTGATATGCGCTCGCTACGTCTGCGCATCACTGCGCAATATATTTCTTTGCAACCTTTGCAATAAACCTGTTGTTAGTAGCGCCTGTCCTGTCTCTTCTCTCATGTGTTCGTCTTTCGTAGCGCAAAAGTCAAGATGTTAATTACAAAGTACGTTGTGGCTTAGAAAGGATTCGACTGCACATTGCCACAGCGGAGTTTGCAAGCCGGAGTTTAGAAGTTGCATAGTGCTGTATAGAAATCCTGATCAATGCCCTGGGAATTAGGTAAGGCTATATTAGATACACTAGATGCGGTATTAGAGGGGCATCCATGCATTTCCTCAATGGCTTTCTTTAACACAGTCGATCGAGAAGCTTGAATTTATGAAAATTGTCGGAGATGATAGCGTATTCGATGTGCGTGACATTGCTTAAAGTTCTTTATGACCTCTGCTTCGTACCTTCTGGTTATATATTTGCAGTTCGCTGTGCCTCTTCCTTCCTTTGTGTTTTTTGCAACATACGTCCAAACCACAACGTTTAGAATGACACTATGGGGCCTAAGAAGTTTACCAAGAGAGCTAGGCGGACATGTCTAGCACTACTAAATAACTATGCCAAGTCCGCTAGTTAAAGATCATTAATTGAAAGCTTGTTTACTTTTTAAATAGAGATAAGTGTTTCGTACTTTGTGTTTCTCTAAACTATGAGCCTATGAGCGAGCCAATTCAATCTCGGGGTCGCTTTTATAAAATGACAAAGCCCCCGAAAACTATACGTACAGTTCCCGTCCCTCGAAGTAGTTTCATGAACGCACCTACATTCGCCCAGTACCACAATGCAATGCGGTTGTCGTCGAGAATCATGAGTTTCAGTCTGTTCGGACCGTAGCCTGCCTTTTCCAACTCCGGTCCCAGATCGAGTTTGATAAAGTCTCTCTCTGACTGAGGAGAGAAACCCATGGTCTGCCAGGGATAGAAGGGTATGAAGCCAGACGTTGGCTCGTTCTGCGTCGTCAGACCCCACAGGGGAATCCCTTGTCTCTCGTATTCTTGAACGAACCTGAAAAGTACACGATAGGGAAAACACTTAGAACGATGCTCGATTTAAATCATGGACAGTGCGTTTATTATACTTTTCATGCATTGACCGCTAAATGAAGCTATCTTATCTCGTTTTAGCGCAGAATAACGTCGTAAGTGCGCAGAAGAGTGTCGTTGTATAATTCCAAAAGTTGTGCTTATGCGCTTAAAGTATCAGATATATCAAATAATTCGATATTGCAAAAGTCAACTCTAAAGATCTTCAACGTACTTTTCTGATGCGCTCGCAACAACAATGTTTCTGCAAGGCAGTGCGTAGAAAGCGCGCTGCTGCATGTATATGTCATGTATATGACATGAATATGCCATGCCTTATGCTTAAAAACGGCAGAAAGGGGAGGATGGAAGCTTGCGATGAAAAAATGCGTAAACAAGGGGTGGGTGCTCGAGCCGACGTTTCGACAAGTGGACTTGTCTTCTCCAAGGCTGGAACTGATTTGGGCTTAATCAGTTCCAGTCTTGGAGAAGAAATTCCACTTATCGAAATGTCAGCGACGTCAGCTCGAGCACCCACCCACTTTTTGCGGATTTTTTGGTGCCATATGCTTGGAATTTAAAGCATGGCATGTGCAGGGCGCGTCTTTACACAGTCATGCGTGCACTCATAAACTGCATGCCAGTGAACAAGTGCGAAGTATTCCTTGATGCTGCAATTAAGCATCAACTTATCGCGCGGTACATTATGGGTAGAATGCAAAACAACACGCCTTATGCGGCACAGATATGTGCTGCGAATCTGCGGTATTTCGTACTGGTAGTATGTATCTATAGCTAGAAGGCACGCAGAGTAACGTGGTATCTTGGAAAGGAGTTTTACTAAAATGCTCATGGAGTCCATAACGCTGCGTACTTAACAATGTACTTTGCCCAGGTCTTGTAGTACAGGCCACCCGGTTCGCCTTTGAGAAACCCTCGCCCGCTTCGACGACGAAGTGTTCTAATAACTGATCGCTTCTCTCGGTGCTCTCTGCGTTTTCTGTAAAATCTACGGTTTTTTTGGTGCCTCGGCTCCCCGTCTTGCGGCCATGGACGTGGAGCCCTCCCGAGGCCCACCTGGCCAGAAGTCATCACTGCTGTCAACCGCAAGGAAACGAGGAAGCTTCCTCAGTGACACCGAGGACACCGAACTGTACTCAGTCTCGGGAGATGACACATCAGACGACGGCTTTATCCCCGTCCAGAGCAAAAGGGCGAAGAGAAAGATCTTCAACGCGACTCCGTCAACTCCTGCGAGTACAGCGACTATGAAGCCAAGGCTTGAACGTTGGCCGCACGTCATCATCTTCGTGCCGGAAGAATCGGGCAACCTACGATTGCTGAACAGGCAAGCCCTCTCCGCTTATCTAGAATGTGCGGTGCCCAATGAGATTAAAGACATTAGAGTCAATACACGGAAAAACATCCTTGCTATAGACGTGATCCATGTGAGTGCGCTCGGAAAACTTCAGCAAATCACGGAGCTAGGCGGCATCAAAGTGCGTCCTTTTATCCCGATGGACGATACATCCATAGCCGGTGTGGTTTACGACATCGATGTTGCAATTCCCAACGCGGACCTACCCACCCTCATCAAACCGGCAAATGAGGGCATCGTCATCACGCAAGTGCGACGTCTTGGTCAGACACGGTGTGTAAAAGTGATATTCAAGGGGGATTGTATACCATCCCACGTCAAAGTTGGGCATTTCCGACACCCTGTTCGCCCATTCATACAAAAGCCACTTCAATGCCATCAGTGCTTCAGGTTAGGGCACGTCAAGGGCGTGTGCCCCAACTCTTTATTGTGCCCCCGGTGCGCTGAACCACACGCGGAAGAGACCTGCCGCTCCACTGTTCTGAAGTGCGCCAACTGTAATGGCTCTCACGCTGCCTCTTCGAAAGACTGTCCTCGCATCAAGAAGGAGCGTTCTGTTCTCAAACAAATGGCGAGAGATAACTCGACCCACAGAGAGGCTGCCGAAGCAGTCCGACGTCGGCGCGGGCGGCGGCGCCATCGTTCGACCTCAAAAAAGGCCCATGCACGAAACGACAGCGCCCACTCCAATGCGGCACCACATAGTCAAACTACGAAAGGGCCAATCAGCTCAAAGACACCAGCGGATAGGAATCTTTCCCCAAAGGAATGGCCTGCGCTTCCGAACAGCTTACTTGCCAAGGAACCTCAGGAGGTGACGCGCCCTCTGGAGACTTCACCCGCCGCTGATGACGTACCTAGGGAACATCGTCAAGTGTTTTCTATGCTTCGTTCCCTCATGGGCGCCATTCGAGAGGTGTTATTGGACATGGGGACAACGCCTGCACGGAGTGCACTCAAAGTACTGGACGCTTTGAGCCCAGTGCTTGAATCTCTTGAGTAGAGCCATGGCTACCAACCACTCTTCTTTTCGATCGGAAGTCAAGACAGCGTCCGTCATCCAGTGGAATGCGAGAGGGCTCAAATCACGCCTTTCTGATTTTCGTCAATTTGTGAACACTAACGGTTTCCCCATCATCGTCATTTGCGAGCCCAACATATCGAAACCTGTCAGATTATCGGGGTACGAAGCTGTCATGTCCTCGACAAATGGGGCATGCAGCAAAATCATCGTTTATGTTCGGCGTGAACTCACTTATTTGCTACAGCCAACTGCGCCTGATGACGACAATCAGTATGTGTGTTTGACTGTTAAAAAGAACAAACTCCTGCTTACTTTAATAGGCGTTTATATATCGCCATCGAGTACTTTTAATTCACGAAGATTAGAACATATATTGACTGTATGTCCTGCTCCATGGGTCATTATAGGAGATTTTAATGCGCATCATCTGGCATGGGGAAGCACAAGGACAAACGCAAGAGGACGACGATTGGCAAGTTTCGCCTCGAATCATGGCCTTTCTCTCCTGAATGATGGCAGCCCAACGTTTCTTCGAGGTGTGACGTACGGTAGCTGCCTTGATCTTACTTTCGTCTCCAGCTCCTTCACCAGATGTGTTAAATGGTTCTCGGACATTGAGACACACGGAAGTGATCACATTCCTACCTATCTTCACATCAAAGGGCTCTCCAAGTCTTGTCTACAGAAGACCATCAGAATGACTAACTGGACCACTTTCCAGTCTGATATGGAAAATGTTTGCCAAGCGGGCCTGCCCACTGGGCTAGAGCAAGCAATCAAGAGCACAATACAAGACGCAACGCGCCCGATCGTGATTCCTTCTAAGCGAAACGATTTCGATACAGAATTGGAACGACTTCGAGCGCTTCGCCGTCGTGCGGAACGACGATATCGGCGTACCAAGTCCATACATGACCTCAGGACAGCCAGGCGAATGCAAAAGAAAATCCAGCGTCGTATGGACAGATTGGCCTCTCAATGGTGGACAACGTTTTGCCACACATTAGACCCTCGCAAGCCCCTTTCTCAAATCTGGAGGACGGTGTGTGGTTTGCGCTGTCATCCTGAACAGCGCTTTCCCTTCAAGGCGCTGGCACTCCTTCAAAAGCGACAAGACATCGAAGTTGCAGAAGATTTTTGCGCGAGGATCGCTGACCAAGCGGTTCGTCCAGATCCCGTTGCCGGATGTGCCATCCCTTGTTCCCGTGATAGCCGAATGGACCTTCCTTTTACAATGGAGGAACTCGAGGCAGCACTGACTTCATGCAGGCGTTCTTCATCTCCGGGGCCAGATGGCATATCGTACCGAGCCTTGTGCAATCTTGGTGAGGCCGCGCGGGGAGAACTACTGCGACTCTACAACAACTCGTGGCAAGAGGGCAACGTTCCCGACGAATGGAAGACAAGCCGATTAGTACCACTTCTGAAGCAAGGCAAGTCCCCACTTGACCTTGCCTCGTATCGCCCTATTGCATTGGCCAGCTGCGTGGGGAAGATAATGGAACGAATGATATATGGCCGCCTGGAGTGGTATCTCGAACACTACAAGATCTATCCAAACTCTATGGCTGGCTTCCGACGTGACCGTTCATGCATAGACAATGTTCTTGATCTCGTTACGTACGTTCAACAGCAGAGATCACGTAAGCGACTATCTGCAGCGTTGTTTTTGGATGTGAAAGGCGCCTATGATAATGTTCTACACGAGGCTATTATCGATGCGCTTGAAGTGGTTGGCCTTGGTGGTCGAGTTCTTCGATGGATTGGTAGCTACCTGTCTGCAAGGTCATTCTTTGTGTCCACCGAAGACGGCCCCACCACACTACGCTATACCTGCCGAGGCGTTCCTCAAGGCGGAGTACTCAGTCCCATACTATTCAATCTCGCACTCATTCAACTTGTCGAATCCCTGCCAAGTACGATCAAGATCTCTATATACGCAGACGACATATGTGTCTGGACCTCAGCCGTTACACGACTTCAAATACGTGCGAGACTTCAAAAGGCTGCAACATTGACAGCGCACTACCTTAGCAAACAAGGCCTCAGAATATCCCCGGAGAAATGTGCATTGGTGGCGTTCACGCGCAAACCAATGACACCATATGCCATTTCTATTGACGGGCAGTCGATTTCTTATGCCAGAACCTACAAATTTCTCGGCATAATTATTGACAGAAACCTCAATTGGAGCCCACACGTGGCCTATTTGAAGAAGCGCCTGACGGCCATTGCCCAGCTGCTCAAGTTCCTGGGAGGGAAAAACTGGGGCATGTCAGTAGATGCAATGTTGGAATTATACAGAGCACTCTTTCTTGGGTTTCTGAGATATAGTCTGCCTGTACTAACCAACACCTGCAAGACAAATCTTCGCGTTCTACAGGCTGCACAAGCTCAGGCACTCAGAGTTTGCCTAGGTCTGCCCAAATGTGCGCCAACAGAGGCGACTATTGCCATCGCCAAGGATATACCAATACAAACGCACATTGCGTTAGAAGCCTTGAGAGCTCACATAAGGCATTTTGCTCGAGCTCCTAACCACCACCTGGCAACACTGCCCTCAGAAAGACCGCTAGCATCATACTGCGCAACAATCTGGAGCTACTCCGCCAACCTACCGTCAGGCTTCAGCCCCGCATCCAAACCATCGATTCCACCTTGGTGTTTAATTCGTCCTGCAGTGCATCTCAGTGTACCAGGAATCAAGAAAAAATCTGATTTGTCATCGCCTGTCCTGAAACAGCTATCTCTGCTTCTACTGCACGAGAAATACACCGACCACATACATGTTTACACCGACGGCTCAACGACCATCCGTGATTCGTCCGGGGCAGTAGTTGTCCCAGCGAAAGGTGTAACTGTTAGCTTTAAGACCGACCACCCAACAACATCAACGGCTGCTGAACTGACAGCTCTTCGCGCTGCACTTTGTGTTATCAATCGCGAACAACCGCAGCGATGGTCAATTTTTAGTGACTCCAAAGCAGCCCTACAATCTCTCTTGTCAGCCCTGCGGCGTGGACCATATGAACAACTGGTATTCGAGATAAGACACCTCATTCATACGTCATTCGAGAAGGGACACCAAGTGACATTTCAATGGTTGCCAAGTCACTGCGGCGTGCTTGGCAACGAACATGCCGATAATGCTGCTCGGTCAGCTTTGCAAGGAGACAAGGAAGAGGCTATACCGCTTTCAAGGTCTGATGCTGCTGCCATGCTTCAAAGGATCGCAAAGAATATTTCGCACTCAACACTGAATACGTCAAGAAGCCAAAACTATCGGCAACACCACCTAAACGAGTTGCGGCGACTTCAAATACCATCTGGACTCCGCCGAAGAGAGGCCACTCTGCTATGCCGCTTATGGCTAAGAGTGGCTTTCACGAAGTCATATTCGTTTCGAATAGGGATGGCCGACAACGCTCTTTGCGACGCCTGCGGCACCGAGGAGACCTTGCAACATATCTTCTGCGACTGTCCTCGCTACGCTGCGCAGAGACGATCCCTGGTATTCGCTCTCGCTCATCTTCACAACAGACCGTTGACACTAGACACGATTCTCCAATGTCATCCTGATAAGTCATCGAGAGTTCAAGCAACCAAGGCATTGCTCAAATTCCTAAGGACAACAGACTTACACGAGCGGCTGTAGACTTTTTAATGATGCCGCATACCGCACAAGACTGCCGCTCTGCGCTGTGACGTTGTGTGTGCGTGTGTGTTCCCCTCTCTTTCTCTCTTTCTTTACTCTTCTTTCGATCTCCCCCATCCCTTCCCCCTGTACAGGGTAGCATACCGGTTATGCCAAACTGGTTAACATCCCTGTCTTTCCTCTCTCCCGTTTTCCTTCCTTCCTTCCTCGCCCGCTTAAACTTTCGCTAGTCTTCATCCAGGCCGGCGCGCTCCAGGAGCTTCCAAAGAACCATATCTCCTTTGCAGACATAGACATTGCTTTTTTGATATATGGAATCTGCAAAAAAAAAATGAGGACGTCGTGACATCTGTAGCATATATTTTACGTGCTCGCTAATTCTCCCGAGTGATACCATCAGTTATAACTATCAGTTGCTAATACTGAAGTCATACTAACGCGCCCTGCTACTTCGCTGATCACCCTTAGAAGCTAAGTGGGTAAAAGTGGGTAAAAGTGGAGCAATTTCGGAATGACAAGACAGCGTTGGAGAAATGAGACGTCATGGCGGCAGAGTGGCATACATCGTTTATTGGTTGCGGCTTATAGTTTCTTGGTTGGGAATGCGTTCCAATGGCTTCCTGTGGGGAATCCGTCCTATTGAATGTGTGCACTCCCACTCTTCTGATTATACATTAGCGCGGCTTGCAATTCAACTCCAAAGCCTTGCCCCCTCCATTTGCAACATAACAGAACTGTGCGTTAAATGCATTAGCTGTTCTAAATGCGCGCTGCGCTTGTCGTGAGCATCAAAAGTCAGCAATCATGTTTTTACTCACATTAAAAAATGTATGTATAGTTGTTTGACTAACATGGATGTCAGTAATGTGTTACTGTGAGTGCGTGTGTGGGGGAAGGGGGGGGGCAGGGTGAAACCTATCACGACGTGATTACTCTGCCCTGCTGGCCGGTCTACGGCTTGGAGCACCCTTCTCTAATGCTTATTCCTTTGCTATTGGAGTGACCGACGGTCTATTGTGTGAACTCTTCGGGTGCAGTGAAACAATCGCGCACTTTGTCTGCGAGTTTGCT
>NC_051178.1:123819070-123856838 GCF_013339695.2 Rhipicephalus sanguineus
ATGTTTATGGAATAAGCGCTTTTGCACCAAATGGAATGGGAATGGAAATACGTCTTTTTCCGAAGATAGAGCACGTTTTCGTCTACGTGCTGTTTTTCAAACTTGAAACGTTAGTAAGTCAGAGCCCCGCAAATTAACAATAAAGTAGTATTTTTAAAATGGCTTGGCTGATTACAAGCACGGTACATTTATAAGCAACGCGCCTACTACAAACCGAGGTATCAGTTACTCTACAAACAAATGCATTATCGCAGCAGATACAGAAGGGAAAAACAAATTACCCCTGCGCGTTGGTTCCCATTGATACCCCCACACGAAAGTGCTGAATACTCTATGCACACCCTGATCTTTATCTCACGAGCAGGTTAGTACCCGACACACGTAAATACCCTTTGCGACAAGGAAGACATTGCATACCTGCGGACAGGCGAACACAGAAAGTTCTCCTCACGCCATCCATGTTTGCGAGGCGCGCTTGACAAGCGTGAGTGCTGACGAGCAGTGCGGCCCAGTGTTCCGTATTTGATGCAAAGGCACTTTTGTCAGCATAAAAATACGCTATGTCGTCATTTTAGCACTAACATATTTAAGCATAAACCATATTGAAACACCACTACTCGTTCAAACATGTTGACCATGCAATTACTATAGGTAGTGGGAGAACTCCCCTATGGGAATTAGTAGGGTGGTCTTACTGCACCAGATATGTCACCAAGCTACTATCCCTCGACCTTGGTAATGCGTTTTGCGTACTTTTTCAGTTCTTAATGCATCTGATGACATCAGCTTTATATGGCGTTCATTCGTAACTCGATAACACTATCAAGATGCCTTTCCTACGTTGAGGAATTACAGGAATGGAATCGAACTGCCAGGTCATTCCCAGAGTGCGAATGGGCTAAGTTTTTTCATTCCGAGGAATTGAAAGGAATGGAAATGCGGCAAGTTCTGATTCCCCGGAATGGAATTGGAATGGAATGGAGGCGCCCATTCCGCAACACTCCTTCCCACCCACTGCAAAGTGCTCAGCCATAATTCTTCATCATCATCAGCCACAGCACAAAGTGCAGATAATGCCTTATATATGTGTAGCGGGTGCCACGATTCTCCGAAGAATGACGAAAAATGGCATAATGGGAACTTCGCTACTTCAGAAAAATTGCGATGATTTATGACGTAGTGGGTACCTTGCATGTGTACTTGTATTAGTTGCCCCAAGAGACAACAACGGGCTCTACAAAGTCCGCTCTTCCAGCTTTTGCTGTGACAGTTCTGCGTGTTCCACGCAGACCTGGCGATCTTTTTATCAGAACAGCGGTCTCGCACAACACACAGTACACTCAATGACGTGCTGCTTCTGAGATCGTGCTCACTCCCTTGACACAAAGCATTGAGCCCACTAAAAAAATTCGTATTTGTCTTGTGAGAAAATAAATACTATGACTATGAAATGAATACTGGTTTGTGCTAGTTGGTAGGAATACGTGGTACAGTTACTTCCGCTCCTCTGAAGAACGTGTTTTAGCCTTGTCTCACTTTCTTAAGAGGAGCGCAAGTAACTGCATCAGAAATCCAATGTTTTTTTAGGATTGCCTTACCTTCAATTTTTTTTTTCAGGCAAAAGAAAAAAAAACCGTTACGAACCGTTACGGAACGCTTTTTTTTTCGTTCCGGAACAGAAACGGAACGGAACTTTTTGCGCTGGAACGAAACTAAAACCGAAACGAAAAACATTTCGTTCCGACACCCTGATGATAAGTGCTGATAAGATGCGGAGCACTCTTGGGGGCTCGGCAAAACCACGTATAAGGATAGAAAAAAAAAAAAAAAGAAAGAGAGAGAAAGAAAAGGAAAAAAATAGGAAGAAATATAGAAAGAGCAAGAAATAATTACTTGTGTACTTAGATTTAGGTATACGTTAAAGAACTCCAGATGGTCAAATTTTCCGGAGCCCTCAACTACGGCGTACCTCATAATCATATCGTGGTTTTTTGGGGTCTTTTTTGCGTAAAACCTCAGCAATTATTATGGACGAACACAAGATGTAGTAGGCGACCAATATTGTTTGTGCCTTCGACGCCTTGTGCCACGACGCCTTGACGCGAGGCATAGTAGACAACCCTCGAAAACACATTGGCTCGAGTATACACATATATAAAACTATTTACCGCTACCGCACCTTTCAGCGCGTCACTGCAACAGTTATGAACGAGTATGAGTGAACTTTAACGCTGTCGCTTTGTGGGTTCATACTCTAATGAATCCACAAAGCGGTTGTTATACAAAGGCGTCCTACTGATGTACAGACAGGTCCACTGCTAAAGGGAACACTTGCGTGCAGGGCATGTCTGGATTTCGCTCTTTTGCAAAAGCATAGTGACTTCGATTTGCATAAGACTACTGGTGGTTCAGAGTTCTGACTCCTTTTGACAGACTAGTAGTGCGGTGCATTAACGATGTTTCCACATCCGCTTGCACATAGGGGGCCAGCACTGTGAAATGTGCTCATCATATATATTCCCTTTAATGTACATATATATACGTACAGAAAGCGTGTACATCACTACATGCAGTAACGAGCGGAGCTCTCTTGTTGCAGGGCGATGCGGTGGCAGCTCATCATGGAGCCAGCGCGCGTGTGCAAGAAGAAGCGATTGCTGCGCGGCCGCAAGGCGCGCATTTGCCGCAAGGAGCCCAAGGTGGTGCGCGAGATCGCGCGCGGCGTCGACCTGGGAATCCGAGAGTGCCAGAACCAGTTCCGCTTCCACCGATGGAACTGCTCCACGCTTCGGTCGTCCATGAAGAAAGTGCTCATGAAAGGTGCGTCCAACGTGCATATGCATATACACCAATATATCGTGCAGTCCGAAGCCGTTTATAACGAACTGCGTTAGTAAGGCTACGTAGAGTGTCCGGTCAAAAACTACGTCATGTCTACGCGTAGTTCTTGTTTTTAATGGTATCTTCGCTTATTTATCTTTTATGCTGGAGACGACAGATATGTGTATGAGTTGGAATTCATCACTAAAAGTTTTTTTTTTTTTTTAGATTCTTTGTTGGCCAGTTTGACTGTGTAGAATTACTTTACAAATCGGACCTGCTTTGCTCTTAAGCCCTATATGACCATGGGCTCGACTGTACACATCCACAGTCGTACATATGTGTTTTCAAGGAAGTCGTTTTAATGAAAGGTTATCTAACAGCGATGACCATCTGTAATTTTTGACAGGAAAAATAGACATAAACATAGTTTACTGCCCTTTGTGGGCTGCATGTCCGGTAGGAAGCATACTTTAATTTGCACGGTTTAATTTGTTTCAAGGAACGTTTTGCTATACATAACTCAAACGAAAAGTTAAGGAAGCGGGTTCTTTAGACATCAGATCATAAGTTAGTGCGGTCTTTGTTCCCCGGAATATGTGTCATTCAAGAGTACAACTTGTACTCGCGCTGTCATGTATAAATTAGGCACAGCCATTGACTAGATAAGCTTATAAACGACAGGTTTTAGCCCAAGGAAGGCGCTTCTAGGATTGATTGATTGATTGATTGATTGATTGATTGATTGATTGATTGATTGATTGATTGATTGATTGATTGATTGATTGATTGATTGATTGATTGATTGATTGATTGATTGATTGATTGATTGGCGCAGTAGTGGAGAGCATGACTTAACGGTTGGACCAACCGTCGCGAAGCTTTTCGGTTAGGGTGCCCAGACGTTCAACAGCGGCGCACACATCGGCTAAGTTTGACCAGGAACCGTGTGCATTTGTGCAGACACTCGCGAGGCGGCGTTCGTGGACGCCATCGTGGCGGCGGGCGTGGTGTACGCGCTGACAGAGGCGTGCGCCCAGGGTCGCCTGCTCGATTGCCAATGCAGGCGGCGGCACAACGCCGCAAACCACCTGCAGGGGCGCACAGGCTGCGACCACTTCGTCGACTTCGGATATCACAAGTCGCGCGACTTCATGAACCGGAAGCGCGTCGGTGACCTGCGCGCCACCATCCTGTCGCACAACTACGAAGCCGGACGACAGGTGAGTATTACATCGGTGCAATTGACCGAGCAACCTCAAGCAATTTTCGAGGAGTACTCGTAAATGTTTAATGCATCAGCATGACATAGACGCAGGAAACGTGTACATGTGTACGGGCACATCGGCACATAAGTGTTCAAATATAATGACTTCACTACTGGCGGCTACATATAAAGGACCGAGGACAAGGACGGAAATGCGTTTTCTCAGATTACGTCTATGCTGACACGTTTACGCCAACAGATTAGTAAAACGCATATAGTCTGCCATCATAACGGAATAGTTATAAACACTGCAAACCTACAAGACTCATGCATTATGCTATATACCAACCCCGCCGCTGGCAGCTTGCATTGGGCAAGTTTATCCATGCAAAACAATATATTCTCATCACACGTATGTATATATCTACACGAGCTCCTTCCACCCTTATCAAAGGATGGATGCAGGCCATCCTTTTGACATAGAGTTTGCGAAGCCAACGCGACTTTCCTAATGATATACCGCAACACCATATTGGCAAGGATAACTTATCGACTCTATTCCAATTCTTCTTCGCGCAACGCCAGAGCGGCGCTCCGTCTAAGAGGTTTCCATATGAGCAGTGGATGGTACGGCAGAACTAAAGTCTGTATAGCCAAATAAGTCCTTCCATTATTCGGAGGATCACGTATGCGTTTTATTCGTGTACCACGCAGGCCGTGCGACTGCACCTGGAGCGCGTGTGCCGCTGCCACGGCATGTCCGGCACCTGCTCGCTGAAGACGTGCTGGCGCAAGCTGCCCACCTTTTAGCAAGGTGGGGCTGCGGCTCAAGCAGCGCTTCCAGGGCGCAGTGCGCGTCACCGCCGGCAACTCGGGCAAGGGCTTCGTGCCGGAGACGGTGCGACCGCCGGGACGCGAGGACATCGTCTTCTCCGAGGAGTCGCCCTGACTACTGCGAGGCCGACCGGCGCACCGGATCCCTGGGCACGAGGGGACGTCTCTGCAAGCTGGGCTCGCAGGGTCCCGACGACTGCCGGACCCTGTGCTGCGGTCGCAAGGTGCGCAGCCGGCAGACGGTGGTGAGCGTGGCGTGCAACTGTACCTTCCAGTACTGCTGCAACGTCACGTGCCAGACGTGCCTCGAGACTCTGCACGAGACGACGTGTCTATAGGAGGCGTGCTTCTTCGGCAACGCGGCTGTTTGTGGACCACCAAAGACTGCTCTTCTGGAAGCGTGCCGTTGTGCTGTGCCATCGCCTTAGCTTAGCTTTACTCTGAACGCTGCGAGGAACTAGTGTTTGGCTTAGTGAGAGAGAGAGAGAGAAAAAGAGACGAGTGGTGAGACTGCGAGCCTTACTCGATTGCCCGAGCAGGGGACATCGATGTTGTTTCGAAACGACGTATACAGGCGAATGACAGAGAACTGCCTCCTCCTTCTTCATTCGAACGCTGCAGTTAGTTTTTTTTTTTCTTTTATTAGTAGCTCTCTCGCGCCTCCTTCGCACCTTCGATAACGCCGGTAACGAAGATTCGAAGCACCGTGTGAGAAGTGTTTCTAACAGTGGTCTGAGACAGAGCTTAGAAAGATGGGTCCACAAGGGGCAGGCTTCCGCCGGACACGTCAGCGGCGCGGGCTCGCCAGACTTTAGGACAGAAACAAAACAAAAAGAACAAAAGTGCTTCTTCATTTTCGACAAGGTCTGTGATATAGTGAACAGTGGGCTCCGTGAGCTCGTGCTTTGAACGACCGGCAGCCTGTTTTGTGTGTCTGTGCGTGTGTGTGTTTGTGATTTGCGTGCATACATGTGTGGACTGGAAAGCCGGTATTTCGGGCAAGGTGTGCCGATGGTTCGTTGAATATCGCGTCCACCGGTGGCTTTCAGAGCCTTGGAAGCTGTGTGTATGCGCGCGCGCTTGCGGACAGTCTTATACACCAATTGCGCGACGTGTGTCGACGGTGAATCGAGTGTCGAAGGCTTTTTTTTTTTTTCATGTTGTTGCTACTTTTGGCAATTGAAGAAGAGGACAGTTGTTTGCTGCTCCTTGGCCTTCGCGGCTGATGGCATTTAAGACATGGTATAGTCAAGTTTCCACGCTTTTGTGTTCTTCCTGTGGTTCTTTTTTTTTTTTTTTCCAGTCAGGAGCAAGAGATGAGATGGTTGTTTATAGTATTGTGGGGCCCCTAGAGGTCGCGCACGTGGATGTTTGCAGGCTATGCGAAAAATTTCTTAATATGCACGGCTATTTGATGTATAGTTTAAGGCATTTCACTAACGTGCGTGTGTCAGCGCAATTTACGTGTCGGCTTTTCATGTCGTGTTAGCTCGTGACGTAGTATTGTTGTTAGCGACGTACGTGTTTTTTTTTTGGTGAGACGCTGGTGACTTTATTGCGGCTCGTATTCAGTGTTGATCGTGCTTGTCTATCACGATAAGCTTTCCCACGGTTGCTTTCTAAGCAAAACAAAATAGCAATGAAGCATTTTTTTTTTTTTTTTTTGAGACAGCGAGGGCGGACGCAGTTTAAAGCTCAATCGACTAATTTATAAATCGGCGGATTTCCTCACAGCGATATTTGTTCTTTTTACTACGTGCAAAAAAATTTCGCCTGAGAAAGGCTTCGTTCTAGACAACGGCGATCGACGCTATTGTGTAGTACCGCTTTGAATGGTATAGGTGTTCGCATTCAAGCATTTTTCGTCGTAAGCTTCTTATGATGATTTTTTTTTACGTGAAAGCGTGTCATTTTGGAACAAAAACAAACTGGTATAGAACACGTGATTTCAACACTCACCTAAGTCATTGTGCCCAGTCAGCTTGGTTATATTTAACTGCCTGCACCTTCAGACAATACACACAAAAAATGCACCGATGTGTTGTGCCAAAGATGACAATGCGAGGCAAATGAGCCGCACGCTTACTCACGGAAGGTTTTCATTAACGCGAACTGTGCTTCGCCGCGAAAGCTAACTAAAATTTTTGACAGCTCTCGTTTACTTGCCTCATTTCATTTCTTTATTATTATTTTTTTGTTCTTCGGAGAATGAATATAGCTGCTTTCAGACCACAGTCAGTGTGGTAGACTCCCATTAATGAATTACCACTGTAGCAGCAACATTTAATAAGACGCTGTGCTGTGGAAGACTGTCGCGGATAATTGTAGTATTGCAGGTGCAGCGATGTCTGCGTCCTTATTTATTGTGTTGTAAGAAGCATTTATAGCATTATTCACGTAGCTCCGATGACATTCACAACACCAAAGCGAACAGAAACGATGCATTCGTATCCCCTGTTCGATATCGAACAGAAAATTGGGTGCCTCTATAGCACTCGCCGTACAAGCACAATTACCCACGAGCACTGTTGAAGAAAAAGGAATCGTCATCAAAGCTTTTGGAGCCGTGTAATTCTCGGCGTAATTTTAGAGTCGTCTCACGTAAATTTAGCACGGGATTTGGCAGACCTCGTGTTTTACGGCGGGTGCCAGTACGAGCTCATCGTCGTCGTTAAGTTTCTTCGTTGCGCCTTTACAAAATCTAGATTAGGGCTAAGTTCAAACTGTAGCTGTCTGTCGTAATTAGCATAACTAATGACGTCACAACCCACCAGCATCGTACTACCAAAACTTATTTGGTCACATACAAAAGCGAGGACGTCATTGAGATGAGTATATCGTCAGGCGTAAAACTATCGTAGCAGACTACTATTCGCTGATGTCCATTGGCTCAAGCACACGATGACGTTACAGAAAGAAAATTTTTCTACACGAGAGCAGAAAGACGCGATCACTTCTGTAGTGTCGGCACGATGTCACATACCTTCCATGTTTTTGTATCACGTTATTTTCGATTGAATGCGCCATGACAGAGCCAGAAGCTTTAATTTCCAGCAAAAGCGACTTCTTCTACGTTTTGAGCTTATTTGAAAGACTTAACTTATTCTCTTACGCGACACCGGCATTTTGTTTTTATTTCTACACGGGCACCATTGCGACGATTTGTTTACCACCAGCGTGCCTTCAGTGCCATCAGAAACATTTTTTTTTTTTGCCTTCAGTCTTTATGTGCATTATAAAGATATTGTTTCGTAAACTACTGTTGTATCTGTGTTGCTTCAGTTTCGCAGCTTGCGAAACCAGGAGGGACGCTTTGACTTCTGAGAGTCGCGTCCCAAGTTTGTGAAGATCGCAGCTCTCATCTCTGGAGGGCCTCAGTTGATGTATACACAGCATGGTCCATAAGAGAACACCTGAGTCGTATGCAAAATGCAAAACCGAAAGCTATATCCCAGTCATTGGATGTTTTCTTGCGAGTTACGTCCCTATGTACTGAAAGCTATAGAGGACTTAAACGTACAAAGCATTGCTCGTTTGTGAAACTGGCATATACATGAAGCTAAGTTCTTGAAGGCGTTCACCATGTGATAGACAATATGCATGCAAACTTGGGAAATTATAGACACAAGTGTGTACATCTGTATCGTTTAACGTGACCGAGTTCATTTCTACTGGTCTTCCTGTGTGCATGTGTGAAAATCATTGTGGCAGAACAGGACGCATCGCTGTGTCCCGTGTGTTCACTGTCCCATATTTTGCTCTGTTCTGCCACAATGTTCCTGAACCAGCAAGCTCACCTAAGAACCCTTGCATTGGAATCATCGGCCATAGCGACTGCCGATCGTACGCCGTTTTGAATGCGTTCGAAACCATAAAAAGTGTATACTCAGAAAAAGTGTATACTCTGAAGGTGTGCCTCCCGGCATTCGAACTTCCATTCAACTCTGGGGGAGATTTCCTCATTTCCGCCGGTGTTCACCGGGCGCCAACTCATCAATCAATCAGCGGCGCTTAAACGCCGGTCCATATTTCCCCTGGCTGCCTCTCGCCGGGCCGGCGTAATCGAAAGCCGGTCGTAAAGATCGGCACGAACGTCCTCCCGCACGCCAGCTGCTCGCAGCCATGTCAGACACGCGGGGATACAGAGGGGAGCAGCAGGCGAGAAGGGGGTGGAAGTCGAGGGTGTTGCGCTGTGCGAATAGAGACAACAACAACAACAAGACAGGGGCAGACACGAAATAGAAGAGAGAGGGAGGCAAGGAGGCGAGAGCGGAACTATAGCGAGCAAGCTGCAGAACTTGAAGATGGGATCGGGAGAGAGAGACTAGATCCGCCGGGCGGGGAAAGAGCCATCGGCACCCAAGAATGAAACAAAACGAGAACCTAATCAGCCAATTCATTCGCCCTTTTTTTTTTCTTTCTTGCTCGTTTTTTCTTCGCTTCCTTCCCCGGAATCTGCCTACTTGGTAAGGCTCAACACGGCGTGCGTGTGTGGTCCGCCGGGGCACTTGGAAACAAGTCGGCGCGCGCGTTAGGTCGGGATTAGCGGCCGCCGCCGCCGCCGGCTGCTGCCGCTTGCCTGCAGCCGTGTTTCGTCTCTCGCGGCGTGCTTCTGCGTGCACGACGTCGCCGGGGGTAATCGCCGCAGTGCGACCCCCCTTTACCCCTCATGAATTGAGGGGGGAGGAGGATAAGCGAGAGGGGGAGAGGGTCATTAATTTGCGAAGGGCGTTAGCAGCGGGAAGGTGGAAGGGGAAAGCGCCTGATTACAAGGGCGGTCCGCCTCCTCTCCCTTATGAGGCGACCCCACCCCGCAAGGGGGCACGGAGCCATCAGTTATACCTGCCAGAGGCCTTGCCTTTCGGGAACGCCCACTTGGCACCATCGCCGGCGCCAGCAGCGGTCGCCTATGAAGCTGTCTCGTCGGTCGCCCCGGCTGCCTGCACTGCACGAACGCCCTCCTCCAGGGCCTCTCTCCCGTCCTTTCTTTGCGTTCTCTTTGTCACCCTCCCCCCGGGCCCAAAGGCGATCGCGCCTCGCAGACAGATAAATGGCTCGGCCGCGGTCCGGACGCGGGATGCCCGGTCACCCCACACGCGCGCGCGGCCCTCATTAAAGAGTGAATTGTCTGCCCGCATACGCACGTTCTCTGCCGGAAAAGAGGAAAAGGGCGGTTAAGGGGGAAAGGGCACTCTTTCGCGCCCCGCGGTGCCAATGGATTCTCTCACCTCTGGAGAGAGGACATCCGTCCAGAGGATCGTTTTCACACGTAAGGCTTCGCAAAGAACGAGTGTGCCTTGGACAGGCCGTAAGAGTTGGGCTTGCCCGTACGTGATGCGTACTATGCAGGACGGCCGTATGCAACGTAGAATGAGTTATACTGCCGCTATAGAGGCGAGTGACGCACAGCGGCGGTGTCGCCATGTCTTCGGAACCCATTAGTGCTGTCCTATGGGCGGTAAATACATTAAATACACAAAGATGTTTGCGTGGGTTAGTCGGAAATATGACTTGAATGACGCGAGTATTGCTGGAGTAACTGCCAATAGCCACAAGCTGTTTTTCATAAACGAATGAAAGAAATCCTTATGCACTAGTGTAAGCAGCTTTTTAAAAGCAAATACCGGGCATACTGTCTGTCATCTTGTGGAGAAACACCATGTCGTTAAGAACGCAGGGACTGCTAGCTCAGGGCCATATTCGGTCGTTGCAATGTGAAACTAGAGGCACGTAACTAAAAAATATTGCTTTTGAAAAAAAAAAAAAAGCTCTACACTTAGATTAGAATTAGATTAATATTTTCATTGACCTTTTCTTTGTTACCGCCCGTTTTACATTTATCTTTTAGTTGGTTTCTTATTCTATATTTAACAAACATTAAAGACAAAGCCTGTGTCAGATAATACGGTTCTCTGTTGCAATTTAGTGCACAAAAAGGAGACAGCTGCTACGGCCTATTATCTTTGGTACCATTGTCTGTTGTCGTAATACGCACGTTTTTATTATAATTAAAACGCAGCAGTTCTACAAGGGATTCGCTCCGCATAATAGGCTTTAAGTTTCGCGCCAGTTTATTCGTGCACGCCTGCTGGATAACAACCGTACATAAACGCCTCATCTTATATGTATACACAGTACGTTGATGAATGCCGCACGCGTTATTATAATCTAATTACCCGGAGGTCATTATTATGAATGCCGAGAGGTTGTCTAGTGAATGTACTGAAGGGTTGTGTTCTGCAATGTATATGGATTGGCCATCACCCGCGAAGTTTTTGAACTCAAAGTGGGCTTCTCCTTCAAAAGGGTTTGGCTGCGGAAAAGCCAGTTTTAAAGGTTTCTGCTGATTACGCGCAGACATATTCGGAGGTTTGCCGAGATTCGTAAGAGAAGTAGATAGCTTGTAAAGGTTTTACATCTATTCACAATAACTCAATTCACGCAATTTCTAACAACTGCTTACATCGCGCGGCCGTGTGTGTTCGTATACGAAAGGGAACTAGCAGCTTTTGCCTGTTACGTGTTGCTTCTGTTAGAAGTGTCGAAACCACGGAAACATGAAAGCGTGAAACTGCTAATTACGTAAACTACTAATTAAATCTGTAATGCAGCTTCCCCAAACATTCATATTGACGCCACCACAATACTAGGGATTCAACTTTCATCCTTTCATTTGTGCTTAATGTGCATAAGAAGTAAAAAAAACTGGAAGACAAAGAAAGAAAAAGACACTTAATCACTATAGCACTCTTAAAAAAAGGTTTTAGTACTTTTTAACTTCGGTTTACTAACTACTTGTCACATATGTTAGTACCCTGCTTGTGAGTGCGGTTAGGTCAAATTCGCGGGCATCATCATTGCAATATATCATTAGGTAATTATGCACAGAATGTCATGAATGAGAACAGCACACATACGCAACGACAAAGCTACGCGACACGTATGAATCACAAGCTGTTCCAGGAGTATTTATAGCCCTACCTCTGGGGTACGCAGCTGGTGCCGGTGAGCAGCTAGAATTTTGGATGAATAGTTTAAGTTATGCGCCTATATTTATATAGCATACAATTTTATTAGGTGCGCGAGGTAACGTGGCGTAGGGCTTTTAATCAAGCATATTAGGACAAACAATATGTTGTATGTCTATTTTGCGTAATATCGTCTCAACATGGCCTAATATACAAGACCCAAGACGGGGTACTAAGCTTACTAATATCGCCTCAGTGAACTTGAATGGATTCCCGTGCTGGTAAATAGGTTGTAAAAAGCTCGTCATTACAACTTCTTAGATTCGTTTAACAAGTTCGTTAAACAGGTGCATGGCAAAAAGTTAGTAACGGTACGCAAGAGGTAGTAACCATTGCAACTTTTAAGTGTCTCCTAACGTAGGTAGTAAAAAGGCAGCAAGAAGTTAGTAAATCTAACTTCTTGCTAGTAACAGCTGCAAGAAGTTAGTAACAGCTACTGTTACTATTTGCTCGTGGTTACAAGCTCTTTCCTAACTTTTTAAATGCGAAGCATTTCTTAGCGAACTTCTGCGACTTTGAGCGTATCTATCTATCTATCTATCTATCTATCTATCTATCTATCTATCTATCTATCTATCTATCTATCTATCTATCTATCTATCTATCTATCTATCTATCTATCTATCTATCTATCTATCTATCTATCTATCTAGCCGCCTACGACTTTCGTGCTCTCCTGGCCGTTTCGTTAATCGGATGTATACCAAAATCGGTGTGTCATAACATGGCCTTATTACGAACGTAAATGACAGGTCATATCATGAAAATCATGACACGCGTGTCATGAACAGCATGATTTATATTCCACGGCCTTTGGGCTCTCTGGTCGTTCCTTTAATCGAATGTATACCAAAATTGGTGTGTCATAACATGGCCTTATCACGAACATAAATGACAGGTCATATCATAAAAATCATGACACGCATGTCATGAACAGCATGATTTACATTCCACAGCCTTTGTGCTCTCCTGGCCATTTCGTTAATCGGATGTATACCAAAATTGGTGTGTCATAACATGGCCTTATCACGAACATAAATGACAGGTCATATCATGAAAATCATGACACGCATGTCATGAACAGCATGATTTACATTCCACAGCCTTTGTGCTCTCCTGGCCGTTTCGTTAATCGGATGTATACCAAAATTGGTGTGTCATAACATGGCCTTATCACGAACATAAATGACAGGTCATATCATGAAAATCATGACACGCATGTCATAAACAGCATGATTTACATTCCACGGCCTTTGGGCTCTTGCGGCCGTTCCGTTAATTTCATATATACCAAAATTGGTACGGCGTGACAAGAGTTCATGACGAACATAATGACAGGTCCTAACATGCAAATCATGATCCGCATGTCATATGCAACATGATTTACATGACATGGTCTCGGGGCGCTCGCGGCCGTTTAAATGAAGGGATACATACGAAAACTGGTATGACGAGACATTTCTGTATGACGAACATAACTGGTAACATGAAAATCATGATATGCATGTCATATATGACATGATTTACATGCCACGCTCATGGCGCATTCGCGGCCGTTTCGCTAGATTGATATACACCAAAATTGGTACTGTGCGATGTGACTTTATGAAGAACATGAATAACAGGTGGTAGCATGAAAACCATGACATCCATGACATGTATGTCTTGATTTACATGCCACGCTCATGGTGCATTCGCGTCCGTTTCGCTTGCGTGATATACATCAAGATTGCTGTTACGCGACACGACAGTATGACGAACGTAAGTGAGACGTGGTAGCATGAAAATCATGACATGCAAGTCATGTACGACCTGATTTACATGCCACGCTCATGATGCGCTGGCGGCAGTTTCAGTAGATTGATATACACCAAAATTGGTATTGCGCGATGTGACTGTATGAAGGACATGAATGACAGTTGGTAAGATGAAAACCATGACATGCATGTCATGTATATCATGACTTAATTGCCACGCTCATGATGCATTCGCGGCCGCTTCGCTAGCTCGATGTACACCAAAATTGGTATTGCGCGAAGCGACTGTATGACGAAGGTAAATGAGACGTGGTAACATGAAAATCATGACATGCATGACATGCACGACATGATTTACTTACATGTCATGCTCATGACGCACTCGTGCCGTTTCGCTTGCTTGACATACACCAAAATTGGTATTGCGCGACGCGACTGCATGACGAACGTAAATGAGTGGGGGTAACATGGAAATCATGACATGCCGGTTATGTATGACATGATTTACATGCCGCGCTCATTATGCATTGCCGGCCGTTTCGCTAGCTTGGTATACACCAAAATTGGTATTGCGCGACGCCACTGTATGACGAACGTAAATGAAAGGTGGTAACATGATAATCATGACATGCATGAAACGTACGACATGATTTACATGCCATGCTCATGGCGCAATCATGGCCGTTTCGCTAGATTGATATGCACCAAAATTGGTATCGCGGGATGTGACTGTATGAAGAACATGAATAACAGGTGATAACATGAAAACTATGACATGCATGCCATGTATGTCATGACTTACATGACACGCTCATGGTGCATTCGCGGCCGTTTCGATAGCTTGATATACACCAAAACTGGTATTGCGCGATGAGACTGTATGATGAACATTAATGGCAGGTGGTAACATGAAAAACCATAATATTCATGTCATGTATGGCATGATTTACATGCTCTACTCGTGGTGCACTGGCGGCCATTTCGCTCCTTTGATATGCACCAAAATTGGTATTGCGCGATGTGACTGTATGACGAACATAAATGAGAGGTCTTAACATGCGAATCATGCTATGCATGTCATGTACGGTATGATTTACATGCCACTGTCATGGTGCGCTTCCGGCCGTTTTATTAACGTGATATATACCAAAATTGGTACGGCATGACACGAGTGCGTGATGAACATAAACGACAGGTCATGCATTTATATACCAGAATATGCGTTTCATTGGCATGGTGTACACTAGATTGTGCATGCATGCGTACATGGCAAACATGCGATATATGGTGGACTAGATGCCATGGCATGAATGATTTCATTTGGCTCAAAGACAAACAAGGCGATGTATGCAGCTCTTTGCTGGCTGCTTCGCATTACATCGATTCCCACAGTGCGTGGGATCTGCCGAATTTTTTTCAAGAGTGTAGTTTTCGTGCGTGAGGGCAGCTACGGCAAGACGAAACTGTCTTTGTGTGGATAGACAAGATTATGGAGTATTGCGTGTCTCCTGGAGGAATAAAAAGGTGAAAGTTTTGTGAGGAGGGGGGAGCTCCTTTTATAGATAATAAAGAAGACAATCACGCTGGTTGATCCATAAAGTTTCGCTTTCATTTAAGCTTTCAATAATTCAAATAAAAATTGGAAATAAAAAGTTAACTTTATTTCAACCCTTCCTAAATACACTTAAGACAGCTTCATCAACTGGAACATAATTTTCTTATAATGAATTCACACGTCTAAATATGCAATTCAATGAACGTAAGAACACAAGTGTCTAGAAGATTTGTTGGGTGACATGCATATTGGTGGACACTTTATTTTTGTATACAATAACGCATTCATTCATTCTGTCATTCATAAGCGACTAGTCGACGCAAGCGAAAATTATTGCGTGCTGGAGAATGAGTAGCTGAATTTTTTTCGGTTTCTTATGCTGCGAATGCCTGGTACCCGATGAAGAGTACGGACTTAAATATTCTTCACAAGTTGGTAAACTACAATTATAACAAATGAGCTGACAACACTGCCCCCAAATGTTGCCTTTCTTGTTTGTCATCTTGCTTAGTGCTACTTCGAAGTATAATTAGAGCTATCGTCCAATATTTAACCTCCGAACTCTTTTAGTGGACGCCAAACGAAAACACTAAATCAGTTTATATTGATAAGGTATTTTTTCAAAGCTTTACTTTCGTTGATTTAGCCCTGAGATATATTGGTTATTAAGGAGAGAAAAGAACCTGGTATAAATTAATTTTTCCTAACTTCGCGCCGAAACATCAAAAAGACACGTCAGAGTGGCGTCCCGGATTGCAAAGCACTTTCTGGTAGGGGGAAAAAAACACGTCCTGCGGAAAGCGGACGCTGCTGCGAACACCTCAGCTGAATCTTGCAGCCGTCCGCGACAAGGAGAGTTTACAAGCAGACCACGAAGTTGCCCCTTTCTCAAGCACCCAGCACCCTCGCTCCATACAGACGCCCGTCCTCACTCTCTTTGGAGCTGCCGGCTGCTGCTGTATGACGTCATACAGCAGATTGCTGCTATTGGCAGATAGCTGACATAGACCAAAAGCGGCGTTTGGATCAGATTCGCTCACAGGCGTGGGCAGGGTTCCCCATCAGGGTTACTGGGAGGGGGGGGGGGCGAAGGTTTATCGCAGCGCGCCTCCCTCTTACTAAGTCAATGTATGGGGCAGACCTTGCCCCCCCCCCCCCTCTTAGGCGACTTAGGGGCGCCCCCCCCCCCTGTCCCCCGTGCGCACGCCTATGGATGCGCTTCTTGTCACGGCGTGCGGCCACGTGCGAGAGGTGCGATATATAGTGTCCTAAAACTGCACAGTAGCAACACTG
This sequence comes from Rhipicephalus sanguineus, assembly GCF_013339695.2. Taxonomy (NCBI): domain Eukaryota; kingdom Metazoa; phylum Arthropoda; class Arachnida; order Ixodida; family Ixodidae; genus Rhipicephalus; species Rhipicephalus sanguineus. Next base: position 123,835,565 of record NC_051178.1, read on the forward strand.
CTGCGCACCGGAATCACACAGCGGGAGAGAGCGATCGCCTTTCGCGACGCGCGCTCATGGTCATGATGCGCGTTATGAAAAACCCTGAATTATTGTTCCATTTCAATGAAGAAATCAAAGGACTAGTTCCAGATTACGCACTTTTCTTTCCAGCACACGCGTTCATAGCCGTCTTGTATATAAGAGAACGCACGCTAAATGCTATATACATCAAGGCCCAACCATACGTTCCAGAGAGTGTTGCTAGCGCCAAACATCAGACTGAGTTTTGCTTGCTCGAATGCAGAAAGCTCGCGTCTGCATTTCGACTGCAGTTCGCCTGCAGTTCGACTGCAGTTCGCCACTCAAGGCGAGAGGTAGGTATAAGATTATTTCTTTTTTAATATGCGCCGAAACATTCAAGTAAATCCCTGCCGCAACCGAGTCCAGCTCAGTACGCTGCTTGCAGGAGTAACAAATCTACGAAAAACCAAAAGCCACGTGTATACCATCGTCCATCGTGAGAAGTAATTCTCAAACACAGCCTTCGAGGGTAGACAAGATCATTCGTATAAGGCCAGTAAAAAAAAAAAAAAAAGTCGCGAGTGATAGCGACAAAAAAGATGGCGTAAAGCGAAGGCATCAACAATCAACACATTTTAGCAGAACGGAATCTGCTATACAGCTAACTGCCGAAAAAAAAGGAAAAAGTGTCCCCGTTCTCGAAGATAGAGTCCCTGCTCACAAGTATTCAAGTGCACATGTGGTTGAACACCCCCCCTCCCCCCAGGTCACCCCCTCACTACGCCACTGGATACTATTGATGGAGAAGAGCCATCATTAATATCGTTGAATGAAACTTTTAAAACTTATTTTACGGCGTTATTAAAGGGGCCATGACACGTCACCCAGGATTTGCGATTTTCAGCGAAAGATATATATATATAAGGGACTATTGTGCCTCTACAGACACGAAAAATGGACTCTAAATGAATATTTCAGTGCAAAATAAACCCTATAAGTCGCCCGCTATAAACCCCGTTCACCGCCGGCGACCGCCATTTTGCCATGCCTCGTGTGACGCCATGTGCTGCATGTATAGCGGAGCCGTCGTCTTCTATCAAAGTTTCAGCCGTTGCAAATCGTTCAGTTTCCACGCCAAGCTGAACTAATTTGAAATAGCTCGATTGCGCGCACAGCTGAGCACGGAACGAGATCGTTCACCGGAATAAAGATGCTCTCGCAGCAAGCAGTTTTTAAGTAACGACTCGCCAGTGCGCCAGTGTTGACCGACTTCTCAGGCTGCTTGCGCGTTTATAAAAATATTCAATTATAAGTCAAGTGCTCGACCAAATGCTCTAAAATTTCGCCAACATTGGTTGTCGTGGCCAGGCTAGCGCAAGAATAGAGCGCGACCACTAAAATAATCAATATTACATTCTGCCGTGGTACTACGCACTATTCGTATGCGTGTTTTAACGTCCTATGGCGACCTTTTTTTAATATTTACACGCGCTCAGAGAAAGAGGAGCACCAAGGCGCTTTAGCACAACTCATGCACAAATGAAGCACCATGATTAGCAGCAGGGCTGCGGTAATGTTGCGGCTAAAATATTTTCCGGTCTGCGTAAACGTATACATTTCCCATCGCCAGTGATTTCGTCATATCTGCCTTCAAACTACGCACTCGTCGAGATCGCCATTAGCGAAGCACGTTAATTAAAAGAATTAACCTCCTTCGTCTTCATCTTTAAGGTATACCGCGCCACCTCAGCGTCACGATTTCGTGTTTTATAGCATGATCTTATCGCTACAGCTCGGAGAAACTTCATTGCGCCTTCTCAGTTTAAGTCAGAGCCGCGTCCATTCACGCGCCTTGATATTTGTTTCAGGAAGTTCTTTGGTCTCTGCGAGAATGTAGTAAAGAAAAAAAAAAGGAACGACACCACATCTTTTTCGCCGCGCGAGACACTTCCTGCGTCAAAGCAATCCGACCCGACACATACGGCTAGTGTAGTTTCCAGCCATAATCCACGAGTTTCCGAAAAGTTTCAACAGTCGGACTAATCATATACTTCTAACGAATCGTCGACGGGCTCGGATGGTTTTAACGCAAATAACAGATACCAACACTGAAGCGCAACTCAGTCACAAGCAGGCGTAAGCGGTAGTGATGTTCTCGCAAGTCTTGCACTCCAGCTTACAGCACCACACCATGCGGCACTGGCACGTCTCGTAGACGACCTCGGTGAAGTTGCGGTGTCCGTTACCGCAGCACATCTTGTTGCAGTGATCCCTGCCACGACAGCGACGTCCCGTCATGCCGCTGCCAGTGAGCGGGTTCGGCTCGCAGAAGGAAGGCGACTTCTCGAGATAGACGAGCCGGTCCCTTCCCAGCCTTCGCAGCTTGGCTGTGACGGCGGCCAGCCATTTGGGTCTCTGCGTTGTGCCCAGCGTGGCGGCCGGCGCCTTGCGTGGCTTGGCCACCACGTCCGTGGCGGCGAACTCGGGCTTGTTCTCGATCTCGGCCGGTACTGCGTGGGCGTACTTGCGCTTCAGCCGTCGCGCCACCTCGGGAAAGGGCGCCAGCTCCCGCCAGCAGGTCTTGAGTGAGCACGAGCCGGACACGCCGTGACACTTGCAGACGGGCCGGATGCCGCGCTTCAGCGTCTGCAGCAGGAGCATGCGCCGGTTTACCGTACGGTATGTAGTATACAGTAACACCGCACCATCGTGGTCGGTAGTTATAGCCAGGGGCGTAGCCCGGGGGGGAGAGGGGGGGTCGCACCATGCCCGTGCTCCCCCCCCCCCCGAAACATTTTTTTTGCAATGGCATACGGAGCTCAGAATGGCACTCGATCACATTTGCCTGCCCGACCCCCACTTCAGATCAAGGAGGTGCGCACCCCCCCCCCGAAAAAAAATTATGGTTATGGCTACGCCCCTGCTGGTTTAGCCTTCAAGGCCTGTATCAGCCGCTATCATAATTTTTTCACGTTAGTACAGATCGAGCAAATTCACCGCTAAAATGTTTTCTGATCGTGGTACGTTAAAGTTAATACAGAACGATATTGCCGCAGAGTAAACGGCGCGGTAATAGTCGGATATAAACTACAAAGAGACAGGAGATGGCCCCGCCCAGATGACCGAAGTGCGGCAGCCGACTGTCTCAGCGACTAAAGTAGTAGCTCCGTTCACATATTTCGCGCTGTTCTCCAACGGCTGGGTCACCGACCTTATGACGTCTGGCTAGATCGCGCGCTCATTAGTGCAGGCTTGTGTGCATACGCCTTTGAGGTCCGCTTACTTCTAAAGTTACACGAATGCGCAGAAGCAGAGACTGCTACGAGCACAGGCGATAGTCTGTCTGCATGGTCTAACGAACGAAACATTGGGCTGCTGTGTTGAGGGAACAGGATTCAAACCCACCCGTCGAAATGATGACGTCAGTGGCACAACCATCGATGCAATGTCGACATATACATTGACCGCCGAAACGCTAGGCATGAATGATATAGCCAAAGAGAAAACAAGATGGCCCGTGTACAAGTATGGTTAGGTTGCATTCCTTATTAGGCAACAGAGAGCGTATTCGTGAACATAAAGAACTTGTATTAAATTGATTTCACGGGTGTTTATTTATTCGTGCTGTCGCCGGGAGTCGTCAGCGACTCGATGACACCTAATAACAACATGAGGCGTGTATATACAGCCGGGCTCCTCTCAAGAGATTTCCGCGAGACACGCTTAGGTCCACTTCACGTAAAGCATGTGTAAATATATGTATGTTCGCACAAGATTGTCTGAATACCAAATAAATGTACAAGGGTTCTTTCTTTGTCATAGATGGCATAGACGTGCGCAGGGTTCTCCATTAGGGGAGGGGAGGAGGGGTCAAATTTCACCGCAGCCCTTCCCCCATCCCCCACCCTTATTGGTCGAGCCCGAAAGAAAAATTTCGCAATGAACGCAAAAAAAAAAAAGAAAAAGAAAGCCATGAAGTGCTTCTCACAACGGGTTGCCTTTCGTTCCCGGCTTTCCGGAGGTAAAGGTGGACAGTGGACAGTTTTTTCAATGCAACATAAGGGGTCTTGGCCGCCGTTATCGTCAAACCTGTCTGGCCATAATCCGGCACTTTAATTAATGACAGCACAGGTAAGACTGAATAAAGATATGGGGCAGACTTGGCTGACCCCTCTGATGATTAAGGCTGGGGGTGGGGGCCGCACCCCCCTGCCCCTCTGCGCACTTCTATGGTAGACGGGTGCCTACATGCTCAGTGGCACATACCCAGTGTTTGCATCAAAGAGGTTCCCTGATGAGCAGCGCAGTGGTACATGCGTAATTCACTGACCCGCGCAGATCAGAATCAAAATGTGATTCCCCGCAGAACAGCATGACCGATATGTTGCCTTCACTTATGTTTCGAATAGCAAATGTTGACGCGAGACGTTAGTGAACGCACCCTGATTCCCACGATGATGTTGTGCGTGTCGACAGGTCTCCTCAGCGTACGCGGCCTCTTCCCGGACTCTCGCGCCAAGAGGCGCCGTACGAATTTGGCCGCGAACGGGTAGTTGTCCCCGCAGCCGCCCCACTTCCAGCCTTGCTGCAAAGCCGGGGAGGCCGCCGGCTCTTCGCGGCCTGCCTCACCGCACGAGCAACGGTGGCTGAGCCGGCCCGTCCGGCAACCCTGGGCCACGCTGTGGGCCACGCCGGCCGCCGTCAGGGCGTACACGAAGGCTGTCTCGGGGTACACTGCATCGGAGAAAGTAGAAAGCTTTGATAAGACTACCTTGTTTTGAAGACAACCGCTCCCTTCTTTCACCCACGTTTTGAAACGGCCAAACATGCATCAGACAGCTCACGCGAACAGATAGCTTAATGTTCAACTTTCTTGAGAAAATGTTTGATGTTCTAGTCAGCAATAAATTCAATGCTCAGAAGTGTTTTTTTTTCTTCTAATATCCACGTTAAATTGAATTTTGCAATTTCACTTTTTCAGATAGCCCCCCCCCCCCCTTTTTTTTTTTGCATCTCCTTCTTACGGAGGGTGGTTCGCGTACGTTAACATTAGGTGAGTGAGTGAATAACTTTACTGAGTTCCTGCAGGTTTCCGACCGGGATTCCCGCCTAGGAGCCGGCCGAGAGACCGTGTCTCTCAGCAGCTTCCTTGGCCTGTCGGATCGCCCAGAGTTGTTCGTCTAGTCCTGTGCTGAGCAGTGCTGCCCGCGAGCGCGCCCGAAGGTCCTCATTGGAAGCCACGTCTATATTGTTTTGGCAATTATAAAGTGCTGGACACTCCCAGAGAATATGAGCTAGTGCGACCCTATTAGTACAATAGTTGCATGAGTTGGTCGCATACAAATTAGAGTAAATGTGATCCATTAAATGTTTGCAGTACACGTACTTGAGGTATAGTTCATAATTTTGCTTTTTTCTGTACATGACACCTAGTCGTGCCTTCGATAGAGCATCTTAAACAGCGACGGATGAGTATTTTTCTCTTTCCGCTGTAAAGTCACGTTAATCGTCATTGATATGGATCGCCCCTTGAGCAGTAGGTCATACCTTTTCTGAGCAGGTTCCTGCGATCCTGGAGCAGGTCACACTGCCAGTGCTCCCACTTGAATAGTAGCTGGCAGGTGTTAACCGTGTTTCGCATGCCCTGCACGATGGTTTGTATCACGGCCGGCTCCGAGACGCAAAAGCGCCGCACGTTTGGATCCCTCCTGTGCTGGTGGCAGAACTCGCGTTCAGACACCTCGTGGTTGGGGTCCAGGATTAAAGGCTTCGACCTCGACAGGACCCTGAGACAACAGAGCAATATTAGCCGCGAAAAACACGATCGACTTGTAGGCTCTTGGTTCTTCAGAGCTATAGAGAGAGAAATAAAGAAATTTTAACGGATACTATTAAATTTATGGACGAAAACAATGGAACTATCGGGGACTCATAGAAATTATGGGCAGCAGCGCTGTCACTTCATGTCCTGGTCGTGGTGCTGTTAACTAAAGCATCAAAAACAGCTCCTGTCACCACCTGCAACACGTGTGACCTTGTCCACAGCTGGCCACTTAACACATCTTTTCACGCTGCTCTTGTCTTGCACATGTTAACAAAGGGACACACTGATACTTGAAATCGAAGTCTCGACGAAGATGTGGGTGATCTAACTTGAGTGAGATCATATCGCAGACGGATGTACTGGATGGCATTCGGGCAGTGTGCCAAGTGGAACAGTCGCAGATGCAGAGGAACTGGCGTTTAGGGTGTACAGCCCAGTCTATGGCCCTGTCTGGGCGGTGTCCTTCTCCATGTAAAGTGGAAACCAGGGCATAGACCTAATACGGAGAAAACTAAGCCTGCGTGAGATGTTCGGTGTGCGACCTTGACCCTATACCATTCTCTTCTAAAGCGATATCATCTATGAATCATGTGGGAGCGTCCCGTGAGCGACATTTCAATATCTATAGCCAGCGATGTGCATGCACCATAGCGTACCACAAAAGCAGTGACGTGAGGTCTCTAAGAAACTATATATAGTCTTTCCAAAAGCGTCCGCATTGCTTGACACTGACCGCCAAGAAAATATGACTCAAGATTAATCCATAGTCTTCGTTATACGAGACAGCCATGGAAGAAAAGCCGTGGAGAGTTAAGGTGATGACCCACAGCGTTTTTATTGGACTTCGTGGCTCTACCGCTGCTTCAAAGGATAATATACTTGTTTTCGCGAACAGTCGCGATCCTGGTTCTTGTGAACGAGCGATTCAAGTTTGTTACATTGGTATGTTCCTTGTTCATTGCCAAAGCGTATAGTACTGTGAGTTCCTGCATAAAGAGCAGCTAGAATAATTAGTAAGCTGCTTATTTGGAGATGGTACTCCAAATCGGCCTTCTACAAACAAGAACGTAAGACATGTCGAAGATCAGCAATGTTCCTGCTTCTGCGTTCACATCGTTAGTCCCTTAAGATCGTCTTTCAACGGTAACCTCGGAACCGCGCATGACGATGATATACATGCAACTTACCCGATGCTGGCCATGGCTGCCTGGTTGAGGTAGAGGCACACACAGACCACCAGCGCCCGCATGTCCGACGCACGTGGCGGTCGCGTGGCCAAGTGGGACCCCGATCCATGTCACGGTGGACCGGCACGCCGAGCGCACGTCCAAAGCTTACGCGCCCGTGCTTGTGCCGGCGTACGCACGCGCGTGCGCGCCCTATACACTGTACTACGCGTACGGGCAAAGAGGGAGCAACTGGCGCCAGGATATTTGAGAGTTGGCCCGATTGTTTGAGACGCACCTTCGGCGCTTGTCGCGGCTGCCGTCGGCCACGTGCGGGAGGGGAAGTGTGCCGTCCGCACAACGCCTCTGACTCCGTGGTGTGTGTGCCGTTCGTCTGTCTGGCCGACGACGACCACAGGTGCGTGCGTGTGTTCGTGCGCGCGTGTCTCGGCGCACTTTCTTTCTCTCCCTTGTTACAAACGGCACTGGGTAACTCGAGCCAGGGCAGCGACTGACGCGCGTCTAGCAGGCGCCGGTGAGTTGCCGAGGCCTCGTCTTTCGGCGGCCGCCACAGCCACAGCCCCGCACACGCTTGCCTCGTGTAACGTGGGACGCCATAGAGCACCGTCCCTTGTTTCCGCCAACTCTCGCGCAATGAATGACCGTTGCTGCATTTTGTAGCTGTGCTACTGGACAGTATACGTCGTCGCTTCGAAAGATCGAGGCATCCAGCGGCAGCCCTACGATAGTGGAGGTATGAGCACGGTGTTGAAACGCATGTTGTAGGCAGCATCATCTGTTCCGTGACACGGGAAAAACGAAGAGGAGAAACGCGCATGTATACCCAGCGCATTAAGCGCGCGAGCAGCGTATTAGAATGGTTACACGGGGCTGCGATGACTCGTTGCATCTCGCAGGCGTTGTACACCTTGTCTGCATCTGCGCGACTGACGGCTGTTTCAGCTTTCACGCAAGCGTCTCGCATTTTAACGCGCAGCAAGCGACGAAGACATCGTTGTGTCCAGGCGTGAGTGCGCCCCACATCGTTTTTTCAGCTGCACGGTGATTTCTGAGAGCGGTTCGAGGCGGACTCGAAGATGCCGCTTGAAAATATACTTTCTACTTGACGTATATACCTCAGTTTATTCGCTGCAAATATTACTTTTACCTTTTGTTGAACAGAACGTGCTTGTGCATATATATGATGCTATTTGGTGCCCGCTCCAGCTGGTATTGTGTGCAGTTATGCCCCTGTATGCGCTGTTTTGGGACTATATATACTGTTTTTCGAAGCATGTCACGCAGTGTATGCATGTACAACGTGCGCACATATAATGACTTATCCTGAAAACACGTGAGTGATGTTTCGGTTTAGCCAACGTACGCACACTGCCAATGAATGAGGCAATGCATGAAGAGTGCTTCGAAGACCGCCGACACATCAAATCAACCGAAAGCTGCCCTGCGCTGCATGGCATACTGATCGATTCTTTCTGGCGAAAGCAGTAGCGTATCTAGAAAACTTTTTTTTCGTGGGAGGGGGTCCAACCACCTTTCATGCATGTTCGTGAGTGTTTGTTTGCATGTGTGCGTGTATATATATACATGCGAAATTGAAAATTTTCGGGGGGGGGGGGGGACTAAGCATGTTGATGAACAATTGCTGCCGATGTCTTTGAGGCGACAGCTAAGCGGTACGCATTCAGACGTTGCAACTTGCAACAGATATATAATTCCGCGTGCTCTTGCTCTGAGAAAGGATCAAAATGTTCCACTATTCAGCCCTTGCTGCTGAAGTCTATGCGTCTATTGCATTCCGCAAACAGTATGTATAACACCTACAAGGAAGAAGCGACATTTGGGAGTCGACACCCTTCTTCCGGTTTCTTAAATGCGCTTCCCACAGTCAAGAAGCATCCACCCTCGGCGTCCTCTCCACCTTTTGCAAACCGATCACTAAAGCTCTCTCTTATAGCTGCCTTTCTCTGGACCCACAAGTGGGAGTATATTTTTCGCACTCGATCCTTGGCTCTCGATCCTTTGTGTGCAAGAAGGTGGAGGAGAGGAGCCATTGTCAAACATATTCAAAACCGGAGACCAGGAAGATGCGTGCGGCCAGCCGCCTCCCTTTTGTGTCATGCAGCGCGGCCGTGGCACCGTGCTTGTTGCAAGATCTCGGGTTTCAAGAGCGGCTAATGTTCGTGCCCCCCCATCGCATCTCCGCGTGTCCTTTCTTGTCCTATATCGGGCCCCGCTTGCCTATACCGCTATTTTTATTCGCTCCCATTGTTACCACTCGACGCTTTTATTTGCTCGAAAGCCTTATTCACTGGCCACACCTGTCATCGCCTGATACGTGCTCTTTCGCTTTATAACTTTCTATCGTTGGATGCGTGGGGGAGAAGATCGTTTGAAAAACGTCCCAAGAAGACGTGCTTGCGGTCATCGTTTTCGGTGCGGCGCGAACTTTTTGAGTGGCGTCGCGCGCGGCCCGCACGCGGCGTGAATATATAGTTGTGTTGACACTCCGGAATATATGGCAACCAACTTTGGCAAGGCTGCACACGGAGCTCTCTCCGGAAGAGGAAGGGAATGTTAAGAAGACTATAACCGGGGAATAACAACAAAAAAAAGCATACATCTTCAAGCCCGCGCTTGAACGTGTTTCTAATGTGTTTCTCTCTTTCGGTTACTTGAATTGAGCCTCCATACTAACACAACTTTCAGGGAGTTTGTGATACCGTTAAGTTTCAGCTAGGCCCTCGGATGATCTTGCCTGCATAGGCGTGCGCACAGGGGAGGCAGGGGGTGCAGGGGGGGGGGGGGGGGGCTTTCCCTAATCACCTAAGAGGGGGGTGCAAAATCTACCCCGTACATTGACCGTTCTAGTCACCTAAGAGGGGGGGGGGGGGCGCAAAATCTGCCCTATACATTGACTTAGTAGGGTGGGGGGGGGGCGCTGCGATGAACTTTCGCCCCCCCCCCCTGATGGGGAACCCTGCGCACGCCTATACTTGCCTGTATATATTTACAGTCGTGTAAGCGCCAGCAGACGCTTTTGTACGGAATATGACATCTAAATATTACACCACAGCTTAGAGAAAAACAATGCGAGCGATAGCCTCTTGTGAAAACGCGTACACGTCCACCTCTACACATTTGTCTAAATGTTGGACGTTGTGCCTTCTGAACTAGTTCATGCAGTGCCGGCAAAAGAGAAGCGCGCATCGGCCTGTGTGGCACGCGGCCGTCTATAAATAGTGTCATCCCTCAGTATAGCAAATGCTCGAGCCCACAGTATCGAGAGGGGCTCAACTTGCGGTCGGTTATCGCCGAGTGTGTTCGAGTTACCGGCGCACGGCAACAGCGCCAGGCACGCGACCTTTGTTTGCCTCCGCGCGCAGCGACGTCGATCGGTGGACACCCGACGCCATGGCGCCCGGCTGCCGCGGGCGTCTGCGGTTACCGACGTCGTCGTGGCGGCGCAGACGACGGCTGCTGCAAGCGGACGCCTACTGCGACCGCACATGGCTGAGCCGAAGAACGCCGCGCACCCGTGATGTCATCGACGTCGCCTGTGACGCTGCGTGCTCTGGCGCTCTTTACTGCCGGGGCTACCTGCATACGTCTCAGATCGCCATTCTTATAAAGGATCGACGGTAAACGATGCCGGAAGTGGCATTCAGTATACGCCGCATGCTCACGAGTGACTACGCACGGGTCGCACAAGCGGCATCCACGTGAAGCTGATTGATGACCGGCTTTGCCACTTTGGCGTCATGATACACAACTTCATACAGTAATTTTACCCGCCGTGGTGGTCTAGTGGTTATGGTGCTCGACTGCTGACCCGGAGGTCGCGGGTTCGAATCCCGCCCGCGGCGGCGGCATTTTCGATGAAGGCGAAAATGCCAAAGGCCCGTGTACCTATAAAATTTAGGTGCACGTTAAAGAGCCCCAGGTGGTCGAAATTTCCGGAGCCCTCCACTATGGCGTTCCTCATTATCATGTCATGGTTTTGGAACCCAAAACCCGAACAGTTATACTATTCCTACAGTACTTCGTTCATTGGTATGTTTCTAATGGTGCAGCCATAATACAGGACGCTGATTGGGGCGCTCGCTGTAATATATGTTTATATCTAAAGAACAACACGCTACGGACGTTGTAAAGTGCCTCAGACAGACTAACCGACGTTTCGAAAGGCGGACCTATATTTGTCAAAGGCGTCTTGTCATCAATGGCGTGTTCGAAAAGGGTTAGTCGTTGAGGTCGCGTCTCATGGTGCCGCTGTAGGTTTTAATCTGCAAAATAAGAAATTTGACAAAAGGCAAGAAGTTCGACAAAAAGCAAAAAAAAATGTTTGTGTGCAATCTAAAAGGGCGATGACATGCATATGCGCGAGTACTGACATGGTTTCGAGTGCGTCTGCACATATGAAGAAATATACCTTTAAAGCTAGCTTCTCCACACATATTGTCGTCATGCGGAGAAGCCCGCTTCTACAATTTCCTCAACTTTGCAATCGATACTTGGCGTGTAAGTGTTTATGCTTGTGTGCATAGGCGTGCGCACAGGGGGGCAGGTGGGGCGGCCGCCCCCCCTAATCACCTAAGAGGGGGGCGCAAAATCTGCCCCGTACATTGACCCTTCTAGTCACCTAAGAGGAGGTGGGCGCAAAATCTGCCCCATACATTGACTTAGTAGGGTGGGGGGGGGGGGGGGGGGGGGGCGCTGCGACGAACCTTTGTCCCCCCTAATGGGGAACCCTGCGCACGCCTGTGCTTGTGTGTAATAAAAAAAACGTTATGATGCTCACAAAAAGTTTTCAAAAGCGGCTGGTAATTGTCTATACGTTCTATCTCGCTCTAATGCGAGGAAACCCCATTTTCGTTTTGTGTTTTGCCTGAATACACGGGCACTGCGAAGGAGTTACTACGTTACGCTGCGTATGAAAATCCCGTCATTACTACATCCTTTACTACTTTTGAGCACATGAGCACGTCGATTCCGACTATAATATTCAAAGCTTTACCACTTTGGTCATACCATGAAAAATGTGCCAGATGTGGTGTTTACCATTACAATTTTTTTTCCGCCTTACTTTATGGGATGAATTGTCCAAATATTTCTGACCTCTGGAAAAAAGTACGCAACTGCATGAGATTCTTTAATACAATAATTTTCTTAAAAAGCAAATCGAACAGTTAAATCACAGCAGGAAGCAATACGAATCCAAGTGCGGCGTTATCCCAAGTAAAAAATAGGGGTGTGCGAATATCAAATTTTTCGAATACGAATCGAATACGAATATCCACCTTCGAATATCGAATCGAATATCGAATATCAAAGGAAAAATGCCTCCACAGTAACAATATTTTATTTAACATGTAGCTATTTGAAAAAAAAAAAAAGAAACATTAACAGCCTGACTGGCAACACAACATACACTGCTATCTCCAGAACACAATGTCCAGGCTAGCACAATGCACATCACAACGCAAGCAAATATCACGGCACAATGAAAGTAATGAATACATGTTATCATGAAGAAATATGAGTTGCTCCACATGATCAGGCAGCAGGCGCTCCCTTCTAACAGAGACAACCCCCCCCCCCCTGCCACTGAAATGGCACGCTCGCTTGGAACAGAAGTGGCTGCCAGGTATAGGGAGTTACATGGGGCAAAGCTTTGCCAGACTGGGGTATCTGAACAGTCCGCCACCAGTCACGTGGGTCACTGTCTTTCTTCAGAAGTGGTCCCGCATAGTGAACGAGTGGTAGTGCGGCACATTACGGCCGCATAATATTAGAGTCTTTTAGCAAGTTACGGAAATACGGTACGCAAATACGGTAAGGCAGTAGGGTACCGCTCCTCCTTTCCCGGTCGTTGAGCGGCCAAAGCACAACCAGCGGGAAAGGAGGAACGCTACCGTACTGCCTTACCGTATTTGCGTACCGTATTTCCGTAACTTGCTAAAAATGTACGGTTACATGATCGCCAACAGCGCTGCACGTCGGAGATGCACCAGCAGTAAATCATACGTATTGGGGCGCTCGTCGCAGGCAGATATCGTGCCTCCGTGTACTTACAATGTGTATCGCTCCTCTCGGCAACGTTTTTAGCTATACGAACGAAGCAGAAATGTGGAAGACGAGTTATTTTCTGCATGATAATCGAATCGCATATTCGAATTTTTAGAATTTTCGAAACTTTTCGAATACACGATTTCCGAATCGGATACGAATATTTCGAATGTAATATTCGACGAATATTCGAAACTTTCGAATATTAGCACACCCCTAGTAAATAATAATAATAATAATATAATAATAATAATAATAATAATAATAATAATAATAATAATAATAATAATAATAATAATAATAATAATAACTGTATGAGAAGAAAGAATATTACTTTCGGGGCAAGCACTTAGTGGCAGAGGTAGTGGGCAAATGTAAACAGTGCTTGGATATCGGGATATTATTTTAATGTCCCACCGATGAAGTGTTTTCACTGAGAGCCGGTAAATATCATCCACTGAATATACTACTGATTTCGTTAAGTAGGATACCTTGCAGCGGACATCCTGGGAACATAAATTACATTTATTTCGGCATAAGTAAAACAAATAATAAGATGATGTCATACGACTATGTGTAGCGTAACTTGTCTCTGCACAATGGCGAACGACCTACTGTGCGGCGATTCATGGCATATTCAACTTGAGAGTCATGCTAATAATAATATCTGGAGTTTTACGTGCCAAAACCACGGCATGATTATGAGGCACGTCGTAACGGAGAGCTCCAGAAATATTGACCACCTGGGGTTCTTTAACGTGAACCTAAATCTATAGGTACACGGGCCTCTAGCATTTCGCCTCCATCGAAATGCGAACGCCACGGCAGGGATCGAATCCGCGGCTTCAGGGTCTGCAGCACCGTAACCACTGTATCTCTGCGGCGGCTAGGAGCATTGACGAGGCCAGTGGGAGGGAGGTGTTCAACACCCCCCCCCTTCAAATAATAAATTTAATTTTGCATCATGTGTACATAGACCCCTACACATACAAAGGCGCGCATGAACATCCATAAAAAGTGGTTGAACTCCACACAACTCCCCCCCCCCCCCCCCCCGCCCCTGAAAAAAATTTCTGGTTGCGCCCCTGGCTAGGAGTCATGCTTATCTCTTTGCAGAGCAAATATAAGAATTTTAGAACTAGGTGAGCAGGCTTTGCGTTCCTTGGGTATGCACCCTTTTTTCGAAAAAAAAAAAAAAACGTGCTCACCCAAGAGATTAGTGTACGTGTGCGCAATAGCATCAAACGCAATCGACTGCGTATGCGAATCTTTGCGTACCCTATTCTAAAGGTGTCGAAATACTAGGCAGTTTTAGAATAGCGTACGCTAAGTTAGCGTTAGCGTTTGCGGCCCGCTATTTCCGTCACTTAACGGGAGCCTGCAAGCGGTTAGCGTATGACGCATGCGCAGTTGCGCGAAAAGCCAACGCAAAGCTTTGCGTACGCTATTCTAAAACTGCCTACTGACTGAGTAACAATCTGCGCTGCGTATCTTCAAAGCGGAAGCCCACCGACCTGTTCTTCCACGATTTCTCAGCACTTCAACCCTGCATCATCCTCTCAACGTTTGTCATGTTTATATCTGTTGTTTGTAATTTAAAGTAATAGGAAGTACTCATTGCTTCAGTCAGCATCGCAAATATACTGTGTTGGGTCTGAGCGCTATTTTTCTACTCGAAGTTGCCGCTCCGCGCCGTGCTGGCCGTGCCTCTGTTGGCTCTGTGCCTCCGCGCCGCGGAAGAACACAAAGATCTGGGCAATCTGGGTTTAAAACAATGAGTGCGTCGGTGGCGTCAGCCGTTGCTTAGTGCCCGCGCAATTTGGCAATTTGAACGAGCCGTTGTACAGAGCCAGCAGAATATGCAATGGTAAGTGAACTTTAGTGAAGTTGATACGCTATGCACTTGACGGGTTATGCCCTGACGCTCAGCCGAACATAGTACAGCTGGCCATCACAACAAACTCGTTTCGGTGTTGCGTTACCGGTGAACTGTTGCGGTGATACACTTGTATCTTCCCTGTATCAACCGATAGTTCTGTAATACGGCTGTCACACGGTGTACGCTCGATCGCGAAAGATCCCGTTCGAGATGGAGTCTCTTGGTCGGGATTTCCTTATTCGCGCAAGGTGCTGAAGGGCGCTAATTGTGCACAAGAAATTCGTTGCAGGTCGAGTGTGGTCGCCATTTGAAATGGCCCTTTGAACCCGGTATTAATCAAGGACGCTGACGGGGAGGCAAACCTGAGGCACCAGAAACGGCGAGACAGTACGGATATGTGTCAATTAAAAGCAAAGGTATCTATAGGACAAGGCCTCGACAACAAACCGGCGACAAGGTTTGCTGGCCTAGCGGTATGTTGGTGCGTGCGTGTGTGCGCATATATACACACATGTAAAATTGAAAAATTTAGCCCCCCACCCCACCCCCCTTAGTGGAAATAACAGCAACGAACCTTGTTAACGGAAGGTCGAAAATGCAAGTACTTTTTGCACCCCCCCCCTTTTTTTTTTAAAATTTATAAGCCTAATGAAGGATGACACACGAATGAACAAGAGAAGGCACGACGGCAATTTCAAAAGTCGATTAATGTTCGTTGGGCAACTCTGTTGTCGAATAGAGTGCTCGCGACAGATCGTGGTAGGGTATATGCCAAAGTTTGAGCGCGTGAACGTAAAAAAAAAAAAAAAAAACCACGCGGAGAACGCCTACGCAAAGCCAGCTAAGAAGTTACCGAACACTCCTCTGTATATACCATTTCTAGGTATGCGTAGCATCCCAACGTAAGCAAAGTTTATACACCAATCCGTCCTTCTTTGATAGTGCGCCCGCATCGAATATATTACAAGGCTTGCTTAATAATCCTTATACAGTGAAACCTCGGTGATACAATCACAGCTCATACGAATTTCGGGGTGATACGAATTTTTCTTTGGTCCCGACCACGGTGTTAGAATAGTTTAGGTGGAGCGACGGCGCATTGGAATGAGGAGAAATCGGGGACCTCTTTCCCTTTCTTGCCGAAAGGAGGCGCGCGCGGGACGGTGGCCACCTGGCTATACCCAGCACAAACCTGACGCTTCTAACATTCGGTGTTTTAGCGTGTTTAGCAATATCGCAAGGCCCTGTGAGGATTGTGTGGTATTGTAATATCTTATACATAAGTTAAATATAAAGACTTAGTAGTGTTTTATGCATGACGGTTCGGCATGCGGCGTGAAGCTCATAAACACCACCTTCGGCCTCGGCAACACCGTGGCCTAGGCGATCGTGCCCGCATTTGTCTACAAATGTAAATCTGCAGTTGCGTGACGCGTGTTGAATTCGCCCTTCATTTGCCCTCGAAATATTAATTAATGTATTTGCGGTCAGCATCATATAAAGAGCAGGTGTCATGTTAAGGGGCATTTCGCGTATGAGATCAAGTGAGCCTTCAGAATCTTTTACTACGAACCGCTTATTTGCAATTTCTGTAAACACTTGCGAGAAGACAGATGCTTTGATGTAATGGAATAAAATAACTCTATGTCTTTCGGGGCGTGCACTAGCAGGTGACGCGCCGCTCCCACGTCGGAAAACGTAGGATTGAAAGAGAATGCAATGAAGTGGGCGACAGCTTGTGGCCGATGACTACGAAGCCGCTCTTTGACATATATTCAAAATAAATAGACTGCAAGATATATACGTTATGGTGCGCCAAGAATTTTATCTCAGTATTGGCACGATCTACGAATTTTACATATTTTTGCCTGAAAAAGCTGCTTTAGCTCGAGTACTGTATGGTGCGGCTAAATGATACGAAAGAATATTTCCTCACAAGAACGTTTCCTTTTAAATAGCGCTTGCCATGATTTGGTGACAAATCGCGCATCAAAATGTTTTTCACAAACAAAATTTGTTGTTTGCAACTCGCGATTTTTCCGTGGAATAGCAGTGGCCACATTTTCAAGCGGTCACTACCCTTCGGAGCAGCGAAAAAGCAAATTTGCTCCGTGCACGATTTGTAGCCCGAGATGCATCGCGGCAAAGAGCACTTCTTGCCCATCTGGACAATATAAGTTGTGTAAGTAAGGACACGATGAACAAGGATAAGCTATTTCAAATAGGCTAGCATTTAGGCGGCAGGCGTTTCGACTGGCGAGCGTATGTGCACGAATGGGGCCTTGTCTGGTTTGGCGTGTTAGTTTTAACGGGTCAGACAGTGACGTCACGGAATATGGTGTCACTCCCAATTCCTGCCATTTCCGAAAGAAAAACTGGAAAGCAAATGGTTAGGACGCTGAAAAGGAAACGGACACGACCATTTCACGTTTGTGCACCCAGAGCAGAGTACAAAGTTCTACTTCTGCTACTGCAACAAACAGCATGTCTGTGACGAATAACGAGAGGCACAATCAGAATGGCACATGGTGAGTCATGATGGATTGGTCGGTAAACGGACGTTAACTTTCACTAACACGCGCCAGCCAGCACGTGTAAACGTTTCAAAGGCGGCTGAACAATAACTAACACCGTGGGCGGCTGCTTGAATCCATGCGATATGGTGCATGCACAACGACAACCCATGAAAGGAATTTCTAACCTACCATTGTCAAATGTGTTGCTTTCTTCTTACAAGCATCATATAGAGAGACGTCAACCCCCCTCACCCCCGCTTTCTTTTTCAGGGAATACCTTTTTCTTTTTGACTAACCCAGTTCGGGTCCGCCACGGTGGACCAGTGGCTAAGGTGTTCGGCTGCTGACCCGAAGGTCGTGGGCACGGTGTTCCGCTGTCGCGGGTTCGATTCCGGCCGCGGCGGTCGCATTTCGGTAGAGGCGAAATGGTAGAGGCCTGTGTGATGTCAGTGCACGTTAAAGAACACCAGATGGTCGAAATTTCCGGAGCCCTCCACTACGGCGTCTCTCATAATCATATCGTGGTTTTGGGACGTAAAACACGAGATGTTATTATTAACCCAGTTTGTCGCGGTGGCCTCAACCAATTTGCCACGGTGGCCTTATTTGTGCACGAGCTAAAATATTTTTGAAATTCGTGTTCACCTGTAAACTCATTATCGCTGTTCGCAGAGGCTATATTTCCTATGTGTTTCCATCTGTTGGCTACCGCTACTGAATTTCTTGATGTTGTGCATTTACTTTCAAATCAGATTGATATGTGCGGTTACCCTGATAAAAAAGGAACGGCCAGCAGTTGAAGAGTTGTCGTAAATGCAGCTTTGTAAGCGACGCGGCCCCCGTTGAAGCGGCTGACCTGAAGCCTCGATACACCCAGCGCAGCCTGTCGGAAAAAACGCGAAGCGCGTCCCCATGTTCGGCGAGGAGGCTGCGTGGCGGAGGCGGAACGTCGGTACACCTAACCTATTCTAACACCGTGGTCCCGACCAAGGCCCATTGGCCTGCAATGTAATGGAGTATGGTTGTTGCGCACCAATTTTTACCCGCGACGTTTGAGACGAATGTACCCTACCGCCCAGGTACGAAGAGGTTCTGTGTCCGCGCTGTCGCGGAAGACGCACCAAGCACGTGCGAGCGCGGGAACGCAAGCGCGGGCACCGCCAAATCGTCAGAATCACGTTGTAAAAAAAAATACTTCTCTTGCGGTCAGAATGAAGGTTCAGAGACGCGTCACGGCCTCCAGTGGCGTAGCCAGGAATTTTGTTCGGGGGGGGCTCACGTTGCAGCGCGACCTCCTCATTGAATTTTTAGAACGACTAAGCATATGAATAACATTTATTTATTTATTTATTTATTTATTTATTTATTTATTTATTTATTTATTTATTTATTTATTTATTATATCCTCAAAGGTCCCATATGGGACTTTACATGAGGGGTGGGCGTCATAAAATGGCGGTATCGATGAAGGTGTATGTTAGGATGTGGTTGAGTCTGCTTCCTGGATGGCATTTTTGAAGCGCGCAAAATAGCGGATGACTGCTGCTTCGTTCGGAAGGTCATTCCAGTCTCGGGTGGTGCGCAAAAAGAAGGGCTGCTGAAATGATTTGGTGTGGTCACATGGCGGAATCACAGCATTTGGATGACTTGTGCGATGACCTCGATGGACCGGCTGGATGAGGTGGTTGTCACGGGGGGTTGAATAAAAGAATCTGTGAAAAAGGCAGAGACGTGCAATACGACGACGAATAGCGAGGGTAGAAAGATTTAACTGGGATTTGAGGGCGGAGACGCTCGAGTAGCGGGAATAATCTGAAACAATGAATCTGGTTGCTCGTTCTGTACTGACTCAAGTATTTCGATATGATTAGTTTGGTGGGGGTCAAAGACAGCACCTGCATACTCAAGTTTGGTCTGACAATGGTGTTATAAGCGAGTAGTTTAACGGAAGGTGGTGCCATGGAAATGTTACGGCGTATGTACCCGAGAGCGCGGGTTATCGGAGTGAATTATGTGATTTATATGGTCACCCCAAGATAGGTTACTCGAAAGATGGACACGCAGGTATTTAATCGAGTCAGTAGCAGCTATATGACAGTTGTTGATTGTGTAAGCAGCCGGCGTGTGGTTTCGGCGACGATGGAAAAAAATTAGTAATGTTTTTTTCGCATTAAGGGACATCAACCAGGTGGTACACCACTGCTGAATGCGTGAGAGGTCATGCTGTAGAGAGGAGACATCGGTGGGGTTATTTATAGGGCGGTAGAGGACACAATCATCAGCAAAAAGACGGATGTTAGATTCAACGGAAAGCGGAATATCGTTAATGTATATTAGGAATAAAAGAGGCCCTAGGACGATACCCTGCACTGTAAACACAAATTAGCCCATACGGGCGTTTTTAGCTGTCGACATCTCCTTTTAACTCCCAAGCCCAAAGTAAGAACTCCCATGGTTGGGCGCAAAATGGGCTGAAACCACTATTTTACCCTTATCGTCGAGATGCTCAAAATAAGGGAGTACTAACGTGGCATCACCTGATTTCATTCCGTAGTGAAATGGGCGTATCAAAAGAAGAGACGGCACGCAAGCCACAAAGGGGGTTAAAAATACGCCCTTGCTCGCCTGTCTCACCAAAGAACCCGTATGTTGTCGTTGTCTGTACACATGTGTTGTGCGTATTAGGGGAACCTACTAGGCGAAAAACCGACATAAGGGCTCAGTATCGGACGCTCGTTGCCTGACGTTGTCGGTTTTGTTTCGAATTTGCGGACGATGCAATAGCGCACCTGAGATGCAGTTATAGCAACAACGCCGAGTGAGAGTGCTCAAGGCCTGAAGTCCACGTTCACGTCGTGTAGTGTTTCCTGTGCTGGCGCCGAATGCGGCCGGTGAACTCGATCTACAGCCAGCGCATCCCCGACCTTGGTCGATCGTCTTTGGTTACGCGCCAAGCACGTGCGTTGGAAACACAGCGGCCGTGCCAAGTTACGACAGTCGCCTCGTCGCTGCTGCCTCGATCGTTCGCCTCGCAACGTTTTGTTAAAAATATACAAGTTCGTATTGTAGACGTGCCTGTGTTTCTGTTTCCTCGTGAATACGCAAAGTTATCACGCAAACAACGCCCGCGACGTCTACACGGTCAACGCCCGTGAACGCGCGGCCGGTGATCGGTGAGAACTCCGCCTTCAACAAATCAGCACGACGGTTCGCCTGCGGAAGTTGAAGAACTTTTTTTTAGCATCGTTGAAGTGTTCAAGCTGATTAGGCCGCCCACTACGAAAATTTTGATGAAGTAGCAAATAGTCCATGCAAGTGGATCGACAGAAAAGTGCTGGTTATGATTACGAAATGACCTGACGGCGGATCGCGCAGTGCAGCAGCCTGCTGAGTGAAGTGCATTTACCGTGGCCCAGCAGTGGCCGTGTCAAGCCGCGTCCAAGGATACTTTGTGTGAGTTAAGTGCTCTTCCGTGACAAGTGAACTATTACTGCGAGAGTCGTGGGACTAACAAAACAGCCTGAGTGCGCTAATCGTGTCGATACTGCATTAGCTAATGTGGGCGCGTTTAACCGAGATGTTGTCTGTGACGATGGTTAAAAAATGACTGGGTGGCATACAATTGAGACCCAGAGACACGTGCGTAACTTTGTTGAACAAATAAACAAACGGCGCGTTGCGAAAATTCCGACACAGCATCTAGGTTATTGCTCTATTTTGGCTTCCGCCAGGGGCGTAGCCGGGGGGGGGGGGGGGGGGGGGGGGGGGGAGGGCCACGGGCCCCTCCCCTCCCTGAAAT
>NC_051178.1:123856938-123882184 GCF_013339695.2 Rhipicephalus sanguineus
GAGACGCAAAGGAGGCTAGAGTAAGAGCAAAGCGCAAGAACTATCCGCGCCGAATGAGTGTGAACAGCGCTCTGAACGCGCGGCTAGTTCAGGCCGTCTGCTGCCGACATCTAAAATAGGCAAGCGCGTCCGGTTTATCGATAGTTTTGCTTTTCTTTCCTTTGACATTCCATATTTTGCTTTGCCACTGGAGCGCCACGTTAATGCTTTCCACTGATCGCAACTGGCGCAGCGCAGTTTCTCTGGCAGCAGCGTGCGTGAAGCGAGTGCTCATAGCTCCCTTATAGAGTTCTCATCTTGCTTCCATCTCTGCCTTGTTATCAGCGCCTAGCTGCGATGCGAACAGAGGGCGGATAGAATAGCGAAGCTCCAGTGCACGTGCGTTCAAGTCACCCGGGAGGTGTTGCTGTTTCGAACTCAATCGGTCTGAGGACGCGGAAACGAGCTCTCACTGCGCCGTCTCTTACAACGAGCATCTCGGGTGCGCGCGCGCCTGCTCGGTAGCCCCGCGCTCGTGGCTGCTGCAGTGACCAAATAATTTCAAAATTAACGTCTTCAGTGCCGGCGACACCTTTTTCGGTACCTGCTGGCCTTTTAATAAAAAAGCAATTCAATCCTGCCTGCATTTTATACACTTGCTGGGCAAGAAGTCAGAATTGCCAATCCTTGCCCAAGGGTCTCATTGGAGGGGTCGTAACTATTAGTGCAACGACATTATGCTACATGTTTTCAATGATTATGAAAGCTGATGTGGAGGACAATAAGTGGACAAAGTTTAAGAATATGAAAAATGGGTTTTTTTTAAATTGTCGTCAGAAGTTTTCATTGTCCGGTGTTTTCTTTAACTTAGCCCGATCATGTCTCTTTACTGAAAAGTTATATAAATATAAGATTCGGCAGTGTGGTAGATAAGGATGCGAGGAACGTAATGCGCAATTTTTGTCGCTCTGCTACAAGGATTTTTCGAGATAAAGACCTTCAAAGTAAAGAAAATAACGTCTCCTGGGACTATTTTGAGGTTTTTTATAAAAAGATCTACACTACACATCAAAACTAAAATACCTGAGCAGAAGCAAAAACATGCATATATTTAGTTAAAGAAATTTCAGCTACCTAACTTAATATATTTTGTGCAATTCATAACGAAAGTTGGCCAAAACAGCAGAGCGGATGAGCGCTCTACTCCACCTCTTCGTCATTATTGATTTCCTGTGCTTCGAAAAAATTTTTGGTGGCAAAACAAATTGCGGATCTCTTCTTTCCACTCATCAGGCAATAATATATAAAATTTAGAAATAATTTGAGAGGTCGACCAGCCATCGATTGTTCGATCTTACGTGGAATCACCCTAATAAAACTTTGAACTCGATTTTCTCCTCTATTAATAAACCTACAGTGATGGCGAAGTTAACGACATTAGTTCTCGGAGCACAATTTATCGATCTAAACCGATTCATTGTTTCTCTTTAGTGTCCCTTTAAACGCATAGTTCGAGAGGAGTGGCTTGAGGAAGTAAATACATATGAGGTTCACGTGTCGCACCCTGTGGTCATAGCTGCCATCACTCTGGCATTTAAGGAGCCTTGATGCACAGAGGGCTGGAACTGTGTACTTTGTCAAGGTACTGAACGGCTTTGCCAAAGTTGGGTTGCCTTTGAGCGCACCGTCTGCAAAAGCTCGCAAAGTATCGAGGACAAAAAGGAGCTGGTCAGATGGATACAGTCCGGGCACTTTCTTTTTTTCGTCCGACTTGCACAGCGGCACGCAGCAGTACGACATCGCAATTCATGCAAGCTACGTGGTCACGACAAAGGATCAAAAAATCTTCCATCGCACTAAACTCGCTAAACCCAACCGCACGTGTCAAGGCAGAGCAAAGCAAACAAGCGCTCTAGGCCGCGCCCGCACCAGCACTACCGGCTCAGCGCCCGACCCTGTTTGCACAGCGCCACCATGCAGTCGCGGCGAGCGGGGGAAACGCAAGCGCCGACGGCCGCGGGAGGGTGTTCTACCAGGCACTGAAAGTTATAGAGGAGGCGCTGTCTATAGGGACCTTAGATGCCGGCATTTAAGAGTAAATCTTCACCATTCGGCAAATCACATTACTGCATTACTTGCCTGTTGCACGGGAGTACAATGGGTTGACGTTGTTGCCTTGAAAGTGCACTTTTGGAGGGCCACACATTTACAAAAGCCCCAGAGGGGATTGTAATGTGGCACCCAGCTAGGGTGCCTTCGTTGAAAGGGTGCACCAACGAGTTGCTCAGGCTGTGTGCGAGAGGTCAAGTTTTTCGCTGGAAAAGTAGATGCGGGATCTGCTTTCCCGCTGAGAAACTTTGAGGGGAGGGAGATACTCCTTTGTTGTGTGTCACTGCGCATAAACGTTTTCTAGAAGATGTTGTCTTGCATGAAGGACTTTATAAAGCACCAGTCTGCCAGGGGTGTTAAAGACTCGTGAAGTCCTTTTTCCTAGCTCATTATGTTGGGAGAACACTCGCTGGGATGTGAATAAATTTATTTTTATAGTTCATCGAAAGCATTTGTGCAATCACTATCACAACGTCAGAAGTGGAGTCCCTCCTTGGAAAAAAACCTGGATCTGTGCCTGAATGCGACATGGTAAAACTACAATTTTTGTGCAGCTTTGTGTCACATACAGAGTGGCAGCACCCGGAAATCATGGGGTGGTTTTGGCCCTGACCGTCTGATTTTGGCTGTACCAGCATAAAATGTTGAGCAATTGTTTATTTAAACTACTAGGGTTCAAAAGTTCTTTTGCTTCAGTAAAGGGACCAACTGGCCAGAACGTGATTAAATCCCTGTGGAAATTAAAAGACCGTGAATTATGGTGCCAGATTCAAGCATCCTTTTTGCGACTCGAGTAGGTTTATGTTTTGTACTTAAAAGTCACAAAAGACGGTATGTTGCGCAGCCTGGCGGAACAGCCTTGAAGGTGGATTATTTAGTCATTAACTTTGCTGTATGTATTCTCATGCTTTAATGCTCACCATAATTACTGCTCAAAATTAAGAGTATGTATATTATTATCCATCCCCATTCTATTGTATGCTGCTTACGAGGTAAAAGGAGTTGGACACTGAGAAGCAGCAACTAGTGGAACATGTCGAGCTGCGGCGCATGCGCAGCAAGCCCCCGTACACAGGCACAAACCGTACTTACGCTCACCCCACACTATTTGCACTGTGTGCTGTGTTTACACGACTTTATAGTCGCCGCAGTTCAAAAAAGGTTTGATTGTATATGCGTCCCGGCGTTTTCTGTGGTACCATTCCACGATTAAACAGGTACCATAAAAATTGGCTTTCGGTCCCGTTAAAGCAACATTTAAAATGCAGGGGTTTCTGATAGTATCCATTTAATATACATCACATTTTGTTGTAGCAAGGTTTGACTTTAGTAGTTCAACAACACAAAACCAGCTTGCTAGTTACACTGAAAAAAATGCATGGGCAACTATGGGCAAAATGTTTTTGTTCGATTGGTATGTGATTATGGGTATGTGTGCATGTCAAAGTTGAGAAAACAGCAAGGTAGTACTTTCGTCAAGTTTTTTTTTTCTTCATGGCAAAACATATTACAAAAATTGCTAAATAAACACTCTCTCTGTCTGTACATAATTTGGGACTAGTGTTTGGTCCCCAATCATCATCTACTACCTAAGTAATCACACATTTATGTACACCAATCACCACAAAAGATTTTGATTCCATTGGGCGCACAATGCCGAAGTCCATTGGGACTTCAAGCTATCACGTTGGAGCACAACTTACATAGTTCCACACAGCTCAATCGTCCAAGTGAGGTCACACGACTAAGATGTTCATGCAGAAAAAAAAAAGTCCACAACTTTATCACAACTTCACTGGTGCTTAGAATGAGACTTCTGTCTCGTTA
This sequence comes from Rhipicephalus sanguineus, assembly GCF_013339695.2. Taxonomy (NCBI): domain Eukaryota; kingdom Metazoa; phylum Arthropoda; class Arachnida; order Ixodida; family Ixodidae; genus Rhipicephalus; species Rhipicephalus sanguineus. The sequence continues at coordinate 123,860,854 of NC_051178.1, forward strand.
ACACGGCGCACTTACCAAGGTTTTGACCAAGGGCACGCCTAATGCACGATCCCGAACATGTGACACGTTTCACAAATCTTCACATGCAAAATCTTTCAGTTTTCACAAAAATTGTTCTACTTTGAAGCACTGTGTGCTTCGAGCATTGCAAGTCGATTAAAGCACAGAGACGCCGTGGCACATGTGCAACCCAAGTGTCTCGTTTCTTGTGCGATTAGCAATACCGTCTTTGGCCACTGATGACTTGTGCATGCATTTTTGCAATAAACGCGTGTTTGCTGTGTAAAGCTCTGAACAAGAAATATAAACTATCTACACGGCATATGCCCAACAACTCTCGGCTTTATGCGACAGGAACTGCTCAGGAAAGCCAACTCTGAACAAAATGTGGCCTGGGCCTGTTTGGCGGCCGATCACAGCGGATGCGGCCTTAACAACAAAAGGAGCAACAAAGGTGTGCCCAAATGCAGAAGGATAGTGGTGGAAATCGACAAAATCATTCCATCCTGTAAACTTTGATCCTGTCCCATGGCCGCAGCTTGAATGGAGAAATACACGCCAAGAGACTCGGACCTCCTTGATAGTAACTACATGTGGCACGGCTTCGCGAAGTACTTTGCCAACCGCAATTTTACGGCAAACACTGCTGCTTGCAGGCAGTGTCTCTCCAGTGCCACACAGCGAATCACAGACTGCCAAGATTCATTTCAAGAAGCTGGAATGCATTAGAAAAGGCAATAAGTGGCTGCCAGTCAAAAAAGAAAATGCATGGGTTAACACAGTACTGAGAAAACACAGGAAAAAAAATGTACAAAAGACGTTTAACCTTTGTGACAACACAGCATTGATGACCAGACTGGCTGCACAATCTGAAGTTTACACCATGGCACCTCGTGCATTCGATGCAAGATGTCCAAGCAGTACTGCCCTAGAAGAAACGGTCCCCCCCCCCCCTTCCCACAAGCTGTGTATGCTGCACTGGCTTGCTTTCCGAACACATCCCTTAAGGTAAATTTGTTGAGCCAGCAAAGCTGCGGAGAGATCCAAGAGTCCAAAACCGAGGTCAACTCCCAGGTGTTGCAGTGGGAGTCTGGCTACTGACGAAAGCTGTCTTGATGAGGCCAGAAGACTGTCAAGGCTTTAGCTCACTTTGCTGCCAAACAGGACAGCAGTTTCTGGCAGCGTGCGACGTTGATGCATTACAGAAGCCCACGACTCATGTAGAATGCCACCTAGACGTGCTTAGGTGCATCGGGTGGTCGATCGAAATGGCCACCGCCACCAGGGGGTCGCGAGTAGCCACCACTTCCTCCGCTGTTGGTACGTTCTTTCCGCCTCCATGAGTCTGCGTGCCCTTGGTAAGGGCTGTAGGGGCCCAAAGGGCTTGTGTGGTGTTCAGGCATTGCGCCCGGTGGTTGAAGAGTGCCGGTTGGCACTGGTACTGCTCCATAACCAGCTGCGTAAGGTACCGATGCCGCTGCTACTGGTGGTATACCATATGGCCCAAAGTTGCTGCCTCCACTTCCACCATGGTACCTGCAAGCAGAAATTCAAACGAAAGTTAGCATATGTGCTATTTCACTAACACTGCACCAGTTGCACAAATATGCATGCTCAATTCTACATCTCAGCCCTTGCTGAACCCTCGGTATGATGTACCGTATTTACCCGCATAATTTGCGCACCCCTAATATTTAGCCAGCTTTGCTAAAAAAAATATATTTACTCGCATATTTTGCGCTCCCCGCCCCACTCGAGCCAGCTTGCTGGCGCGCGCGCACGGGGAAACATTGGACGGCCGCGCCCCCGCGGCCCTCACCGAGCAGGCGAGCGCAGTCATACACAAGACAGGCTGCGAGTGCGAAGTCCCTTCTTCCGATTACTTCATTCGTACCCGAACACCCAAACCTGTTCACGGGTTGTCGGAACTGTGCGAGCGTTCTCCCACCGTGAGAATGCATGCACGCGACACGGCACGGACAACTTTCTGCATCGGAGGCGTGCGAGGGCCAGTCGCGCCTCGCGCCGCCAACATTCCCCCTCGCTGACCCTCCTCCTCTGCGCCCGCGCTGTGACGCAGCCTTCGTTGATTTCGGAAGTTTAGGTTTCGCGATCAGCCAGTTGCGTTTTCACTGTTCTCTTGCGCTGGGCTACAATAACTATTTGGCAAAATTCAAGCTCACTGTTATAGAATTTGCCTAATGAAACGGGAACCGTGCCGCAGAAGAGTTCACTTTTTAATAGAAGACCGGGAAGGAGACTGTTCCGAGGACCGAAGCATGGAAAGTTTCCTGCCGTTGAAGAATACTTTTTCAAATATGTGTGAGAGCTTAGGCCCACCGGTATCGCCGTGCCGTGGCACCTCGTTACTCCCAGCATTGTCGCGAAGAGCTTCAAGAAGACTCCTCAACGCACTCGACGGAACCAAGGACGACGCGCTTTGGGAGGGCGGTGACAGCGGCCGCGGCGATGATTCTCAGTCGGACTTCTCAACCAGTGATTCTGACTAGACCGTGCATGACCGAATCTGGCTGGTTAAAGTACATGCTAATTCTGTTAAAAAGCCTTCGTTTGCGCTATTATTTATTTTCTTCTTTAATGTATTATATCGCGCGTGTTAGGACTATATATTGTGCGTTATTTCAGATGTGCTCGCGAAATCTCCGCGTAATTTGTGCACTCCCTTTTCGGAGCTCCAAATTCGCGAAAAAAAGTGCGCAAATTATGCGAGTAAATACGGTAGTTTCTTAATTAGGCGCTAGTCTTCAAGTACTGGTTCTTGGTGGAAACAAACACATCGGTTTCAAGTGCAGTCAAATCTCACCTTCTGTCAGGATGTTGTGTCCTGGGATCTTTGTCTCGTTTGTAGGCCTGATCATCTACACGATTTCCCTGGTAATGACGGTATGGGTCATGCTTGTTGTAATCATTGTTATACCTGAAAGTGTGGGAAAACAAATGGTATCAAACATATAAAACAAACAGTAGTGGCCTCATGAAAACTGAGTACAGTTAGCAAACATTAATGTGCAAACAATAAAAATACTGAGCTCAAGAAATATTGTGCACAGGAATGATGAACTTTTGCCCTGGCTAAATTGGCTATAAGTATTGCACATTGCTGAAGCAATCTTAGCAGAAACACAGGGCTGGTAATCGTCAAATTTTTTTTATCAGGAGCCATAGCACCTAAGCAGATGAGCCATGCACCTACCAGTTGGCAGGTATGATGCAAGTCCCAGAATGCTGCCATCAAAGATTTTTTCATAGCAACAGCAATTATATGCAATTCTCGACAGGTTTTTGCTGTCGCTGTTAATGTGGCCATCACCGTCATTTTCCATACGAAGTCCAAATTGATAAGATCACTCCGCGCTTTGTGTGTTCTAACTGCGAGTAAGAGCTCGCGAGCACGGCTGATGCGGAGATGAAACGAGCCGGCCATCTCCATCGCACTAAGGGCACATGCAATAACATCACCCCGCATGCAAGGCCTGCCGTCGATTGCTCATCAAGCTGAGAGGAAATGCCCTATCGATCTTTTGTAAGAAGGATGAAGGGATACCAGGGGATGGGGGAGGGGGCCTGCGTCGCTCGAAAGGAAGATAGTGCGCACTATCTCAACAAGCATCAGGAGACAGTTCATAAAATTGCTATGCTCTCAACGCTTACTTTATGTTTAGAGAACTAGCATGAAAACTGCTTCAGTACCTGGAGCGGCCGTATTCCTTTAAACCAGCATTCTGTTGAGTTACACGAGATCGGATCGAAAAGAGCTAGCTTCTAGCCTTACTACATATAACATTACAATTTGCTGCTATCGCATTCACAGCTTCGCCCTTAAGCGAAACTGTTATTTTCTTTATTGCATCACAGGGATGTGGGAAACAGCTAATCTGTACTTGCCTAGCTTAAAGGGGTACTGACACGAATATTTTCAGTTGTCGTTTTTTTTTTGCATCAAATGAACAGTCAAGCCCTCAAGAGCCTAGAAACGGTAGTGCTAAGCGCGAGTGCACCCTGAAAAAGTAATTACAGTATGTTTTTAAAAGCTAGCTTCGGTTCCTACTGTACCCTGACGTCACAATACGGTATGAGCTTCTCATCACGTGCTCGCACAATATATAGTGACGTTTCCACGGCCGCTCCACACCGTGGTGATGCACAAGTGGCCACCTTGGAATTTTTGGTACCGAAGGTCATCACAACTAGCCATACTGCTTCATGAAGTCACCAGAATTAGTGCTGTAGCCTGACGTAAGCTAGTGTCGATGTCAGTAGGTGCTCCATGGAAAAATTGACTTCAATATCACATTAAAATATCTTATCAGCATTTGCTGAGCTTCACACTTGCTCAGAGCCGTCTCTGCATACAGGAGATTTGTATGGCAGAGTAAACTCGCCTTCGAAAAAAGGTATCAGCACCCCTTTAATTCATTTGTCACTTCTGGTAAGTAGTAATGGTGGCGGTTCTTTTATTTTTTTTTTTTTTGCTTTTTCCTTGTTTCAGCACCACAAGCATATACATTTGCAAACATTTCCCAATGCACCCACTCCGTGGAGGCCACTCTACATTAACACCACTTCAAACCATGCCTTTTACATGCCCCAGAATTTAGTAGCTATTGGCTTTTAAGACGGTGGCATGCCAGAGAGATAAGTTTTCACTTTAACTGCTAGGTTCACTAAACCACACACCTATCCCAGCCGGATGCAGGGTTCTCGTGGTTCCAGCGTTCTTGACCCTGCTGGAATGATGACGGTCGGTGGGGAGGGTGGTTGTAGCTGTTGGAGCCCTTCTGGTAGCCGCTGCTACCCCGGTCACGATATGCACCACTGCTGCCACCACCACCTTTGCTGTGACTGTTGCTGGAATAGTACAACAAATACAATTTCTTTAAAATGATGATACTCTGAAAGTATGATAGTACTTTCAGACTTTATTAAATTTGGGAAATGGTTCTGCGATATTTTCAGTTTGATACAAAAAAATTGCCTAGAAATTCCAGACTTCACATCATTAATGTTATTGTGAAAATTTTCAGGCACCCTGTAACAAGAAAGCTACTGATGTTGTAATTGCATGCACACACAGTACATCCTGCCATCGGCCCAACTTAATACTACAAGGCTGATGCCCAATTATGCATCGGCCTATTGTTTTCTTGGCATTCTTTACATGCCACACGTTGGGCGACATGCTGTAAATATTAATACACTCCCCTACACACTTGAAATGTCAGGTGGTGCAAGATGGTGCCCATGGAGGTAAGGGCGCGGTTGAAATTTCAAAAGTTATATGGTGCTAAACAGGTGCCAAAAGTTTGTTTTTGAAGAGATGCTGAATGTAATAAGCTGGTGGACTACTGACACCCCAATTTTCTTCAGCTTCTTTCAGTCTTCTTTGTTTTTTAAATGTATTATAACTTATAAGCCATGTCAATGCATACTTTTTTTCCGTTCGAAACTTGATGACACCTGCACCCTGCATATTACTTTCACGCAGGAAAAGTACTACTGGTATTACAACAAGTGGAACACACAGCCTGTGGTACTGTCATTGCTCCATGCTCACCTGCCACCGCCGTCATTTCTTTTGTCCCGTGGCTTGTCGTCGTGTGGTCGCTTGTTAGGCCTCTTGTGGTCGTCCTCAGCGTGCCTCTTGATGCCATGTTGCCCGCCATGCTGACTACTGCTGCCATACTGGCTGCCGCTGTGCTGACTGGAACCATGCTGACTGCTGCTCCCGTGCTGTCCACTGTTGCCGTGATGGCTGCCGTGCCCACTTCCATGAATGCTGCTGTGAGTACTGCCAGGCTGGCTCCCCTGCACAGCCACAATGCGGTAAAAGCTTGTTAATTCAAATTTCCTGGGTGTGCTTGCTGAGCTTGAATTAATTGAAACTCGAAAAGCGATAAACAAAAGGTTACCCATGTGATGATGAAAGGGGTGGGAGCACCTCGGGAAGCATTACTTCTCACATACGGAAGAAAGTCTTCAGCACTTATTGCCTCTATTTTTTTCCTTCTTCAAAAAGTGATCGCTGTATTAAGAGCTCGAGCTATTTTGTAGCGAGTCTGTTTTAAAAATTTCTGCGATACAAAATCGCCACAAATTGTAAAGGTGCAACTCTGCATATCGGTGCTTTAAGCAGACGCTGTACGATGTTTTGACTTGAGGGCAGTGATGCACTGTGGCTGGTGGTTGCAGAAATGTGTTACTCCGCCATTAGTTGGTACTCAGGTTTACATCTATGGTCTCTTTCAAGCAGTAACTACGTTATACTTAGAGACAAATGCATACAACTTAATTTTACATTCAGTTACGTGGTATGTACCGGAATGTGTGATGCACTACTCTTTAGTAGCGGTATTCGTTCATTTTAAAACTTACAGCATCGGAAGAGCTCACCTCATCATGTAGTCTTGGCCTCTTGTCGTGGTCCTTCTTGTCGGTGTCCTTGGTGCGATCAGCAGATTTATCGGCACTTTCATTTTTCTTTTGTGCATGCCGATACAGTCGGAACAATGCCTTGGCATCCAGTTCTGTGAACTTGGCCACAAATGACCACAGATGGCTACCATGACAAAGGAGAGCAGTGAAGTCAACATCATGTTTACAAAAGCAGGAGTAAGAATAGAGACATCAACCAAGAAAAATGCACTGCACTGTATTCAACCCATTAGAGTCACCATAGACAAACATTCCATTAGTGCCACTTATTTGCAGTGGGAATGCAGAGATTCAGGAAAGTGCACCCTGGACGCGTTAAGTGTGTGAGAAAATACTCTTCAATCTGGGCGTGCAAACAGAATATACACACTGTATGAGAAATGCAACCTTGTAGGGCTTAACACCAAGAAACTGCACAGCCAGTTGCGGGAACTGCAGTATGAACTGCTCCATACCAACCGGGATTTTTAACCAGTATTTAAAACACACGAGTGTTTATCTGTTTCACCCCACTGAAACACAGCTGCCATAGTTGGGTACTGAACCTACAACCTCGTGCTCAGTAGCGGGATTCAATAGCCACTGAGCCATCACGGCAAGCAATGACTTCCAAAACACCTCGAGCACTATATTCGATGATGGTTTAAAAATACAAAAACGGGCTCTACCCACAAGAAACCAACTGAATATGCCCTTCATGCCACTAATGCCAACACAATCCAAACAACAGTTCTGGAGAGATGCCAGAAAAAAGTAGCCCACTTCCTACGTGACATCAATGAAAATTAGCAAATGTAACTGGTGGGTGCATCTTCAGAAATCCTTTTAAAGAATTCGACAGCTTAACCACTGATAGCATTAAGCAATGTTTGTGACACAAAGGCAAAATTCCTTGTCTTTGTCCTGTCGGAACGTCAATCTTCCAGACATGCTACCTCCCGAACTGAAGTGTCAATGAAAAACAGTTAAAAAAAAATAACAATAAGAACTAAACACTTACGAACGCCATTGCTTTGCCTTTTCTGGGTCCGAGTACTCATTGCAGCATTCATTGATGTGTTCACCAATTTTCAGCAGACAGAGCCGGGTGTGGTTTACTTGTTCGTCATCATTCATTGAGGCGTCGGGCGTGTCCAGCTGTTTGAGAGCCCGCTTCACTGGCCGCATCTTCTCCTTGCACTGAAAATAGCAAACTGCACCTTTCTACACGCCCCAGCACAGTAATACCGAAGCAACAGCTACCTGAGCTCTATCAATACAGAAGACCTTGCCAACACAACACAAAAAGGTTTCTTCTCTGGGTTTGTTACCTGTTGCAATGATTCTAAAGCTTCTAGTCGACCTCTCAATAAAATTTGCTAATATGTGGCCTGCCACTGGTTGTGGCAATTTTTAAAGTGCTTTAATACTCCATACACTCTGTTTCTGCAATATGTTCTTTTGTCCCTTTCAAATCTTCCATCACTGTCTTTGCTGTCCTTACAATACCCAAACAATCTAACAGCTGAACTGAGTCTATAATATGTAGATATGTCCGTGCGCCATAAACACTAACCACAGATGTTAAATGAGATTCATAGGAGCTGTTGGCCATGGTATAGTGTCTAAGACCCTTAACATACCTTCAATGCAAATATCTTTTGTGTATGCTAAGCAGATCTGTTTCTACGGGAATACAGTCAAGTCCAGAGCATACTGAACAATGCAAAACACTGAAGTGTAGATACCACCAAGAACAAATACTTCAGAAATATGTGAGACCCTTTGATAATTTGTGGTAAGTTACCTATTCGCTGAAGTCTGCTTTTCAGAACTTTATGGTGTAGATAAACCAAAAGGAACAAAGCACTCATACATAGCCAACGCAGAAGGTACGGGGGTGGTCGAAAGTCCCCAGGCCACACAGCTATAGGATTACATGTGGTAGCGGCCTGGGGACTTTTGATCACCCCTGTACTTATCACTTACTCGAATTAAGCTACGTAGTTTGCCCCCCAAAAATTCAAAACTAGTAAGACATAAAAAATAAATGTACACTCAGCATAAAAGCAAATGTGGAGTGTAGATGAACATTGCTTATTGTTTCCCGTGATCACTAACATATATTTATAACAGCAGCACAATTCAGTGCTTGGTACAAAGCTGTGGGACGAACAAGCTAAAAAGCAAGCTTGGATCTTATTCCACAGCAACTACACGCAGGAAGAGCAGTGATCAGATATTTTTCTGTTAATGTGCTAAGTGATGCAGGCTATATATCTTCTTATAGTACAAACAAGTCACTAACCTCATTGAACAGCAGCAAGTCCAGGTCACCAGTGGCTTCTATGACTTGCGGTGCAGCATTGGCAGTATAGTGCATTGCGGGCATCTCCTTCTTCACCTTGGGCTTTGCACCTTCCGCTGCACCTTCGTGCTAAGAAAACATGTGCAAGAATTTATCAACGCTGCCTGGCGCTGAACTTAAAAGAGAGTACACATCGTTGTGCACGCACACGCACGTACACACAAACACACGCACATTTTGGGCATTCCGCCATTGAAAGCCCATTCCTGCACATGAGGCACGAAACAAGCGCACCGAGGTTCGGACACCCACACAAGTGCCACACCAATACCGACCAACACTGTGTTGGTGGTGGCACTCATGTGCGCCTTGTATGTACATTACTCTCTCAGTATGTTGTCTGCTTCCCTGCACTGAAACGAATGTACGATAAACCACAACCATTTTCTCAGCGATTCGATCCTTTGTTGCGTACAAATCAACGCTCTGCGGCAGTTTTTGAAGAAACAACTAGGAAGAATGAGGCAAGCTGAATGGATTAATTTCCAGTAGCATTTGCTGGCAGGCTAGAAAGGATGCAGGAACAGAACCTCAAATTCAAACCCCAGATACCTGCAATGTCTAAAATTTTTACAGCTAGTCGGGAGTTTGTCAATAAAAAAGAATTGTGTTAACTAAGGGTGCACAAAGACTTATATGCAAGAACATTCAAATACTATTCATTGATGCCATCAGGCTCGAAAAAGGAAGTTTGGCATTTATTTCCCCACTACTATTACCCAATGCTTTTCAGCCAAGGAAATAAAATGAATCTCAATGTAATAGACTCTCATACAGTGAACTGTCAAATATCTCTTTCAGTGAACTGTCAAAAGTAATTTTTTTTTTTTGCTAATATTAGTGCACAGAAATCATATGCTTATAAAGATGTGAGAAACAGCAAATGCACTTTTAGGTCAGATGCTACCACATAATGTTACATGATGCTACTACATAATGAGGTCAAGCTATAAACAGTCACAAAGCAATACCATACCAGACTAAATTGACATTATTACGTAACTTGCCTTTGTGCTTTAAATCACACTCTTTGTTCAAGATGCCCACAAAGAGACTCAGTTATTCATGTAGTTTAATGTACAAAATCTGCAGTAGTGGAGGGCTTTAAGGGGTATTCAGACGGGGGAGGAATGCGCGGGGGAGACGGGGGGATTGCGTATCACGTGACGGCGACGTCACGGATTAGCGAGTGGGCGTGACCCCCCCACGCCTCCTCGGAGGAGACGGGGACGTTTTCCCCGAAAGAACAAACGATCCCCCTGCGGTGGGGGATGTGGCGGAATTTCGGGCTCTTGTTTGGCCACATTGTTGCACTTGCTCCTGCAGAGAGCGGCAGTGGGTGTCCAGTCTGCAGCTGCATGGTCGTCTGCAGCTCGTCGTCAGCAGCTCGTCGTCAGCAGCTCGTCAAACGGGTGGTGCAAGCCACCAGAGTAGTCCAGTAACACTGGTCTCCCCCTCCGTTTGCCTCGTCCGTGTGAGTGGGGGGCATTTGTGGAGACTTCTCCTCGTGAGCTGACGTCACTAGGCTCTGCCTTTACCCCCCGAACATTTCTCCTCCGTCTGAATACCCCTTTAGAATCGCTCTGATTGCCTGGACTACTACATTAACGTGCAGATAAATCTAAACTAGTAAGCAATTTTGGCTTTTTCCGGAATGCTGCCACAGTAGCTGGAATTCAAGCTTACAACTTTCTGTTACACCAGAACACCATAACTGCTGAGCCCTCGTATAAGGTGTAATTATGTGGGAACCATATGAATGAGATGCTCACGAGTAGGCTCAGTGGACCAACCTTCTTCTTCTTCTTTTTGTCCTTGTCCTTGTCCTTGCCATCCTTGACCTTGTCCTTATCCTTTTCCTTCTTTTTTCGCTTTGCTTTTGGACCTCCACCGTCGGCACCAAGCTTGGAATCGGGCACAGACACACTGGGGCTGATGTTGAGACCCTTGGCCACACCATCAATAACTGCTAGAGCATTGTTTTGGTGGCTGTCATCTTCTGTCTTTACTTTGAATTTGCGTGATTTGGAAGACTGAAATGGGAGAAAAAACCAAATAAGAAAGAGCTATGCAAGGAGGCCGAGGTAATGCACAATTTTTTCATCGTGTATACATCCACTGCTGGTACGCAGTGCAAAGGGAAATGACTAGAGGTGTGCGAATATTCGAAATTTCGAATATTTTTCGAATAGTGTTTGCTATTCGATTCGATTCGCACTGAAATTTTACTATTCGAACTATTCGAACTTCCCAGAGACAAATGCAGTCAACGTCCGATTGAAAGTGACCCCTTCAGATTTTCAATATGCTTCACCTCATTACACTCTCGTATTGCGGCAAAGCTGCCTTTCAAGCTCCGTTACGGTCGAACTTAGTCAAAAGACAAAGTCCGGTTGGAAATGGTCCCTAGATTTTCAATATGCTTCACCTCATCACACCCCCGTATTGCGGCAAAGCTGCCTTTCAAGCTCCGTTACGGTCGAATTTGGGCAAGAGAGTCAACGTCTGATTGGAAGTGGTCCCTAGATTTTCAATATGCTTCACCTCCTCACACCCCCGTATTGCGGCAAACCTGCCTTTCAAGGTCCGTTACGGTCGCAAATGTATTAAATCAAGAAAACGCTGCTTCCAACATGGAGATGAAAGATGTGGCAGAGTTGGGGGCTCAATTAATGCTGTTTTGGACCTGAAATTTGGGCAGGACGCCGAAGCTTTTTAGCATCCAAAATTTCAGATGTTCTTATATATCGACGTCTACGAGGCAGATTTGGAACTCCGGACTTGAAGGGAGCACACCCTTGTCCGCCACATCAGTTGGCCTTCCACAGCAGTTGAAAGAGGAGGAGAGGCCAAGGAAATGGCATCTCTGCCTATCACGTGTAAAGTGTTGTCGGCAACATTTTGGTTGCACCAAATCATGTACATAAATACAATTCGGCCTCTACATTGCCTCACTCTTGATAAGAAAGACAACTATGAAATATGACCCCACCAGCGCTTCATCAACCTAGCGAAAAGAAACACTTTCATGTTGCGATCTCACAAGAACATACTTCAGGATTCTCTGCAACTTTTTCTGTAATTTCACTTCGAATTATTCGAAAAATGTTTGAGAAATATTCGAAAATTATTCGAAATTATTCGATTCGATTCGCACTCAATCTTTATTATTCGAATTCGCTTCGCACCCAAAATTTTGCTATTCGCACAGCTCTAGAAATGACACCACTGCTTTTTCTATAATTCGGACAGTATCTTATTAAGTAGTGATCATATTAGGAGGAAACACTTCCCTGGTAGTCAAGTACTGCTTAAAGCTCCCATAGATTACGAAAGATCCACAGAATTAAAACATTTTCAATTTCACGCTTCCCAATAAGTACTACTGACCACTTATATATTAAATGAGACAACACTTCTCCATTACAGTGACTATTCAAATTGTTCACCAGCCATTTTTAATTGCAATTTTCAGGACATTGAAAGTGTTCCTTCATACATTAAAAGCTCGTTAATTCGACACTCGTTAATTCGAAAAATCGGTCAATTCGGACACGTCATCTGGTCCCTGTAAATATACGCATCACTCTACGAGACTGGGCGCTCGTTATTTCGGACAGATTTGACCGCAAATCAGATAATTCGGCGACTTTCGGGCCGCTGGCGCGGCTCGAAAACGAAAAAAGAACAATTCGAACCAGAAGTGAAGCTCAAATGCAGCATCGCCATGGACATCAATTGTCGACTTGGCTTGACTCGAGACTGGTTGAACGCCTTTTCTTCGCGCGTGTTGTTGTTGGCGGTGCCATGTTATTGCTTTGTTCCCGTTGGTGTGCTGCATCGTTGAACGTGGTTTTATCGAGGAACGATTCAGTACGGCTCCTTTAGCTTGATTGTTGCTGGTGCTTTTGTGCTGACTTTTCGTGTGAACGCACTCTCCGCCGATGGCAACGCCGGTGAAGCGGCCCAAGTACGAGGCGAAGGACTTCACCACCAAAGTAGAAATTTTGCGTGCCCTGAAAAATGGGCTCTGCCGACAAGAAGTTGCTCCTGTGCCATGACGTCGGCAAACAATACGACGTGAGTCTCCTGAGCGCAGTTAGCATTCTTCCGTATGTGTGGCAGAACACGCCTGCGCACGCCATTTCTAACTGTTTCAGGCACAGTGGCTTTGTTGTACCCGACCCCAGCGATGCCGAAGTGTCGCCGGACAACGGTGCCGACGATGGGCAGGATTTCGGAAGTGTTATGCCTGATGCAGTGACACTAGAGGATTATATCGGCATTGATGATGGCGTTGCCACTGCCGGCTGTGTGACTGAGGAGCAAATCGTCAAGGAAGTGATGCATGGCAACGAATCCGAGAACGAAGAGCCTGAAGAGGAGCAGCCACACCATGAGCCACACGGGCCCCCTCGCACTGTGATGGAAGTCGCGGAGGCCCTCGTCATCCTTGAAGAATTTTGTTTTGGCACTGCAGACAGCATGCGAGTTGCTGAACACCGTGAAGGGCTCAGAAAAATTGTGTTCGCGCGAATATCTGCTTGAAAACAGACACGCATCCGCGATTACTTTGTTAAGTAAAGGTATGTTGAAAAAACTCGTGCATTTATTGTGTTTATTTCGACCATTCGATAATTCGGACATTCGGTTAATTTGGACATTTTTTCCGGTCCCTAGAAATCCAAATTAACGAGCTTTTACTGTATATATAATTCAATCCAGTAGGCGACAAAGGAAAACAGGATTTCCTCTTCCTTTCGAGTTATGATTTTTTTTTTGTATACTTATAAGATTTTCATTTTCTTTCAGGCGGCCATGAAAATATTGGCTTTTTAAATTTCTTGATTACTATTTACGCAACATTGCAACACGTTGATGTTGACAAACTTTTGCATTCTCAATCCACTTAGGTACGGTAACTTTCCAATGGCACTGGGAGGCTTAGGCAAAATCTCCCTGTTCCCTCAAGTGTGGTCTGCAGTGTACACACCTGTGCATCCAACATACATTACGTTCACATCAACAACAATCTGCTGCTACAAAAATGAGCACTCATAACATCAATTTGTTTATGTGGAAATATAAAAAAGAATGTCATTCAAGAATGCTACAACCACAACAACTGATACAGGTGCAATTAACAGGTCACAAAGTACGTATATGGGAATTTCCAATATATGTTCCCCTTGGCTTACATGCTGTGGATAGCCGACTTAAATTATCTATGAATTAGATACTGATCAATTCGGCCATGTTTAATACACTTGCAACAGTGCTGGTTCTTTGCACAGGGACGAAAGAAGACGCACCTCTCACCACATGAGCGTCATATATATGGACACTACAAAAAGAATAGGGTACACAGCTGCCACATGTCATGTGATTGCTAATTGAAGTCCAGACCTTAGTAAGTTGCCAGCTCTATAGGAGCACACTGGTGTTGAAACTTGAGCGACTTGTCACTAATCAGAATGTAACAGATCACCGACTCTCAGAAAATGACATTGTGAAGGAACGTGAGAACACCTTGGCGAACGTGTCAGACATAGTATACAAGCCAATTACAATTGAGCAAGTTTAAAATGTGCAGGAGGTTGCTGGTAAACAGTAGCAGTTTCGATAAAAACGTTCAAAACCTGCAGCAGAAAGTCACCACAGTAAAGTAGCACTTTAACACTTGTGCCACACATTGCAAAGCACATTTATCTCGCAAGACAATACAGTGTCTACTTGCAAGTACGGACAGATTACTACAGCGAGATATTACTAGAAAATAACAGAATTAAGTAATCTGTTGTGACGTTTAACTAAGAGGTGTTGACAGTAGAACACAATGAGTACAAATGGCCCTTCTGCAGCAATATGCATAACCTTGTTAATGTCTGGCACTCGTGTAGAGGCAGCAAATGACTGGGCAATAATCAGAAACTCCTGCCAAAATTCAGGTACTACTGAACTCACCATAGCAGTGTCACTGTCATTGCTGTCATCATTGTCAACAATAGCTTTGCTGAGATGGACCTTTTCTGGACGGGCTTTTCGGTTTCGCTTTGGCTTTTCCTGTTGTAAAGTACACGTTCATGTGATAAAGCACATTCCAGTGCTACACACAAAACCATCAGTGCCGTCTGCTGCACATAAAAGGTAACCTTCAAAAATTGATATACCCATGGAGATGTGCTTCCTGTGTCACAAATATGTAGACACCACAAAAGAAAGATGGGGTAGTGGGGCTGGGAGTGGCTAGCTATAACTTCACTCCTTTGTGATATGTCCAAAATACTCCCTCACGTGCTGTGGGACTTGCCCAGTGAAATGCCAACAGTTATTTCACTTGCATAGGGCATGGTTATCTCATCCATGGAACCCAACCTAACCATGTAATTGCAATAAATGGGCACACCATGAGCACTGGCCAGCTTCCATTATACAACAAGAATGTGTGCCTTTAGTCAATTAAGCATAATCTGATTAGCAAGAATACATTAAACAGCTAACTGAGCAATGCAAGCAGTTATGCAAGTCAGGTTTATTAGGCCTTTACTCCTGACGACCACACGCATTAGACTAATACTTCTGACACCCCCCTCCCCCTCTATATTTTCCTATTTTGTTTGTGTATATATGCATATACAGGCACACATAAAAACACACACATGCACATACACAAAGGGTGTTCGTCGAGGAATAACTATCAGTGCAACAAGGTTAGAATATAGACAGTAAGCAAGCGCTGTGTGCCATTCTTCTTATTGTCCGTATTCTAACTTTGTTGCGCTGTTAGTTACTGCACGATGAACATCCACCAACTAGCCCAACTCGCTTCATAAGTGGTGGTTGAACCCCCCACCTGAAAAAAATTTCTGCTGCGCCCCTGACGGCACACCACACACCGTGTCCTCCTCAACCGCACCCAGAGAGGGTGCCACCTACTTCCCCCATTCCAGGTAGATGTCCACAAAAAGTTATGAATGCATTTTGAAATACACCAACTGAAAAACTTGTGACTTCACTATATGCAGCAGCCACTACTATTTAGAAATTCTGCATAGACTAAAAAGGCGCCTGATAAATAGATACTATATGGGACACAAGATAACCCAGAAGAGCTAAGAGAACAATAATCAAGCATCGAAACTGTGTGCTGGCAAAAGCCGAATGTCTAACAAGCCCTGTGCTTCAATGTGCCCTTGCAGCAACACATGAAGGAGAGCAATGTTTCTGTCTAGACTTGCTGGTGTGCAATTAAACCTAAAACAGAAAATGTAGCAAGTAGCAGAAACTTATGGTGAAGTGCTTCTTCTCATTTCAAGAATGCTCAACAACTTCAAAAAAAGGTTGCAAGTCACCACAGCATATGTTTGATTTCTAGATCAAAGAATAAACGTAAACCTATGCAAGGAAAACAAAGAGAGAAAGACACACAGGACAGGTACGCTCTGTGAAGCTATGAACCAATGTGATATGAAGCAACACGTGTGCTACGTTAGCTGCTCTTATGAAGGAGATTGCAAAGAGAAGAGGCACATACCTTTCCCTCCTTCAGTGCCATCTGCCGAGCATGCACCCTGCGCAACAGCTTGAGAAGGTAGTCGGCACGGCTCTGCAGGTGCTTACACTGAGGCTTCAGCTCCTCACCGTCCGGAAGGATCTTGTTAGTGAGACCCAAGTTGGGGTCCATCTTAATGGACTCCCAGCTGCCCATGCCGTGCTCGTAGATGCCCCTGCAAAGATGGAAAGTCCAACACGGTTACCAGACAGTCTAGGCACCAGAAATATCCAGCCTAGTGGTTATTACACAGCCACCCTTTGGATCCTTGCAATGAGCTTTTTCTAGTCACGAAGATGCTTCGTGGAAGTGCTTTTGGCACAGCTGTGCTGTTTAGCACCTAGGAGATTATGTTTACAGCAAGAAACACCCAGGAAAGGCGCATCTTGCCGAGCACGTGCACACTGGTGTGTCTAGACTGACCTATTGCCATGATAGTTCGAGGCAGTTTGGCAAAGAGCAGAAGTTGAGAAGCAGGGCGCGGAATACCTTATTTACTCTACTGTAACACAACCTCGATTTACGCACCCAATCCTTCACAGGCACAAACACAAAGTGCAATGCCATGTATTGGTACAGGTGCCCCCAGTTGTTAAAAAAATGCAATGCTCTTGACTGTTCATTTCCCAAACTTTCGTAACGAGTTTACTGGAGACGTGATTCGACTTGAACAACTATGTAACCTGTAAGCGGCGCATAATGATGATAAACTTCCAGTGGTATAGGAGCATCCAGCAGAAGCAGCGTGGCAAAGCATGGTTTTTTGGATTGAATGGGAGGTGGCATTCCATATTTGGGAGTAGGATTTCAAGCACTACCCATTGCAGCTATAGTAAACAATATTTTTTTTAAAGGCACAACACACCTGAGCAGAGCAGAATCCTCAGCCACGGACCACGGTGTGTCGAAGTGGGCATCCTTGGTGGGCAAATCTATTGTCCAGTGCCTTCGCTCTTCCGCACTCACTGGTAGCATAGAGTCTAGCACACTGAGCTCTTGGTAGCTGGCTAGCACCGACTTGGCGTTCACCGACACGCCAGACAGCTTGAAGGTTGTGCGCTGGTGTCTCCGTCGCCCCGGTGCACCTCCGTTGTTGGCATCTGGAGTGTCGGTGTTTGCAGCAGATGCCTGGTTCTCCTTCATGGCCTGCTCACAGCCAGTGTGCAACATGGTTGCCAACCGTTTAAGGTCAGCCAGAGGCTTCTCTTGAAGCTCAGCATCCAGCGCAACTGCATCAAGTCTGAAAAGAGTATAGCAGCAGCCCTTTGTTAAAGGACACTAAAGTGAAGCAACAAATCAGTTTAGGTTGATTATACGTCCCCCGGTCCTGCGACGACCCGCGTTTTACGACGAATTGGCTTGGTCCCGGCAAAACCCCCATAGAAATAATGTATTAAAAACCTCAATTGTACGACGCAATTTTACGCCGGCCCCGCCTCGTACGACGCTTTGCTGGACTGTCCGAGAAAAAAAAAAAGACCTACGATGACGCGGGCTGGCACGCAAACACACTGCGGCCGGGCGAAAAAAGTCGGGAAACCGAGGAACCGAGTTCGTATCCGCGCTGCCACCACAGGGCCTCTTCAATTTTTCGACACGCGGTCGGCCATAGCTAGCCAGAGCCAACGTTGGCCGGATCCAGCCGGAGCGCATTCGTTTTGTCGCATTGCACTGCGCACTTCCGTTGTCGCCTTTTTTTTTTTTTCTCTCTCTCTTCTTTTGGGTGGTTTTGTAGTGACCGTGACCGTTGTGACCGCAGTGACCGTTGTGAGCAGATAACATGGCAGATAATCTCGAGCTCGCTTTCTAGTATACGATAACTTTCACTACATTTCGTGTCGTTATACCGGACGTGTTGAACGGCGATTGTTGAGCCAATGTTTGCGACAGCCGCGGGAACCGGAACTCGCCGCTGTCTAGCTACCAGAGGGCTGGGGCGTTTTAGCCGCTCGCGATTGGTCGAAGCTTGCAAATCGAATAGGCCTACTGCCGTGCTGCCATTCAGCCATTCCTTCACGTGTTTGCCTCATCGGTTGGTTGTGCTGCGCCGCAGCTGCTGTGTCCACGTGCAAAATTTTCTGTGTTCGGTCATTGGTGTGCGAGGAAGCTTTCGAACTTTTGGTTGCGAGTGCTGCGTCTCGCAATGTCGCGGAACCGAAAACCGCTGACGCTCGGAGAAAAGCTTCGCATAATCGAGGAGGCAGGGAAGCGGAACGGAGCAACAAAGGCCAGCATTGCCCGCGACCTGAACATTCCCGAGTCGTCGCTGAAAACAATCCTCGCGAAGAAGGACAGCATCCTACTAAATGCGGCAAAGTTCGGCCTGAACAGGAAGGCCGCGAAAGATGGCAAATATGCTGCCATGGAGAAGGCCCTCGTTGAGTGGTTGCGTCAGGCCCGCAGTTCAGGAATCGCCGTGGATGGCGCAATTTTGAAGGAGAAGGCTGAGACAGTTGCATTGCGCTGCGGCATTGACGACTTTAAAGCCTCCAATGGCTGGTTGGATCGCTTTAAAAAACGCAGTGGAGTTGTGTACAGCCGCTGCTGTGGAGAGAGCGCGTCAGTCAGCTCCGACACTAGAAAAGTGGACTGCATTGCTGCCGGAATTGATACGGGAATACAAACCGTCCGACGTGTTCAACGCAGACGAAACTGGATTATTTTATAATATGCAGCCAGAACAGACATTGGCATTCAAAGGAGAGAGCTGTCACGGGGGTAAGCGAAGCAAAGAGCGTCTTACCGTATTGCTTTGCGCTAATGAAGACGGCTCTGAAAAGCTTCCTGCCCTCGTGATCGGCAAGTTTGAGAAGCCGCGATGCTTCAAGAATTTGAAAAGGCTGCCGTGCCAGTACACGTTCAACCGGAAAGCCTGGATGACGGCTGCTATGTTTTCTACATATCTGCAGCAGCTGGACTCCAAAATGGGGGCTAAGAACAGAAAGATTCTTCTTCTGCTTGACAATGCGCCATGCCATCCATCAGATATGTCGCATTTGAGAAATGTGAAAGTTGTATTTCTGCCCCCCAATTGCACTAGCCAGCTGCAGCCACTTGACGCTGGCGTCATCAAGTGCATGAAACAGAAATATCGGAAGTTTCTGGTGCAGCGTCGGCTGGCGGGCATGGAACGCAAGCAGTTGGATAAGAAACTTTCTGTGCTTGACGCAATGCACTACATTGCTAGTGCATGGGACGCAGTCACGCCAGAAACTATCGCCAACTCCTTCAGGCACTGCGGCTTTAATAGAAGTGGTGCTTGTTCTACCAGTGAAGCTGCAATGCCTGTTGACGATGAACCAGAGTTCGGCAGCCTGGAGCTGCCTGGATCTTTCGCGGACTATGTTGGTGCCGACGACGACGTTGCAGTGTGCAGTGAAGTGTCGCTGGATGACATTATCGAAACTGTGCGTCCCGACACTGCGGGAACTTCCGACGAGGAAGAGATGGACGACGCTGCAGAGGCTAGCGTGTCCGTTCCGACTTACGCGGACGTGTTGTGCTACGTCGGCCACATTCGGCGGTTTGCTTGCGCACGCAATGAGATCGGCGACTTGCTGCCAGATGTTGCAGCTATCGAAAGAAAGCTGATGCGTCGTGGCTGGGCAAACTCTCAGAAGAAAATCACAGATTTTTTTAAAAGGTGAGAAATAAAGGTTCGTTCACACCTCCGATAAAATGCGTGGTTGTCATTTTTTCAATTAATTTAATCTACGTTCCTCGGAGCAGCGTACGTTTGTGCCGCGGACTTTCTTAGGCATTATGTGCCCGCTGTTGTGGGGCAAAAATGACCGTCACTGCCTATATTCTCGGTTTTTCGATTATACGACGCCCGGATTATACGACGATTTTGCGCGGTCCCCTGAAAGTCGTATAATCGAAGTTCCACTGTATTCTGAAAACTCAAATTCCCTTAATTTCAAGATCATATGTTTATTAATACAAGAGAAAATCACGCTCCGAGTTACATTTTCAAATTCCGTACTGAAATCTCCGCGCAAGACATCGCGGATTTCAAAGTGTTTTTGTGTGTGTGTGTGTGTGTGTGTGTGTGTGTGTATTTGGGCGACATTGACTCAACAAACTTTACTGAAACTTGGTACGTTAAGTCTCTGGCCCCCTCAGAGTACAATGTACTCAATACTATGACGTCACGGTGATTGGTGCAAGAATTTCAAGGTGGCATCACTAGCCACATTTTCTTTTTGCACGTTTTCTCGCTTACCAGGCGTCTTCTTGCAGCAAGTGTGGTGATTTCGGTACTGTGAAAGAGTAATTTACTAATATGAGAAAAATCTTTTTTCTTTTTAGCGTCCCTTTAAGCAAGAATACCTCACGTAATGTGTAGAGGAGCACCCCTCCACAGAGTGCACTTCATATGTGTGAGAAGCACAATGCGACGCTACATATTGGGCGCTGCTAATCCTACTGAAAGTGTGGTGGGACAAAGCGGCTATTACGGTCGCTGTAACAAAGTATGTACCGTATTTTCGCGCGTATAACCCGCCCCTGCGTATAATCCGCACCCCCACTTCCAGCTCGCCGAGAAAAAAAAAAAAAAATCCTCGTGTATTGCCCGCACATTCGATATACAGGAAAGGCTGTACAAAACCTACTGCTCAGGTAACACAGCACATATGTAGACAGAAAAAGCTTTATTTAGCAAGCAGAATACGCTGCCTGCAAGGCCAGTCACAATCACTCACTGTCACTGCTCTCGCTGGAGCTATCACTTGAGCCGCAGTCCTCACTGTTATGCACAAGGTCATCTTCGGTTCCATCCATGTTGTTTGTGATGCAGCATTTTTTGAAACTTTTCCGCACCATCTCACCTGGAATGGCCTTCCATGCCTCGACTATCCACTTGCAGAATAGGGCAATATCAGGCCTTCGGACTCGCCCTGTCGGCGTCAAGTCGTAGAGGCCTTCGGCCATCCACTCGGCGTAATAGCGCTTGACATGCGCTTTGAAGGGCTTGT
>NC_051178.1:124182284-124362900 GCF_013339695.2 Rhipicephalus sanguineus
ATAACAGCACTGGTAGAGTTATTTTCGTTGGCCTCTTGCTATTTAACATTATATAGACTTGTAAAAGCACAACCAGGATATTGGAGATGACTGTACATGAATTTCTCGTCCAGCTACAGTGAAGACTGCTTAATGTTCAGACAGTAACAATGTATCTCATCATTCAAGAGTGTAGGATCTGTTAAAATATTGGTTGAATTTGACATAAATACTAAAATGTACATTGGTTTGACATGTTTGCAATGCATCATTTGATAAAGCAGTTAGCATAGCTTTCTGCTGTTTACAGTTTAATTAAATAATCAACTTTCTGTAATCAGTACATATTGTGCAACCCAATGGTATTTGTATACAGAGTTCTGTAATTTTTTGTGAAAAGGAATTTAATATCATTGTAGAACTAGATTACGATTTCTGTGTATGCTCATCTATCTGTTGTTGCAAACAGCATACCTACAATTGTCACTGCCTTAAATTTTGAAGCTTGTTTGGTATTCGTTGATGTTAACCATCTGTCATAATAACAAGACTTGCCATGTTCAATTGATTGTTGCCATTTCAGCAAGCGTGGTTTTTAACTTGTGACAGATCTTTGACCGGTGTTGAATACTTGATGTCACTGTTAAATAACCTCCATAAGTTATGCATAATGCTGGAGGAAAGAACATAATTGCAAGCTTATGTTCCTTAAGTATGTATTAAGTATGTACACTCAAACTTCGTTATAGCGAACACGGATATAACGAAGTAAGTGAAGAATAGTCTTGTCATAGCTACAATGTTACAAATAAACGTTTATAACGAATTTTCGGATATAACGAAGTTATTTTCGTGGCAGATGCAACTTTGTTATAATGAGGTTTGAGTGTATTTAAACTATTTATTATTTTTACCCCTCACATAAAAATCCTCATGAGAATCAATGGGGATATCCTAAACTTTTCAGTTATTGCCAAATAAGGAATCTGTGATTGCGCACTATGGAATCAAAGCACATGGGAAAATTAACCTGTAGCAGTGCTTGATCTGCACTGACCTGAGCCTGTATTGGCTGAAGCATGCTCAAAAATGCGTATTTGTCAGGGGTTCTTATTTATTTTTTGCAAACAAATAGATGCTAGTGCTCTCTTCCTCATTTCCTTTTTCTTTTAAATTTTAATATGGTCGTTTTTCTTGAACAGCTTGGATAAACTCACTCTTGATATGTGTGCAAAGGTGTGATGTATTTGTGCTGTTTCTGTCTGCAGAGAAAAGGAAGCAGCTGACGCCAGCGCAGATTGATGAGTGCATCCCGATGCTCCTTGCACTATTGGAAGTATGTTCTTGGCGCAATATTAAGCGTGCATTGGTGCGGCTGCACACAAGAGCTGTCGTAGTACTATAGAAGCCACAAAGCTAGCTAAATATTTCCACAGCCTAAGCACGTAGTTGGGAACTATCGCAGATACAATCTTCAGCCTAAGACAGATGCGCACTCAGCGTCAAAAGTTTATAGACACAAGAAAAACCTGAATATTCCCACTGTTTCGGCAGTAGCCTTAAATTAAAATTCTAGCCTGTTCAAAAATGCACTAAAATGTACTGAGCAGTTAGACAAAATACAGTCATAAATTGCTAGGAAATTAAAACTTGTTGTCCAACCTAGTGGTCTCTAAACTTTTGACGCCGACCATACAGTCAGCTGATCTGCATGGAACTTATAAAGCAAAAAAAAAGGAAAAAAAAGAAGAAAAAGGCCCCTCAGAAATTTAGGAAGGATTCATGGTTCGAATGCTAAGGTGCTGAAAATGTGGGCACATTAAGAAGAAAAAGGTGTGCATTCTTTCTATGTCTCCCATCTGTATCTCAGTGTCTGCTCTTTAAAATTATGAACTGCATGGAACTAACGAAACATTACTATGGGACCAACTCTTATTCAAATGGTGCATGTAAAACACATAAATTCTCCAATTAAACAAGTGCTGTATTGATTTGAATGAAATTTAGTACATTTAAGAGATAACAAGGGAGACAATACAATTTGCTCAAAAACTGTTTGTACACCCTTGTGTTAAGCTTACTTATGCATGAACATATGTCTTAGCCATCATGTGATTCTGTATTCTGGAAACCGTAGCACATCATTTAAGTGTGTCATTGGGAACTCTGTTTACACGAGGGATGCAATGTGTGCTTGCTGGTAATACATCTTCAGTGGGTTTCCTTGTAGTGCAGATAAAAGACGGGACAAATTTAGGCAACACATGGACACACAGCTCGCTGCTGTGCATCCATGTGTGCCTCATTTGTCCTCACTTTTCTTTTGCGCTACAAGGAAACCTACTGAAGCTCTGTTTACAGCCCTGTTACTACAGGCCACGAATTGCTTGTGACATAAAAATTGCCTGAAATCTGTGTTTCTTTCTTCTTAAATTGCTTATGATAATTATAAACAGAAATCTGCCATAACCAGAGCTCGAAGACATGTGCGATTAGGTTCAAAGCACACAATTAAAGAGGAAAATTGAGATATTAATGGTAGTCCTTAGAATATTTGGTGTGGCAGTGACTACTGGTCAACTTCTTTGGATATCAATATAAGTGCACTGCGTATGAGGTAGCTTGACAGTGCACTTATAGCCATCGTATTGAAGTCCCAGTGTCGGGTGTGTAGAGGTACGAGATTCCATAGACAACATAATACTAGGATGGAAAGGTCGCTATCACTGCCTCAGAGAACTGTGTACATAGGGAACAAAAAGGTAATAAAAACATCTTGTGGGCTGGTTTCCTTGATTGTTTAACGTGGTGCAGTTGTAGATTAGTGACTAGACATGTTTTTGCGTACCTTAGTTCCTGTCTTAGGTTTATTCCTCTATTTTCAGCAACCTAAAAATTCTTCCGTAGTTCGAGATGTGGTCATGGCCTTAAAAGAAATAGTGAGTGAACAGAAAGGTAAGCGCACTTTTGGGGCTGGTCGTGATTGTCTGTGTGGCATGATTCTTATAAATTTGCTGTTGCTGAGATGTGATGTGAGAGCTAGCTTATATATAGTTGCTCATTGGCAAAACTTGTTTTGCTGCAGGGCATGCTTGTTTCAAACAGCGATGACTCACTTGCTCACGAAAACAGAGAGAAATAGCGACATTATTTAAGTCATTGGCTTAGGTTTCACACCATTCAGCTCATTTTTTGCTGCTTAAGTATTCTGGAAGTGTTCCAGGCTTTTTTATGTGGTGTGATAATTACAATACTTTTTCGAGCCTATAAACTTAGAAAGAAAGGTTTTATAAGCACTTTTGCACTCATTAAACATTTTTCTACACCACATATGTAATTAATGTATAAATCAATATATTTATAACACTTAGAAGTCAGAAGTCACAATTTGCAAATTTATATGCGAAAGCATCTGTAGAAAATTTTGTACTGGTCACTTGGCAATGTTTGTTTTGTTTGGGCCAGTTGTACATGCAACCCTTACATTAAGTCAAATAACTGAACAAAGTTACCCTTGACTAGGGAAGAATATAAATTTACCAATACGCATAACAAATTTCAGGTATACAGTATGTACTATACAATATATATAGGGTAAGGCGGGGCAAAACGCGACAAAAATTTGAAAGTAGTGAATATCTTGTTTTATTTCACTCGTTACCATAAAATGTCAACACAAGAACTTTCTTTTGGGTACAAGGTATGTGCTACATAAATATGGCCATGCTGTGACGGTTCAAAATTAGAGCTGTGCGAATAGCAAAATTTTGGGTGCGAAGCAAATTCGAATATTGAAGTGTGAGTGCGAATCGAATCGAATATTTTTCGAATATTTCTCGAATATTTCTAGAATGTTTCTCGAATACTTCGAAGCGAAATTGCAGAAAAAAACGTTCGAGAGGATTCCTAAGCATATTCTTGTGAGATAGCAACATGAAAGTGTTTCTTTTCATTAGATTGATGAAGCACTGGCGGGGTGGTGTTTCGTAGTTGTCTTATCAAGAATGAGGCAATGTAGAGGCTGAATCCTAATTATGTGCATGATTTGGTGCAACCAGAGTGTTGCCGACAACACTTTAGACGTGATAGGCAAAGATGCCATTTCCTCAGCCTCTCCTCCTCTGATGCCCAACTGATGTGGCGGACAAGGGTCTGCTCCCTTGAAGTCCGAAGTTCCAAATCTGCCTCGTAGACGTCGATATGTAAGAACATCCGAAATTTTGGATGCTAAAAAGTTTCGGCTTCCAATTTTTCGGACTTCATGCCCAAATTTCAGGTCCAAAACAGCATTAATTGAGCCCCCACCCCTGTCAGATCTTTCATCTCCGTTTTGGACCAGCGTTTTCTTGAGTTAATACATTTGCGACCGTAGCAGATTTTGAAAGGCAGCTTTGCCGCAGTACCGGGGTGTGATGAGGTGAAGCATATTGAAAATCTAGGGACCACTTCCACTCGGGCATTGTCTCTTGGCAAAGTTCAACCGTAACGGAGCTTGAAAGGCAGCGTTGCCGCAATACCGGGGTGTGATGAGGTGAAGCATATTGAAACTTTAGGGACCACTTTCAATCGGACGTTGACTGTCTCTTGGCAAAGTTCGACCGTAACGGAGCTTGAAAGGCAGCTTTGCCGCAATACCGGAGTGTGATGAGGTGAAGCATAATGAAAACCTAGGGATCACTTTCAATCAGACGTTGACTCTCTTGGCCAGTGGCGTAAATCCAGCAAAACAACAGGGGGGGTCCCGGACTTTGCATGGCAGCCATCTTGATTATTAGAAATGTGCATTCATTTTACACAAAAGTGAAAACTTTACAATAAAACAAAAAGAAAACGCAAATATTCATATATCGCGTTATTGCAATGCTCTTTAAGATCTGCACTGCGCGACGAATGAGTCTCATACAACGTTCTGAACTAGTTTCTACAACACAGTTCCAAACAGCCGATGAGTATTCGATGAATCTACACACTGGATATGAAACAAACGTTAAAGGAACACTGGGACACCAAAATTGAAACATCGAGTTGTTTGTATTGTTTGATTGTCTGTAAGCGTGCAAGGGTACTTCTGGCCGTTTATGACTGGCGGACGTTAGCTTTCAGTTATCTTAATTTGATTTTGAAGCAAGCGTGAATGCTCATCTGAGTTGACAGCACCTCGCGACATCTTCACTAGTATGGCGAAACATCCCAGGTGAAAATGTGTAACTGGGAATCCAACTGGTTTCAACTGGTTCCACTTCAACTGGTTTAAGGAACACATTTCCAGTTGGTAACTGGGACCAGTTGGGAATTCATTCCCAGTTGACGACTGGGGACCAGTTGGGAATGCATTCCCAGTTGGCGACTGGTACCAATTGGGAATGCATTCCCAGTTGGAAATGCTTTCCCAGTTGAGAACAGGTCCCATTCCCCGTTGGTGCCCAAATGGGCATGCGTGTACTCCAGCTAGCTCAAACAATCTTCAACGTGCAAATAATGTTCATTCTGAGCACATCAAAACGCTCCAAAGGAACACTTGACACTCCATGTTAGGTGAACTAACACACAGCAATTCCAAGGAAAGTATAGGGGGTGTTATTTGTAGTAATTAGAATATAAATGTGAAGAAAGTAAAGTGGACGAAAAGATAACCTTGCCGCCGGCAGGAGACCGAACCTGCTACCTTCGAATAACGCGTCCGTTGCTCTACCACTTCGTTACGGCGGCGTGGGATTGAAACTTCAGGAAACTTAGGAGTGTTAGGATTATTGGTCAGCTGCCTGCTCGTATATAGATCACGTGCTACGTGACGCCAAGAAGGCAGAAAAAAAGAGTGTTCCACACTCGACCCCACACGATTCCCCCTCGCCTCGTTCTCCTCCGAAAGAGCATATGACAAAGAAAGTTAGAGGTGACCGAAGTACTTTCATGTCCCTTTAATCAGGTGCATACACAAAATATTTTACAGATATCAAGAAGTCGTTGCGCAGCTTATGTTTGCATAACAAAAATTAGAGCCCGGTATACACATAAAGCCTTTTTTTTTGCTTTCTCACCGCGGAGCGTTGATTGAAGGAGCCAGGGGGCGACGCCCTTGGACGGTTCGTTCTGTGTTACATCACTTCCTGCTTGATGTCCGAATAACACGAAGAGGGCATCATGCCATCATGCGATGTTTTGTGTCATTAATATACGGGAGATTGAAGTATGCGCTTTTTAATATTTTTTCTTCGCAAATACGCAACACTGAGCCTTCACATTGCGAGGGTGCATAGTTTCTGAAGCCCAAAACCCCCCGTACGCGTTTGAACGCATCAGCTCGTGGCGTGTGGACTCGGCGCCGCGCCCTTTCCCTATGGAGTGAGAGGACGCGCGGCTAGATGTAGCTGCGCGACCTCTCTTTCCATAGCAGTCGAGAAGGTGTTGAGGAGGAGAGGAGCTGAATAACGAAGGAAAGAGAGAAACGAGCGAGGCCTTTTTTGTATCATCAAACACGTGTAACTCAGATATTACAGCAGCGTTTCGAACATTAATCGCACGGCTACGTGTTCGTTGATTGTAAACACTTCTGTTCATGAATAAACAGACTGTGCGAAAGTTAGCCACCAGCCTGGATATCGTGCGTGGGGAAACTCGCCTGCTGACATATTGCAGGAAAGCTGGGAGGTTGAACATTACAAAGTTTCGAGGTTTCTTCGCGTGATTCAAGAACCGCGCTAGGAAAGCCATGTAGATGGTGCGTAGAAGAGTTTTCGGGTAAGGTCCCGTTTCGGGTAGCTCGTCACTGGGACTCAATGCCTTGATAACATGTCACTGCTGTGCGTGCGCTTCTATACTACAAGGCGATGACGATTCATGCTAAAATGACTGGGCGTGCAAGCACGGAAACAAGAGAGAAGTCAAGACACCACAAACTCCGCTTGCGGCTCACTAGTTCGTCTCTCTGTTATTATTCTAAGGTAATGAGAGTTGGCCGAAGCGTCTAAATCACTCTTCTAAATGGCATTAATTCCTTCGGTTGCGTGATCCTGGAACCGGTGGATGAAACCACCAAACATTCCTTGCTTTTTAGCGAATTGTATGAATGAGGGTAGTCCTAATAATAGCTCCATTGAAGCTAGTTGCAACGTAGCTCACGAAACCATTGATTTAAAAGTTATCTAGCAGATTTCTGTTAGTTGTTTAACGTAACGTGGTAGTTATCCACCTGTCTAATGACTGCAAGCCATTTTCGGCTTTCAGGCGGCCTTCAAGTAACTGTCACTTCCCCCTTTTTAATCAGAATAAAAATCCTTGTATGTTGCACTAAGGGTACCCGAAAAACAAAATATAATCAATGATCAATTACATAAAAGGCCTCACCTCTTCAGTGTTTTTGGTGACATCATCAGTGTTTTGGTGACATTCTCTCCCGAATAAGGTCGCTTGGAGTTCGGCAGAAAAGAACGAGCCCAGCGAACTTCTGCCGCTTGGCGGCATCTTCCCAGTCCATTTGAAAGTCACAAGCACATTACGCCAAGAAGGTTGCGCGGCCGGTTACTGTGCAGTGCTGGCAGCACTTCCGTGGACGCGTGCAGGCTGAAACTGCCGAACGACTGACCAAGTGATGTCGTATTTGTCGAATATTGGGAAGCAGCCCCCACTTCGAAGCAGCTTTAATTGGAAAACCCCGCGCGAAAAGGAGGAAGAGGGGCAACCCGGGGGACGCATTTTCGGGGTTGCAACCAAGGAGGTTGAAGGCGACGATGAGTACGGGAAGAGCGGAGAATGTCCTTGACATTCGTCGTTTTACGACCCACGCGCCCACCCCGTGAAAGACACTGAAAGCCACAGGGAGCGACAGGGAAGCGCGTTTTCCTCCCTCTGTTCTTCAATTTGTTGCACGTGCGGGGTGCAGAGAAAATCTTTTGACTGTGCTTGTGTTTCTGTATTGCTATTTTCCTTTTCATTTTCCCTCTCTACGAGAGGAAACTGTAATGGTGTACAAAAAGCAGTCTTCTTGATGCGTTCAAACCAAGCGGACGTGTTGATTCTCTGTAGTCGTCCAACCTACTAAAGAAAGTTTTGCCTCCCTGCTATTCCGCACAAAGTGAAACCGGAGGACAGGCGTCTTCGTTTGAACTACAGTGTACTAGAATTGGGCAGTGCGCTCACTGCCGTATCTCTGCGCCGCGCCTCCACGGCCCTCTCCGCGTCGATTGCTTGGGCGACCGCCAGGGGCTTGCCGCCAGTTTCTCCTGAAAACTTCTCTGCGGGGTGTGAAGCGCGTCTCCTTGGTCGGGGTTAGGCCTGGTTACGCTGTAAGTTCCCGGGGGGGGGGGGGGGGGGGGGGGGATCAACAAACGCGGGGTTGGAGGCGGGGAGAGGGCTACAACAATGACCACAACAAGAGATCCACAAAAAAAAAAACAACGGAGGGAGAAGGGGGGGTTGAGCATTTTATTCTTTTTTAAAGCTGACCCAAAAGCTACTGTTTCCATTCGTGCATGCCCTGCAGCGCATGTTCTCGCCATTCATTCGCTTGAAGGACCTTTGTCGGCACCACGCGAGCAGCTTTGCTGCACTTATGTATGCGTGTTTTCTGAAGGAGCGGCAGCTGTGTTCTATACGTACACTGCAACTGTCTCAAAGACGTCCCGCCGCTGCAGCTGGACGGGAGGGAGGCGCTTTTACAGTCTCCGGCGGTCGTGCACATAGAGCATGCAGCGTACGTGCAGAGAAATTTCTGGTGCAGCGTTTGACAACAAAAAAACCAGCTGCACCCAACGAAAGCAAAGACTGACGCGCAAAGTGAAGTGCGATAACAATAAAAGCAAGAAAATACGAGGGCGATGACAGCAAAACCTTACTGGTGCTTTGGTAAAGCGGTCAGGGTACTTCTAAAAAATGATAAAGAATTCTGGCTGCTTTGTTTCGCTATCGAAGTCCTAAGCACACGAACTACTGCCAGATGAAACGGGCTGGATAGAGATCGATCTACAAAAAATAAAGAGATTTAGGGGGATGATTGAGTAATTAGGAAGGCGGGGAGGCCCACGGGCATTGGGCTCCTTTGAGATGCTCCAGTTAGATCGACGGTTGTCATTGGCAGTTTATTGTTTTATCACGAGTGACCATGCATGCATTGTTAATCCATATTGTGATATGGCCAGCATTTGCGCATACATAGGCAGGGTTTCGTGTAAAATAAAATTAGTTTGTCAGCACGTGACGCGTCGAGTGTTATTTTGGTGGTGCAATTCTGCGGTGTAATAAAAACGTACGCAACGTAATGTATGTTACTTGTTATGTACTCATATACCTATGTATAGGTTTTTTTTTTTCATTGACCCACACGTACCAATATATATCGCCTACGAGTCCAACCAGTTTTGGTAACCTTGTATGATCTATGTCTGCAAATAAAAAAAATTAAGATTACCGTGCGGATACATTTAATACAAAGCCAAGTGATTCCGCCGATTATTGATTCGCGAAAAAAAAAAAAACAGCATTAAGTAGGTTAGTCGCAGAGACCAGCTCATGCGAAAGCAAATAAATAAAAAATGAGGCATTGTTTATATCCGGCATAGTTGGGCTCGAAAGGCGGGAGTGAAGTCGCTAGGATCGCTACAGTGGCGAAAGGCACTGAAAATCGTATCGACCAGCAGTACAAAAAAAAAAAAAAAAAATCTTGAACGCCCCACACGCAGGAGCATTCATATTCATCATAGCCGCTTAAAATATCGCCCACCCTCTGTAAATCGGTTCACACGACAGCACTTTATTTTCACAACTCACAGAAATTTGCATGAAAAGAAGTTTCGTGTGTTGCGCACCGTAATTCAGGACTTTTCTTGCGCGCAAAACAGCAACGCAAGCTAGCCGCGCCCTTCAAACCCGCCGGAAAGTTTCAGGTGACGTAGAGTTTACTGCAATATGGTATACCTCTGACTCTAAGTGACCCTAAGGTGACGCTGCGAACACTTCTAGAACACTGTAGTTGAACGATCGGAGTGGATCGGGCCCAGAAGTTCGTCAAAAACGCGCGCGCAGCCAGGGGCTCCGCCTTATTGAAGCCGACAGTGAGGTCGATATTCTTGATCATTCTCTACCTGCTTGGGTAGCACAGCTAGTTAGGGACATACGCACATACGCACAGCCAGTTAGGGAAACACGAACACTAACGGGAAGTATGAAGTTCAGCTGGAATGAACAGGGGTACTGAAAAATGCGTGCAGTTTTCAGTTGGGTGTGAAAAGTGACTCATTTGTGGTGATATTTGCAAGCAAAGGCCGAATATCTCTACTCAATTTCTCTTGCCCCAGACTCGGTGCTGAAGAAATGTCTTCACGAATCTCGTTGCTCTCAGCGAGTGAGAAGGCGCAATGATACGTCACCACCTAGATAAACGGCCGCTGCATGGCAGCGGCTTTCGTGATTGCCGCTATGGATGTGGTTGCAGACTTTGAACATCGCTCACAAGATCTCGTAAAAATATTATCGTAAGTGTTGAATTGTGCTTATTTCTTTCGTTGTATCTGAGAGCTGGAACTCTGAGGCGATTTTGAATGGCACGTGAGAAAACTTCAAGCAAGTCAAGATGGAAGATGTTCGAATGCAAAATCTCAGGGGGGGACCATTGCATAGGGGGTCCCCCCAGTCTAAACACAGGGGGGGTCAGGACCCCCCTGACCCCCCCGGGATTTACGCCACTGCTCTTGGCAAAGTTCGGACCGTAACGGAGCTTGAAAGGCAGCTTTGCCGCAATACGAGAGTGTAATGGAGGTGAAGCATAAGTTGAAAATTTGAATGGGTCACTTTCAATCGGACGTTGACTGTATTTGTTTTTGGGAAGTTCGAATAGTTCGAATAGTAAAATTCCAGTGCGAATCGAATCGAATAGCAAACACTATTCGAAAAATATTCGAAATTTCGAATATTCGCACACTCCTATTCAAAATATTATTTTAAAAAGAAACAAAAAATGGACCACATGTCTCATTTTGCCCCAACCTGCGTGGCAAAACGAGATGCTGCATCAGGCAACACGAGAGAGCATGAAAAAATATTATCCTTTCAGTTCTTGCAGTAGAAGCACATCATATTCACTCCGTGGGCCTCCACACAGTCTTCATGCGCCCCATCTTTGCACGCCACACATTGAATCTACACAAAACCCAGCGCTGTGCTGCTCCGAAACTCCTGAAAAGCATTCAGTGCTTTTTTTTTTCATGTCGTTTCCCCCCCAGGAAACTCTAGATGATATTCTCTTGTACGTCCGCACCATCCTTAACAAAAAAATGTCATATATAATGAGAGTAAATAAATGGTTCACTTTATAAGACACTCTCTAAGGCAATTCAATGCCTTTTTGTCGCGTTTTGCCCCTATCACATGCCCGAATTAAAAAAAAGTTCCCCTTTGGCCCACGGCACCAAATGAGCTAAACTTTTCGTGGCATGTAGCTTGTAGTATAAAGTAACAACATAAATATTTACGTTGTTGTACTGATGGCTGAGTAGCTTCATGCACGGATCCGGAAATTTGGCTGAGCAGAATTTCGCCCCTTTTTGGCGGGTCACGAACACACTGACGTCAGCCGCACAATTTTTTCCCGCGCGAACGCTGTAAGCAATCATCAACTTTTACACATAAAATGTCGAAAACTACCGGCACCTATCGCTGAAATAGAGAAACAAGGAAAAGGTACTTTTTGTATTAGTTATAGAGGGCGGCAAAGTCAAAATGTCGCGTTTTGACCCGCGTCTCATTTTGTCCCGCCTTACCCTACAAAAATGTTACACCTGGAAAATGTTGCATTCGGAATGAACCGATGGCAATAGAATTGTATAACACAGGCATCGTACAGTCCAATTTACATCCCCTGTTTACATTGTTGTTTTCAAAAACGTTAACCAACTTATCAAACTTGCCCTGTTGACCCATGGTGTTACATTTTTAGGAATGCAGGTCAATAAAAGAGGGAAGAGGGTCACCATTATGAGCAATGTTGTGTTTGTGCTGTGTCTGCACTCGCAGCGGGAAGCCTACAGTTTTGTTCAGAGGATTCTTTCTTTCAACTTTCTGAAATCACTGCCCCGTCTATCACACATATTCCTGCACACTTAGAAACATGGTGGCCATTATACAGATTGCTCTAGACACACATCACAACTGAGCAGTTTTTCTGGCTGTGGTTTACATCTGGTGGAAAACAATAATGTCATGTTGATCCTACGGCTGTGGATATTTGGCAGCCCAACGAAATGTCACACCACCTAATCTGGAGAGGTTAACAGCTGAAATGCGTAGTGCAGTGGCAAACAGAGCATGGCAGGCTCTGCTGGGTTATGGCAGCACAGCTTTGAGAGAATGCATCAGGGACTGCAAAAAGAAAAGAATCATAGTAGTGGAGCAGGGGCGTAGCCAAGGGGGGGGTTGGGGGGGTTCAAACCCCCCCCGAAATTTTTCAATTTTGCTTGCGCGTATATACACGCACACATACAAATGCACGCACGAACATACATAATGTATGGTTGAACCCCCCCCGAAAAAAATTTCTGGCTACGCCCCTGTAGTGGAGGGCAAGGCAGACGATAAATATTTAGGAAATACGTGTGGCAGGATGCCTTTGAGTGCTAAATGCACTCAATGCCTACTGGGTGGCGTGTTGCTTATTGGTGCTTGTAATGACAGGTCTGCGACTTGCATTATGACTGACTGTCCATAAATCCATGAAATTTGTACAATTTGATGCCAAATTTCTAGACTCAATTTAAAGTGAGTGGAAATGTTTGAATAAACTACACTGGGGCATTTGATAGCAACTTGTTGCAATTTCAATGTAATTAATTATGTATTTACTTTACAGCTATTCATGCCATATTTCTTCATAAAACAAATTCAGTTACTCACTCAAACTACATCCAGTACTTATCTGCTAACAGCAATCATTCCCAAAAAATATTGTAAAAATATTAAGAAATTCCTGCGGATATGCCTCCTGTCAAGCGTCTCGTTCAACACGTTATTGCGTTCACCAAAGTGATGGTGTGTAACAAAATATTTCACCCAGAAGTAATATATAAGAACTTTAGTTAACAAGAATGTTTACCATTTTCTCAGTGTTCATTGTCTCTTTTTGCCACCAGTGCACAGAAATGGCAAAAGTAAGTTGCATGTACAGATGTTCACGTGTCTCAAAGGGATAATATGTATAGTGTCATTCCTGCATATTTCTGGCGATGTGTATATGCAGGTCGGACTCGCCTCCTGGTTGAGCAAAGTGCAACTCAGGTGCTGCTACCGGTGCTTCTGAGGCACCGTGACATGGGCCTGTCTGAGCCAGCATTTCTGGTGGCCCTCTGCAACCTGCTCTCTCGTCTAGCTGCACAAGGTGATGAACTACAAACAAAGTAGAAAAATACATAGTGCATTGAAAGCACACAGTATAGAAAAATATGTTCAATATGCAGTGCATGCTTGATGCTTACCCGTAGTGACTTTTCGTAGTGCGCTTTTGTTTCCTATTTAGGTAACTATCTGAAGCAATGAAGAACTCAAGTAGTACTTATTGTTACTGTCAATATCACTCATAAAGTATTTATCCTGACTGCATATGTAGAATATTGTTATTCTCAACTCTGTGGTACTCCATCCTACAGTTAGCTGGCTTTTGTTGAAAAAAAAAAAACAACTTGTTTGGTTATCCTATGTCCATCCTTTACTGCACGATTGGTATTGTGAAACTCATCCTAATGTCTGTATTGGTTAAACTGTGGTACAGTGAATGTCATTGACTTTTCGCCTGATGTTCATTACGTTACCTTCCAGATCAGAAGTTCTGCTTGAGGGCTCGTGTCCTGGGTGCATACAAAGTTCCCTTGGAAGAGCTTCGGAAATTCAAAGTCAAAATCAAGGTTAAGGTTGCCATCTTGCTGCTGCTGAAAAGACTGCTTGGCAACAGTTGAGTACTTTAGCATGAGTGCCTGTGAAAGTTCAATCTCATAATACTGCTTATCAAACAACTCACGTTTTGCAGGCATTTGACATGACGTATTGCTCGCATGACGCCTTAAGTATTTAAAAGTTGATATAACAGCTAGTTTATGACTGTCCCCACACATCCGTGCTGTCAGCAATACTCTTATTATATTTGAAATCACCTTACCAGCCTTTTAATGTCATTACTATTTCAGCTCAGATGTGAAGCATTTGCAGTATTAATTACCACTTATTACGTCAGGATAGACATGGAGCATTTCATGATGTATCAGCTGCAGTAACTGTTCACTGTGGTGGTCTAGTGGTTACGACGTGGTTGCTGGCTCGAAAAACGCGGATTCGATCCTGGTCACTGCAGTCGCATTTTGATGGAGGCGATGCGCTAGAGGCTCGTGCACTGTGCGTATCTAGTGCATGTAAAAGAACCCCAGGTGGTAGAAATTATCCTAAGCCCTCCACTGTGGTGTTTGTCATAGCCTAAGTCACTTTGGAATGTTAAACCGCATAAACGAAACCAACCAACCATCAGTGCGCTAAAAGCTTGCAGCAGTACATGTTGCATTTGCACTCTATGTGAAAGCTATCCGGTTGTGTTTTTATCTACAATAATTTGTCCACAACAGCAGTAACTTATGGTACAGTGAACTTCTATTAACTTGGCTCTGTTGAACTTGGATTTTTGGTTAATTTGATCTCAGCCGAATGTATGGCTGGTACCACATACATTTCCATGGAACCAAACTTTTGTTATTTCAATTCTAAAATTAGCTTTCACTGGATGATTCGAAATTGTCTGGTCATTTTATGCCCACCTGATTGCAACAGTGGCCACTGTTGTGTAGGACAGGAGCGCGGCGTAACCCGCGGTGGGCCGACGGAGAGGCCGAACGACGGGAGGGCGCGCGGAGTGACGACGCAGAGACCAAGCTTCGGCGAGACTGACGGAAGACTGCTCTCCCGCGTTTATTGCAGGAGGTTTTAAGGAGGGGAAAGAAGGGCTATTGGTCAGCGAGGCACGGGTCACATGACTGGCATGACCACGCCGGATTGGTGGTAGCAAAGAGGCATGGCAAAGACCCAGCTCCCCACAGTAGCATGAATAGAGAGCACAACAGCACTGGTGTCTCAGCATGTCCCCAGGGGTCGCACGACACAACATCGTCCCGCCCTGGGAAGAATTGCATCCTTGTACAATTCTAACTGGTACATCAGGAAACACTAAAAATTTCACATTCAAGTTCCGATCGAGATGGCACCTGCAATACGCAGTTCAGTCCTAGAACACAAACACAACCTAGGTTACAGAAAATTCATTTAACCAACACCTAACACAAGTGCCAGCTTCCACTGTTCCTGAACATTCACACACGTGCGCACACACGCGCAGTGGGCTGGGGGCTTACGTGTCCGCTGTGGGCGACGTGACCCAGGCCCTGCAGGAAAACTTTGCGTGCTGCGGCTATCGGGAGCAGACTTCGAAGACCCATTCGCATCACTTCCCTCCCCCGTGTTGGAATTCGGTGCATTGACTGTAGGTGAGGAGGAATATTCAGGACTCCTCCTGAAGTCCCAACGGGTGATACTGGGTCGCAGGCAATTGAAGCTGCGCTTCAGTAGATGTAGGGTCGCACTGGACAGCAGGGTCACCGCGAATGGCCTGCGCAGGCAACACGTGGTTGCTGATGTGCAATTTTGAATGCGGATGCCGACCGCCGCCGTCGACAATGACATCGTCGTCCTGGAGCCGGCGCAGCTCGCTGGCGTCCTGCTGCCATAGCGCCAGAGGCAGCCGACGCAGCTTGGGAGACATTGGCACGATGTGCTGCCGCCTCTTGGCCCGGCCAGGCAGGTGCTCGAACTCCGGAGGTACACCT
Organism: Rhipicephalus sanguineus; assembly: GCF_013339695.2. NCBI lineage: Eukaryota > Metazoa > Arthropoda > Arachnida > Ixodida > Ixodidae > Rhipicephalus > Rhipicephalus sanguineus. The sequence continues at coordinate 124,198,106 of NC_051178.1, forward strand.
GCAGGAAGCTGCGAGGAAACTGGTGTAACCAGACGACACGTCAACGTTGCGCCGTCAATCAGGAGTCCCAACTGCTGGATGGCGTCGAGCCCCAGCAGTGAAGTGCCGTGAGCTGTCACGTAGAAGGTGACAAAGGCCCGCTTGCCATGGTGCTGCAAGTCTGTGCGGAAATACCCTAGGACCGGTATGCGGTGCTTCGAAAAATTCTGCAGTTGGATGAACGTTTGGAGCAGTCGGTGCTTCGAAACGAAAAGCATGTCGAAGTCCTTCTTGGTCATTAACAATGCAGTGGCTCCGGTGTCCACCAGCAATGACGTGGCTATGTCCTCCGACTATAACAGGGATGTGCAAGTCCCTTGGGCTAGTCGGCGCAGCTTGCACGGACAGGACTGTGGCAGTGCCGGAGTCAGCGTCTCGGACGGGGTTAACTTCCTGCACCGATGCTCGTCGCTTACGGCAGACTGCCGCGAAATGCCCTTTGATGCGGCAAAATTGGCAAATTTTCTTTTTGTCCGGACAATTTCTGGAATTCGCCAAATGCCCTAACTTGCCGCAACGAAAACAGGGGCCGACTTGAGGCTTGGGCGCAAGCTGTTGTACTTGCTGGCAGCGAACGCAGCATTGTGCCAGCGCCGTCGAGCCCGCGGAGCCATCTTGGACCCGGCCGCCCGACTTGGGGGGGAAGCCGCCGCCATGTTGAGTCACATGCGGGGCCAGCGAAGCAGCCGACCCGCCATTTTGAGCCGCTGCGACGCACTGGACGCTGCCACCGTAACCGGAGTGTGAGCCGAGTAGCCGCTCATTTTCTCCGAACGCCGCGTTGGCTTTGTTGAGCGCCTCCAAGTCGCGTCCAACTTCTTCGGCTTTCTGCAGCTTAAGGGCTTCCCCGTACGACAGTAGTTTGGCCCGTACATGTGCGTTGGCGACCCCGTGAATTACTTGGTCCCGTACTCTGTCGTCGTAAGTGGCGCCGAACTTGCATGACAGGGCCTTTTCTTTCAGCGCGGTGACGAAGTCGAGAAACGTTTCGCCGGGCAGTTGTTTGCGGCTTGTGAAAAGGTGCCGCTCGGCTAGCACGTTCATTGTCTCGGCGAAAAGCCCGTCTAAAAACTGGAGCACCGTGTCGTACTCCGTCGTCGCCGCATCTGTCGACACCGTGCCCGAGTCCGCCGCCGTCGGTGTACTGGCCGTGTGCGTAGCATTTGGGCCGCCGTGTGCTTCAAGCTGCTCCTGCGCCGCGAAGTATTTGCGCTGGCCCTCGATACCGAGCACGCTGATAAGTGCTGACGCGTGTCTTTCGTCCTCCCAACCGCTTCCGCCGGCCGCCTTCAGGTGTACCTGGAAAATTTTTCTCCATAAATGCCATGGAATGGGAGGCCTGCCGGGCACGTCGAGGAACGGAGGGAGGTTCGCAAAAAGGGCCGCCATGTGTGCAGGAGGTAGGCGTAGGCTCGAGCAGGAAGGTGGCGTCGTTTGGTAGACGGAGCAGGAACAAAGCAATTGCAGGCCGACGCCCTTGTAGCGTGCAAGAAGCCAAAGCACCGACGCGCAGCAGAAAAATGTGACCAGTAGCGTAGTGTCACGTACGTCGTGCTCTTCCTGGCGTCGCCTGTCGTAGTAGCATAGCGGGTCAACTACCTCGTCGCCATGTGTTGTGTAGGGCAGGAGCGCGGCGTAACCCACGGCGGGCCGACGGAGAGGCCGAACGACGGGAGGGCGCGCGGAGTGACGACGCAGAGACCAAGCTTCGGCGAGACTGACGGAAGACTGCTCTCCCGCGTTTATTGCAGGAGGTTTTAAGGAGGGGAAAGAAGGGCTATTGGTCAGCGAGGCACGGGTCACATGACCGGCATGACCACGCCGGATTGGTGGTAGCAAAGAGGCATGGCAGAGACCCAGCTCCCCACAGTAGCATGAATAGAGAGCACAACAGCACTGGTGTCTCAGCATGTCACCAGGGGTCGCACGACACAACAGCCACACTAATGGTTCCTGTAGCAGCAGCATCCGATTTTGCAGTGTTTGAACAGTAAATGCATCAAAAACTTATCATCTCCCGTCAAAATCACCAATTTTTTAATTGCCCCCAAAAAGATCTTAATGCAAAAACGATAGATCGCAATAAGTTATTAGAGCATTATTGAATCCTAACACCCGCCGCAGTAGCTTAGCAGGTAGGGTGTCATACTACTAAGCTTGAGAACATGGGTTTGGTACCTGGCCACGAGAGCCACATTTTGATGGGTGGAAAATTCCACCCGTGTACTTCAGGTTAGGTGCGCATAAAAGGCCACAGGTGGTCAAAGTTAATTCGGAACCCCCTACTATGTTGTGGCTTATACTCATATCGTTGTTTTGGCATCTAAATCCCCAGAAGTCAATTAATTAATCCAGTTCTAACGAATGCTGCATCCCCTCAAAATATTGTTACCACCTGTTTTTTTTTACTTTCACGACGCTTTATAGAATCTCGAGGATTTTCTTGAAAGTGCCCTGTTTACCATGTCAGGTTAACAGCCTATCAATTTATTATGACTCAATCCCACTTGTAATTGGTATGCAGTACTGACCATAGGAATAGCTGCTAATACTTGGGTTTGTCCACTACCGCCTCTCGTTTCCACAGAGCAGAATGCAACTCTTCTTGGTAATGAAGGCCTGTTGGCGGAGTTATTCTACTTGCTTGAGGGCAACAGCACTGTTTGCCTCCAGACTACCCTGACCTTGGAGTGCTTGTCCCTGGCCACTTGCTCCAGTGAGTGCACCACTGTTGCAGTAGTCAGCGCCTGGTATGTACCACCGTGGGCAAGTGAAACTCAAACAGGAAAGCTTAAGCAAGAACTACGTAAATGTTGCGGTCCTGTTTGCTTGATCAGAATGCCAACGTGCGATTTGTGGAAGGCAACAAAAAGGACCTTCATGGTAAGTTTTGTTAGTGAAATTGTGGCATTTCTTGTATTGTGTGTTTTGTTTGTCCTGTTTGTGTTTCATTTGTCCATGCTAGTGAGTATTAGGAGGCAGTGTTAACATACCTATCTTTTACTGTGCATTAGTGAGCACCGGTTCCCTGTACAGTATTGCTGGGCATTTTGTGCAGAGCGCAATGTGCTTGAGCTGGTTCAGAGGGGCCACCTGAAGCATCTGCTGGCCATCGTAGAGACGTGCAATGTGAAGGCTCTTCGAGGAGATGCGGGCCTCAACCGCAAGGAGAGGCTTCTCTATCGCATCATGCGGGCAGACCTGGAGTGTCTTATCAACATTGCCAGGCATAGTATGTGCACGCCACACCTTACGTGAAGTTTTTGTATTCTGTCTAGTATTGAATATTGAAGGTCTATTCTGCTCGTTTGCACGAGATGTCACAGTGTGCTTATCACTTAATGATGCATTCACATGAAGGAGAGGTCAATTCTGTCATGTCAACACACACTTGCGTTGCGCTCTTACGAGAATGGATCGCTCCTAGCAGTGCTAACTGTGTGACGAAATCGTTCAGCTCTAATGAGGTACTACCATGAATAATGCAAACGTAGCGTTAAGATGTATTGCTTGGTTGCTACAAGCCCTCCAAGCATGCACAGTAGTGGAAGTTTTGTAGCTGTTTAGTGGCTGATGACACATGCCACTGATTGTGATGCCTACCATTGAACAATGTGCCACTTGAATGCCAGTGTCGCCTGTGTTGGGTGGGCCCCAACACAGGCGAATGGAAACAGCCTGGAATGTAATGCTTTCTGTTATATTTTCTGCTCGTGATCTTTTTGGCTTCTCTCTAATTTTTTATATCTTCATAAAGGTTGGGGAAACGAGAAGAAAGTGTTGGTAAGGCCAGTGGTTCTTGCTGGACCAAAATTGACTTTCCCAGAACATTAAATTGAAAGATTAATTGTAAAATGCAGTTTGAAAATGAGGCCAGTTCATCGTGGACTGTTTAAGAGTTTAAGATCCTCATGTACTAATGCACAGAGGCCGGCCGAAGGGAGTTGCGGAAGCAAGAGGTGCCACACCTGCTATGGCGTTGGGCCTCATCTCTAGGCCCTGGTGAGCAGGGTGACCGCCTGACAAGGGGAGTGTGCCAGGTGGTTCACAGGTGTCTACCACCTTGGCCATTACCGATCGCCAGGACCCATGGGCCTCTGCAGTGGCCCCTTGGTGCAGGCAGCAATGAAGCCCTACCAGGTACACCAATCCTGATGAACATTTATAACTTAGACTGTTCTAACAAGAAATGCTGTTGATGATGATAGGCAAGCTCAGTGGGGATATTTGCACGAGTTTCACAGTGCAGTTAAACAGCTAAGAGTCATGTTTTAGTTGGGGCAAGTGTAGTTGAAGACCTGCTGTATATAACAGATATTGAGTGCAACATATATTGACATTTATGGTTGCATATAGGCCCAGATTTATTTCCTTTGTCACTGTCGCAGTAGCTGAGGACACCCCAGTGACCCATGCTTCCAGTGATCACGATGAGCTGCAGTCTTCCCAATCAGCCACTTCATCAGAACATGAGGCCGAGCTAGATGAACCAGTGAGTCCAGTGAGCCTTCCTGAACACTTGTATGCTCATTGTAACCCATACACTACTTGTAAATTGTGGCTATCCAACAAAACTGTAAAATGGAGCTGTTGCGCTGGTTCTTCAATGCACCACAGAAATTCTTTTGGGTATGAGCATATGCAAGGCTAAAGAAAGTTTTGTTCAGTATTTATGGCAAACCTGCACTACTGAGGCCTCATCAAAGTGCTATTACTAGTCTTTTCAAAGGGGCCATAAATACAGTAGAACCCCGCTGATACGTTTTTGAAGGGACTGTAGGAAATAAACGTAAGAGACGGGAAACGTAAGAGCCGAAAAACAGGAAAAACGGCAAAATATTTAGTGGTACAGAATTTTATTTCAATTCTTACGAGCAGCACGAAAATTGGCGCGCTCAGCCGCGATCTAGTCGATGGATAGAAACGCGGAGCTTACGACGGCCTCATCCACAGAAATGTAATCAACGTATGTGATTTTTTTAACACCAATAGCTGTAGGTATGAAAGAACTAAGCACACGCAATCACGACCGGCGCGGCGAGTCCGACAGCGAACCGCACGCACGACCATGCGAGCTCCAACCAGCTCGAACTCCTCCCGTTCTCCGACAAATAACGATGATGATGAGTCTACGCCAACGCGATGGCAGAAGTGAATGCCAATCTCGAAGGCCTTGCTTTCGCAAGCAATTACGTCATACACGCCATGTTTGTGCAATGCAAATCTCAGAGGCTATGCTTTTGTCAATAGTAAATGCCAATCTCAAAGGCCTTGCTTACGCGAGCAGTTACGTCATAGACGCCATGTTTGCAATTTGAATCTCGAAGGCCATGCTTTTGTTTGCATCAATTGAAAGATTCTGTTGTTTGCGCCTCTCATGCGGCTAATATTACGGTCAAACGAGGCCAAGCTGCGTGAAAATGCGCCATGGCCGCTCTCTTTGGTAGTCACTCGGTCGGCTCCGGGCGCACTTCGCGACGTATCATACGGGAACGGTCCGACAGTTACGACGTAACAGCGGGGTTCCCAATACATTGTATCCTATGGGAGCTATGCCGGGACCGGCGGAAAACGACGTAACAGCCGGGAAAACGCAGCAGTGAGGAACGTAACAGCGGGGTTCTACTGTACTAGCTCTTTGATTATGCTGCACAGAACGAAAACAGATAGTGAAAAACAGAAATGGCATTTACAACGTGTATCACATGCCTGGTTGATTTTTGAATTGACCTTAAAACATGCTGGAAAAAGGACAGCTATGTCAAATGTAAATCACAGCCACTGAAATTGAGCTTTGGAAGTGGAATACAGTTATTTTTATGAATTGAAACAAATGCATTTGGGATAATAACAGTGCAAATATATGGAGCTGTTTGCTTTCTACTGTTTTTATTTATGTTCACATTGCCTGATGCTGAAGCAGTGTACTTTGAGGAAGCCCGGCAAAGTACTGTGAGTTCACTGAATGCACCCTGCGATGAGTTTCATTAAACACCCTTTAAATCACAATGTATTGCAAAGCGGCACATGTGCGGCGTAACACTGCGTTTCCCCACATGACAGCATGAGACATTCATTTTTCATTTGCAGCCTGACATATCGAAATGTGAACCTTTGCCCGAAAAATACAATTTGGATGTGGACTTGGAGTCATACTCTAAATTTTTCCCAGAATTGAAGGTCCACGAGGAAGCTGCGGTGAGTAACCACTTTCTATCCTTTCTGTTCACACTTTACTGCGACATTGTGTAATGAAAGCCATTGTTTTAGGATGTCGGCCCTGCTGCAACTTCAGAGGTTTCCTTGACTGCAACTATGAAGAGCCCCGAAGCTGGAGATCCTTTAGAAAAGCTCAAGTGAGAATTATTGCACCCCTCAGAGCATTGGTAAAAGTGCGTGGCAAGTCAAAATTACCTCTAATTTTGACTTGCATTCCAGACACTTAAAAATTTTATCATCTGCTCAGCTGGATTAATTACTCTTATCTGCAATATGTTTTGTGCGTGACCTTACTTTTGCTATTTTTCTTATTCCATTACTGCATGGTATTTCCTCTTGTTATTACAGGTGTAGCTATGAGCTTATGGTGCAAGGCACCCAGGGCCTTGTGCCTTTGGTGAAGATCGCCTTTCCAGAAATGATCGGCCACTTGCATACTGAGCCGTTAGAACGGCTGCACTCATGCCAAAATTCAGGTGCCAGGTGCGTGACGAGAAGACTTTCATACTTGCAATTTTTGTGAAATTGAGTTGGCCCCTCTTGTAATGACCTCCTTTATAATTAATGTAGGGTTAGTGCAGTAGATGGTATACTGTTGCTAATGCAGTGAATCCAGTTTCAGTTTCACATCCTATTGTCACATGTGGCCACATGTGGTCACATGTGGCCGTATTTTTTAGGGCACACATTAGCATCAACCGCAAATACTACAATACATTCATTGTGAGTGGATATACTGTTACCTAGCGTTGTCAAGACAGGTGCTTTTGTCATTGGGTCCATAAAAAGAATCATGCGTGCACATGCTGGCCATTTAAGTACAAGTTATCTAACAAGGGCCAGTTATTGGATCAGCTTATAGTTTTGGCCACAGAGTCTGTGCACCTGCTGAAAGCAAATTAAATGAAAAATTGAATATGCTGTATTTGAAAGGAAGTTTAGTGCGCTGAGAAAATAGAAAGGAAAAAAGCCACATTTATGAAAGTGGTATCAATCACAGCAGCAAGCACTGGACAAATGGCAACAACAGTGATGAGCAGAAAGACAGCAATTGAATTTCACCCAAGTTTTTCATACAGCAGCCTCAGGTGGTGCACAGCATAGCTTCCGGTACTTTCCTAGAATACTTCATCGTATTACTTTAGTACAGTACATTCCACTAGATACTCTAATATGATCGTGGCCTTCTGCCGATATGAGGATGATAGTGACTACGGCATAATGACTGCACTTCTTGAATGACAGCCTACAACATTCCAGTACACACCGTAATACTGCTCTGATCTCCAATTCCTCCTACCTTGACAACATTATGCTTACTTTATGATAAGGCTTGTTAATGGGCTTGCATGTTCGAGTAATTTGGACTGCGTGGGTTATTAGCGAATGCATTAAAAGAGAGGGACAGGACAAAGCGTGAGACATACTGTGCAATTGCTTGCTTACTGGTTATCTTAGGAGATGTGCACTGAGCATTCCACAGCATTCCTGTGCATGCTGTAGTGACTTCCATCACTGCATGTGAATGTGAGCAACTGATACAAATGCGACTTTACATCATATTCAGCAGACGAGAAAACCTTTATTTTACTGCAGTGGGCCATTGGTGTGATCTGTCACTGCTCTGGTGGGGTTTAACAGCACGCCGAATGAACAAACTTCCTTTAGCATGAAGTTTATTAAGGTGATCTTTGTTAAGGTGAACCAAACAGTACAGTGACCATTTACTAGTTTCCTATAGATTGGTGACACTTTCGTTGTTCTTGACACCTGAAAATTCATATAGGTTCTCACAGCACCTTCATGTTGTTATTAGAATGTACTGTGACGAAAACGAATATGATTCGAAGTGACGCAATCAGATCTGCAGCCAACATTTATGGTTCCGCTTTGCAGAAACAAGATACTTGAAGAAGTGCGGATACGGCTGGAGAATGTGAGGGATCCTAGCAGTTTTCCCGTTTTATACGACTACGACACTCTAGCCCTACACAGCCTGCCTCCATCAAGACCTCTGATGAACAGTGACGCACCACGATCTCTTCAGGAAGTAGTCACCGAGCGGCTGTGGTTCGAGTCCCGTTTTGAAGGTGGAAACCTTCGCAAGGCCGTTCAGGTGGTTACTACAGTGTTTCCTTGTTGTGAATTGTGCATGACTGTCACAAGAGTTTCAGCAATGGAAAACAGTCTTTCAAATCTGAAATGTGTGAAGTATGCCGTTGAATAAATTTTGATGAGAACTGAAGTAATATCATCAACAGAAGACAGTATAGAGTCTAATGGTGTCCAAAAACAAAATGCAAGAGACAGTGGTGACTTCCGCAAACACTGGAAAAGCTGGTTCACTTAGCTGACCAAACTCTTTCATTTGAATGCTAAATTAATATGTCCAGTGCTCTTCCTACTTTGTTATAAACTAATAATGATATTACAGGCACCGTACACATTCTCGTACAAAGCAAACCATTAAATGCAATCTCTGAGAAAAATATAAGCCTTGCTCAAAACATTTTGGTAAAGCCAGTAATACAACTACGTGCAGCTAAAATCATAGCTTGAAGGTCTTGCAGCCTGTTTGAAACCTTTTACAAAGGAAATTGTTTATAAATTCATAATGTGTGTGTGTGTGTATGTGTGTGCACGTTGTGTGTGTGTGTGTGCGTGCGTGCATGTGTGTGTGTTGTGTGTAACCAAACATTTTTATTGCGATAGCAATTATATGGACAGTCTCGGCTGAATTTTGCCGTCGCCGTCGCCGTCATGCACCGTATATATATAAGTATGTATATATACATAAAAGCCCCAAAGAAAAATAATTCAGAAAAATGCTTCCACAGCGCGGAATCGAACCAGGGACCTCTTGCTCCGCAGCGAGCGGCGCTAACCGCTACGCCACGAAATGCAGATCGTCCACGTAGCTAACGGCGAGCGTTATATACACACCCTTTACCGCTGGACGAACTCAGAGACGGCTGGCGCTTATAAGCGTTTCTTCATTACCAGCGAGATGGCGCTAGGAGCACGACGGGCACATTTAAAAGTCGTCGGCGAGCTCGCTCGCTTCTTCTTAAATTTGCGCAGGGAGAACCTTGCCCTTCCGCTGTCTGCTCGCGCGGTTTTCTGGTGGGGAGGGGAAGAGGGTTGTTTCAAGCTTTCACTGTGGTGTCCGCGCTCATGTTACGGAGCGTACGAAAGTCACTCCAGCTCAAGGGACGCCGCTAAACGAACAAACAGACGATGAGCGCGAACTATCAAGTGTCACAGCTCGACGCTTGAAGCTCGCTAGTTTCCTTCGCTGCTTCGGCCACCTTGGCAACAGGAGCGCTGTTCAAACTGAGAGTATCCACTGGCGAGCCTCACTTCGTATAGCATTAGTTTCTTGCTATCGCATTCATTGCTTCGCCCTTGCGGCGAAACTGTGACCTTTTTTTTTTTTACAGGTTGGGCCATATGAGTACAACCTGCTGATGAGTCCAGACATCAACACAGGCCTACACCATCGCTGGTTCTACTTTGAAGTGGCAGGCATGCGCAGTGATGTGGACTACACATTCAACATTGTAAACTTTGACCGCAGTGGAAGCCTGTACAAAGAAGGTAAGCCACTCATGACTAGTGTTTTCGGATAAATCCGAAAAAATCCGATAAACATTCGGCTTTTGACAATTCGGATTGATCCGATAAACTCCGATTTTAACGGTCATATTGGCCGGTAAAATCGTAAGGATTCCCCTGTGGCTTTGTGCTGCAAACGGGTGGTTGTCAATTTCCCTCCCCTAACCCTTCCGCCACCTTGTGGGTTTCCGCAGAGCCAATATGCAACCCTGTTCCGTTCTTTATCGAAAGCCCATGTTCTAAGCAGTCGTTGATACATCGGCCGGTTTGGCCGATATTAACTTTATCTCACGTCAACGGTATCTTGTACACCGCATCCATCCCTCATTTAACAAAGGGCTTGACACGCACGGGGCGAGAGATGTCTATGTACGTAAGGCCCCCGGCAACGCAATACATCTTGATATGCGGTCCCCTGGTGGCGCTGGCCAGGGCGCGCCAGACAACGTCGAATATACGGACCTCGTAAGGTATGCTAGCGTCTATTGCAGATAAGTTTTGAGGTTGTGATAAGCACAAACATAAATGTTTTGTATTCAAGTATTTGTGTTTGTGCATTCATACCTTCCAGACATCGAAAATATGCTTCGTGTGTTTTGACGTTTTCTTGTTGAAATATGATTTCATGTACGATTTGGAGTATTGAGCATAGTGCAAAATTAGACTCCGAATTTTGGAAAATTTGGGATTTACTAAAAATAAACTCCGAAAAACACCATCCGAATTTCAAGAAAGATAAACTCCGAAAATACAGAGCCCTACTCATGACCAATGCCCCAATAGCCTTTGCTCCTATAGCCAGGCACAAACGGTGGATTCTCCATATTTTTGATGCTGTAACAAACCTTTTTCATATACATTCTTGCTGTTCTGTTGAATACCATGTATTTATTGCCACAATTTAGCGAAGTAATTTTGCTTTGCACTTCCAGTGTTAGAAATGGTTACAGCCATTTCACATACATAAATCCTGTATGGTGTGTAAAAAAAAATAGAAGAGCGTCGTCAGACAGTCAAGGCACCATTTTCATGCATGCTTTCACACGTAAATGTTACCAGTGAGTGGAAAGAACAGTGGCCATTGACTCGAAGATAGGGCACAGTACTTTTATAGTCTTTTGCACCAGCATAGAAACCATACTTGGCGTGCTCAGTTTGTGATCACAGTCCTACAGACATTTTTTAGTTACATGCTGTGCCATTGAAATCAAGACAGGAGACACACACGAACGCTGACTAACAGCTGAGTCACTTCAACGTTTGCACTTCAACGTGCCTTTGCAGAGAACCTAGCCATATTACCCACAGATATGCTCCCTAAACACAGCAGTCAGTTATTGTAACTGTAAAAAAATGCCATTTGGAATGTGCTCACATGGTTGAAGTGTGGAAACACGGTCGGGGTGATGAAAGCAATATTGTCTCAGTGTCATTGCAAATGTGTTAATACTGTGAATTAATATTGCCACTTGCAACTTGCCACAATATTTATGTTGATGGTGTGTGATTGATAATGGCATGTAAACATGGTACCACATTGCCACAAGAGCCAGTAGTAGCATATTTTTATGCTTTACCCTTGTCTGCAATGTTTCAGAACTTTTGATTCCATAATTAGCTGTGATATTTCTGCAGGATTATTCTTATAGAGCTTTCTAAAGAGGTACTATCGACCCGTGCTGTCCTAAAACTTGTGAAGCGAATATTGCTACTGAAGCACCGAAACCTCTAACATAGTGAAGGAAAAACAGTGCTAAAAATCGACGAGGACCAAGGAACACATTGATGAACCACCCCAAGTTTCTCTTCTAGTGCTCTAACATAGGGAAATTTTTTAATCATGGAAGCTTTTTGTGAGAAATATGGCTCGACTTTGTTACATTTTGACTGCATCTATTTTGTTATTCTGTTAACCCTCTGTTGAGGGTCATTACAGGGAGGATGTGTTCAGTTAAGGCTTGCACATGAAAAAGGAAGTAATGCCCAAATAAAAAATGAGACGACAATCAGTAAAAAAATGTGCCTAGGCAGCAGTTTAATTGTGCTTGCAAGCTTATCTAACCAGACACATTGCATCATAATTAAATGTTTTTATAGAGTGAAGGAAAAAAAGAAAATGTGCTTCATTCATTGCACCTAAGCAATAATAAACACTGTGACGCATGTATTCTAACATAGTAGTGCTAGCTACTGCTGTAGTGACTGTGGCGTCATGATGCTCAATGCGAGCTTATGCATTTGATTCTCAGCTAGGACAATCTCATTTCACTGGGAACAGGAAGCAAAAGGGCTCGTGAAATGGGGTGGTCTTAGAGTACACCGAAGAAACCCTGAGTGGTCGATAGTAAACCAGAATCTACAGTTACAGTGTCGTGTATCTTCGGTGTTCATGCGTACAAATGAGAGAGTGAAAATTTACAGCATTTATGTAAAACACCACAGTCATATGTGTGAAACACACCTGAATGTGGTGTAGAGTGCAAAAGATGACCTGTCTTTAGTCACAGTTCCAAAATGGCTGACCGACTGCAGGATTCTGCTGTCGAGCATGAGGTTGTCAGTTCAATTCCCAGATGATGCAGCTGCCTTTAAACGGGCCAGAATACAAGAACATCTGGCGTAATTTGTATATTAAAAATTTTTCAGGTGAGTAAGGTTAGCTTTACTGTTGGGTGTATCCTGTGGTCCGACACTAACTTGCAGGCACGACTACCTATGAATTATTACCTTCAGCGTTGGTTGCTAGAATGTAGACTAGCACGATATGGTGAACGCCGTAGAAGTGAAGTTTGAAATTGAGTTAGTGCCAAATATGCCGGTGCAGGCCAGTGCCCGCTGCTCTTCTCTGTCCGAGATGCGGCCAACGGCCGTGGCTGGCGTCGTATTGGTGGTGGCATCAGCTACCAGCGCAACCTGCACTGGCGAGCTGACAAGGGACCCCTCTTCACACTGAGCTTCACTGTCCGCTTTCCCCATGCTGGAGATGTGTGCTACATTGCCAACAACTTTCCTTATGGTTTTTCTCTCCTTAAGGTAACTTACTGTTATTGTTCCAATATTAGTCAGTGAAACCCAGATATATTGAACATTTGTAACACTCCTTGCAAATCTTACGCAAAAGTATTGCACATTACAACGCACATATATGAAACTCCAGTTCACGTTCATATTCAATACATGAACGCCATTCTGCGCTCTTGCAAGTGCATTTTTCCTAACTGGCCTGTGGTAACTTGCGGCATCAGAAATGTTCGTATGTGCTGACTACCCGGCACTGTTTTTGTAGATGGTGTCAAACGGCACACTGAATCAAGGGAACAGTGCAAGCAATTGAGGGAAAATTGAGCGACGTGTGCGTATGAAAATATGGATGGCTCATACAGCAGTGATCTCATTTGTACTCCATATACAGTAATACCTCATTAACTCAAAGTAGTAAAAACCAGAAAAAATGTCCAGATAAGCAGATTTTAGAGATAAGCGAAGTTGCGCAAGTTCTATTGAGAAGTCCAGTTTTATCTAAAAACGTTATTACTACTGACCACTTTCCTAACAGGAGCGCCTAACTGGCTGTTTGTAAAGGTTTTAAAGAAAAATAATGACATACCAGAGCTCTCAACCAGCTGTGTTTTGGGCACTGCCTTTTTATTTAGTGCAGAAAGACAGACTAAGGCTAGTCTGCCTCTCAGTAACACTTGCACCTAGCAAAGCTTTCTCTCGAGTTCCTTAACACTTTGCATGCGGCGGTCATCCCCGCCACTACACTCAACTTTATTTTGCGTCAAGCGAAGCTTGTTTGTTGTTTCGGTTGATGTCGTCACCCCTTGAGTAGCTGCGTCAACATTGCCACAATTACTGTGTGTGACGCCACATTGCTTCGCTTGGTCAAACCAGCCGATGTTGCAGGTTAGATCAGTGTAGCCCATCACGAAGTCCAAAGAATCGGCCTTTTCCGTCAATGTTGTGACTGGAAGGCTGCCTCCTGTCGCACGATGCAGCCACACAATTAGCACCGTTTTGACGTCCGGAAACTTCGAGCCTCGAATCTGCTTCTTTGACTAGGGCTACCTTTCTTTGCAGCATCAGTAACTTGCTTTGCTTTGGCGGTGTTATCCTCACCACGCGACGAATCCAGGCGACGTGCCTTGCGTAAATAAAACAATACTGAAATCGCATCTCTGACGCTAAACAAAACGAAGTTTACGAACTGCGCTACCTTGCAGGGCCTGCCTGTGCACGTCTATAGCGTCACATGACGTGACACAGGTTGCTTGACAAAGTTGGTATGCCGCTTGGTTCCAACTTCACATTCGGCAGCAGCGTCTGCTTTGTCATAAGTGCGGCATCGCGCGAACCTTGTGAAATGGTTTGGTGGCGAAGTTTTTGTTCCACTCTCTGTCAAGATTTCGAGGCAACCGAAAGTCGGCACAGAAATACTTTGAGATAAAGCGCAATAAATACATTTCACGTATGAGAAATCGTTCAGTACTGCAGAAAATTTCGACTTAGCCGATTTTTCGAGATATGAGAGTTCGAGGTATTACTGTAATGATGGAGTTTCTTCAGTAGCTTCACAGCAACACAGCGGTGTGATGCGGTAAAGGCTACTATTATCAGAGATAACTAACTGCCATTGGAAAGAGGACCGCCACGCTGCATCAATAACGTGAAAGCATGCATTCCGCAAGAAAGTGTGAATGAATGAGGAATGAGGGAGTCAAGTACCATGCCTTCGATGTGGCTTTGAAGAACAACTTGGTAAATTTCCCCGTTTCACATTGAGAGGCTGGCCTACATGTGCAGGGATTTTAGATAAGCTTCAGATAGACATATTTCTTTATTTCATATTACAGATACATTTATCTACATTGCGATACCCTTCAAGTTCTAAGTTTAACTGGGGTAGCACATTAGCAGAAGCTCTAGCTTTGGATACACGGAGTGATGTTATCTTTCAGTCATTCTTGCCAGATGGATAACATTGTTTTATGATAATAGGTGAAGATAATTCAGTCTTAACATGAGTACTCCCCAATTACCTAATTCCAGCAGCATGGGATAGTGATGCTTTTAGGTTGGGTGATCATTTTCATGTGGTTGTATGGAGAAAACTGGAATGCAGCGTACATGAATGACATGAAATCATCACAAAGAAAGCTAGTATGGATAAGATTTACAAAGCATAACAGTGTTAGCCTGTGGTCATGGGATTTAATGCTTAGCTTAAAGTGCCATATCATTTTCATGTGGTTGTATGGAGAAAACTGGAATGCAGTGTACATGAATGACATGAAATCATCACAAAGAAAGCTAGTATGGATAAGATTTACAAAGCATAACAGTGTTAGCCTGTGGTCATGGGATTTAATGCTTAGCTTAAAGTGCCATATCAAGTTGTGACATTCAAAAAAATTACTGATAAAGAAAAGAGGGGAGAGGGTATATTGTGCGAGTACGTTCACATGGAACTAGGCTGTGTGCTGCGTGGAACAAAGTTCGTTATCTTTAGTAGTTTTTGTGAATTAACAACACGGGAATGAGTGTATGTTGTTCAAACCATTTCTGCTTACAGATGTGCTGCAATGGTGCTCATCTTTCGTGCATAAAAAGCTGCTGTCATAAGAGAAAAATTTTCTTTTTGCTAAATGTGCAGGCACACCTTAAACTTTGGCTCAGCTCATATGACCGTGGTAGCATATTCCTGGAGCGTCAGGAGCTGTGCAGGACCATGGCTGGCAACCCCGTGCCTCTGCTGACCATTACAGCCCAGCCCTTGGAATGTGAGTTACTATACTTGACAAGGGAGTGTGGTGACTGTTAGATAAATAATGCCTGCGCAACACACTTTGAAATTAAAGTCAACTACACTTGCAGGTAGACACATAAGGCTGCTTCCTTCGAAAATCCACTGCCATTTCAATGCTTTCGAACAGAGGCCTGGACACAAGATCTTGGCACACTAGTAATAGCTAAGGAAGATTAGTGAATTGCACTGATCACTCCTGTTGAGAGGTAGCATTGCGTTCCAACTGGAATTAAGGTGGACATAATAATGGGAAAGAAAATCATATCAGCTCTTCTATTAATTTTTTTAATTTATTTATTCAATACTGCGGACTCATGGTCCAAGCGTGATAGTTAATACAAAATACAAAAGTGGCAGCAATGACAGAACAATATATATATTTTTATATAGCTTTTTTTTATGCACAGGGCAGTCTTCTTCCTCTGCTTTTTTTTTATGAACTGGTGTTGGAAAGAGGACCGCCGATGCTGTGTCAATAACATTAAAAGGCCTCCCGTTGGGTAACAGAAACATGCAATATTAAAATTCAGAGCTAGTATATATGTGCATACCAGCCACTATCCATGTAGTAGTAATACATGTGTATATTCAGCGGGCTTGTGTGAATATTCCATATTTTAGAGTGTGCAATCGAATATTATGACATGGTATTATTCACTTCGGCTACTGTACACAGTTGGTCTGATGTGTCATAAGCATCGCAAACTGAATATTACTGATTTGAGCACCTTCTAATGTAAACTGAATGGGTGTGCAACATGCAGTCATTCTATAAGTGGAATGAAAGCTGGTTCACTCATCCAACCATTCACTCACTGATTGATTGATTGATTGATTTAGCGAGTAAGTGAGAGAGAGAGAAAGCTCATATATAACCACAAACTAAATATTCATGAAGTGAGCTTCTTTTGCCGTTTCTACTTCGGATGACACTGCTAATTCTGGCACTGAAGTGGTTTTGTCTATTTAGTTGTGCACACATCTAACCAACAACTTTTATTCTGTTAACAGTGTCCAGGCCATATATACTGCTAATGGCTCGAGTACACCCTGGTGAAACAAATTCTTCGTGGATAATGAAAGGTGAGCATTGATCTGAGTGTCTCCTGGTGTCGGCACATAAATGTTTACGTAATATAAAATGACACCATTTTTATCAGGACATTCCTTTAACACTGTAGCAGTGTACATACCATATTTACTTGCATAATTTGCACACTATTTTCGCGAAATTGGAGCTCCGAAGAGGGGGTGCGTAAATTACGCGGAGATTTCACGAACACATCCGAAATAATGCGCAATATATAGTCCTAATGCACACAGTATATACATTAAAAAAGGGAATCAATTATAGCACAAACGAGGGGTACTTGTTTATTTAACAGAATTAGCATGTACTTTAACCAGCCATATCTGGTCATGCACAGTCTAGTCAGAATCACTGGTCGAGAAGTCCGACTGGGAATCATTGCCGCGGCCGCTGTCACTGCCCTCCCAAAGCGCATCGTCCTCGGTTCCATCGAGCGCGTTCGACAGCCCCGTCTCCTTGATGCGTCTTGACAATGCTGGGAGAAACGAGGTCCCACGGCACGGTGATACCGATGGACCTAAGCCTTGCACATACGTACAGTCGAACCCGGGTATATCGAACTCACCAAAAAACGTTTATTAGTTCGATATATGGCATAATTTGATATAGGCCCACTATAGGATTTGATGACACAAAGGCACAGACCAATAAGAAACGCACTTTATTAATATGGTGGCTTACTTGCGTGCCCTACTTTAGAACAAAATAGTCTTGGATTTTCTGTTTCAACGACATCGCTGCCTGGGTCAGCACGCACGCCTTCACGTTGTCCAACGAGTCGGAGCAGCTGAGGCCGCAACCTTCCATATTCACGCAATAGCGCCGGACCAATGCAAGTGCACTAATCCCTTCGGAGAATGTAGGCAAAGGCCATCGTCAATTTCCTTATTGCTGTCGCTTTGGCTCATGGTCGGCACGACGTATGCAACATAGTCCTCATCTTGTAGCTGGCATATGATGGCGACATCGTCTGCACTGACGAACTCGTTGAATGTCGATCCGTTGATAGCACCCGGGAACTCTGCAAGCTGGCTGCAAACTTTGGCGGAAACACCTGCGGTGTCTTCAGTGCTGTTTTCGGAAGTTGGGGTGTCATCAGCAGGCATGCGGAAGCCGGCATGTCTAAAGCAGTTGGAACTTCCTTGGAATCTTGTACGCGGCGGCGACGTCGAACTTCTCACCGCGCTCGACTCGATTTATGACTTCGAGTTTCGCAGCAAACGGCAAATTCTGCCTCCTTGCACAAGCCATGACAACAGCGCGCCAAGAAAGATCACAGAGCGCCAACAGGCAACACCACCAGCATGGGCCACGCTGAATGAGGACTCGAGGAAACGAGGCAGCAGCAGTCATGCAAGCATAAAGAAAGAAAAAATGGCGCTCACTTGTACCGCCTCCGCGCCCCGGAGAAAGCACGACGGCCTCTGATTGGCTGTAAGCGCTGCGAGCAGGCCAGGATCATTTTTTGGAGGGGGGTGTTCGCCCGTGCACAGCCGGGTCTAAACCACTTTTTCTAGGGTGACGCCGGCAGTTTTCCCCGCCACCGCGAGGGAAAGCCAACTTGCTGGGGCACTTTTGACGCACATGGAGTTTGATATATCGGTTGTCGTTGCTATTTTAGTTCGATGTAACAGTAAATTTTGCTGTATATTCTCAATGTAAATTTACCGTGCTTAGAAATTGTTCGATATACGGGATAATTTGATATAAACGGGTTCGATACAGTCGGGCTCGACTGTGTTTGAAAAGGTATTTTTCAACGGCAGGAAACTTTCCCTGCTTCGGTCCTCGGAACGCTCTCCTTCCCAGTCTTGTATTGACAAGCGAACTCTTCTGCTTCATCCGTACCATACGTGACTCTTGTTCACATTGATGTGCTTGGCGGCGACTTGGTTCCCGTTTTCTTCGGCAAACTCTATAACAGTGAGCTTGAATTTCGCCATATAGTTATTGTAGCCCAGCGCAAGAGAACAGTGATAACGCGACTGGCTGATGGCGAAACCTAAACTTCCGCAATCAACCAAGGCTGCACTGCAGCACGGACGCAGAGAACGAGGGGCAGTGAGGGGAAAAGTTGGCGCGATTGGCCCTCACACGCCTCTGATTCAGAATATAGTCCGTGCCGTGTCGCGCGCTTGCGTTCTCACAGCGGGAGAACGCTTGAGCAGTTCCGACAACCCGTGAACAGGTTTGAGTGTTCGGGTACGGTCGTTAGAATATAATATTCTAGGGACCGTAGTTCGGGGGTTTCCGGAGAATAGAACGAAGTAATTGGAAGAAGGGGACTTCGCACTTGCAGTCCGTCTTGTGTATGACTGCACTCGCCTGCTCGGCGAGGCATGCGGTAGTCCAAAGTCTCTCCGTGCTCTCGCGCCGGCGAGCTGGCTTGGGCGGGACAGGGCGTGCAAAATGTGCGAGTAAATATTTTTTTTTAGTAAAGCTGGCTGAATGTTAGGGGTGCGCAAATTATACGAGGGCACAAATTATGTGGGTAAATACGGTAGTTAAGTGACGCAACAGCCCATCTGGACGTGTATTCCTTTCAGCTTTAGTTCTCGTCTCAGAAAAGACTCCTAGCCTGTTTTTTTCAGGGTTTTCCTAAGAACTATTGTCATTAAGAGTTTTCGAACAGGTTCCCCAAAGAAACAGTGTCAAAGCCACTGTGTATGTGTGAGACCCAAACAGCATTTGGATTTTGCATTGGGCATGCTATTTCTCGAATTTAGGGGCAGCCCCAAAACTTTTTGCATAAACAAACATGGCGGTGCCCATTGAAGCGACTGCTCTTGGCCAAAATCAAATTGACGCAATTTGTGAGCAACTGATGCCGTTATGAATAAATAAATGCTGGTGTTGGCTATCGCTTCCTCCCATCTTACACATACAACAAATATTGGCAGAATAATAGCTCATGTTTGTTGATTTGAGAGCTTGTTGGCTTAACACAGCTGGTGACTCAAAATTGGGATTTTATTGGCTGATGACTGCAAATAATGTGGACTTACAAAATGAACGGTGATTACCAGAGAATTTATTTTTATTTCTTCTAGGGACTGTACTACTACAACTTTCAAATAGGCTTGTGCGAATATTCGAGCACTTCAAATATTCGAACGAATATTGCAGTATTCTTATTTGCTTTGATTCCAATTTAAATTATTGGAAATTTCGAAGTATTCGAAATGAACGAACAGGTGCATATTAGTCCGCATGTAACACCCCCCCCTTCCCCTATAAAGGTGGTTTCACTGCAGTGGTAGGGTGCTGTACCATGAATACAGCTTTCCAGGGAAAATCTGCACTGCCGTGAAGCTTCAGTTCAATGTTTAAAGGAGCGCTGACACAAAAATTTTGCACCTTGTTTTTTTTGTTGCAATAGATAGCTTATGATCCACTTATCACGGCTGCAAACCTCGTTTGCGCGAGTGCGCGACGGTTATTTATTTAGAGACGTTTTTAGAGCGCCCAGTCGCAGTTTCGGTTTCAAAGAGCACCGAGCTAGGCAGCACTACTTCGGGAGGACGGGTAAACACAGCTGGCCATGTGAACACGCAAAATTGTGACGTAGGCGGCGCGCGAACGTGGGTGCAGTGGGCGCCGAACCAGGTCAAGTGGCGCCAGCTATGGAGGATTAGAAACAACTAACAAACGCGTAATCTATGTCCTCCGAGCATTCGGAAGCGCCCATCTCGACTCGCTAAGCTTACAGCATCGATTATTTGACTATGGCTCTCAAAAACAGTGCCGAATCGGGACGAATACATTGCTGTCGAAGCTTAAGGACATGAATATAAAGCAAATGGAAGCATCAGTTCGGAACTTACACGTTACAGAGCGCACGGCAGCCAGTTGATAGATTCGAAGTGGACGACAACCGATTTTGGCAGTGCTGCCATGTTTTTCGGAGGCGCGAATGACTCGCCGGCGAAGCTTGCCGTGCAAGTTGGACAGCTCTCGCGCGTGCGGCGACGGCCGGCGTTCTGCGGCACCGCGCCGTTGCGGCACGCTTGCCACTAGCGTGAGCGGGCCATAACATCTGCCAACGGGCACGACGAGTGAACAGCGGAAGAGAACACAACTAGCACACGCAAAGCCGCAGGCACGGAGGAAGAAATGGCAGGTAGCACGGCACAAGCGCAAGGGCACAACCAGCCACCAGCCAACACGAACTCGTGACGTAGGTTTGTTTACACATCCGCTGCGTTGATGTCGGCGTCGCGAAGCGCTCGCATCTCGCTCAGTCGCGCGGCATGCACTTTAAAATTGATTTTAAATATGTTCTAGGCTATATTGGCCCTTGATATTTCGTAGACGTTGTGTACGGCTCCACATACATCTATTTCACTCATTATCTCGCCTTCAAAATTTTGTGTCAGTGCTCCTTTAAATGAACATATTGCCCTCACATTGATTCACCATTTTTTAAGTTTAAAAGCTTGTTATACCGGCTTATATGCTCTAAGTATAATAAATTTTAAAACGTAACATATTTTACAGGTTATCACTAGCATTCTACCGAAAATCGAATCCTGCTACTATTTAAGGTTGCTTCCACTTCCTTTGAACCAAAAAGAATGACATTTGCACATGCCTTGTTTCAATTTTTTGTGCAGGTTGGTTGGGTCATGACGAATATGCTCATTTTTCTTTATAATATGTGATTATACCATCCGAATTCGATTCAAAATTATTTGACCAAATTACTGTTCGCTTCGAATTCGCTTCTAACCTAAAATGTACTATTTGCACATGCCTACTTTTAAATGACAATTTTAAGAATGCGTGTACCGAAGCAAACTCCTGTATCAGCTTTTAATTATCATCCATTGCGGCTTGCCTTTCTGGCCACTGTACCACTGCACGAGCAAGACGCAAATAGTGAGCATAAGAACCCATTTGCAAACTTGTACCTCCTGTGTGGCCAAAGCCAGCACACGCGAAGTACTATTAGGGCCCCTATTCGAAAACTCCCTATTATGTTTCCTCTTTTTTTTTCTGCGCACTACAAATATCGATGTTGAAGGCGGGCACAAATGAATCTGAAACAGCTTTTTCTTTGTCCGTGCTGTAGTGTGCACGTATCTCACAGGAGTACGGCCACTAGCGTGGGTTCGCACTTAGCAAGCCACAGGGCCGCGTTTGCCGTCGCCTCGCGTGAACTAGCGCGCCGCTGCCCACGTGCGTTCGGGCGCAACAAAGGCGCCAAGCGCAGCACGGCGAGTACACAGTACTGTTCTCGAAATCCGCAACACTTTAATGCCTGCAGCAACACCACAAATGCAGTACAACGCCCGCTCCCAAAGGCGGCGGGAGAAGCAAAACAAGCTTAACCACGCCACGGGCAAAAACACAACACAAAGGGTGCCGCTAGCACGTCTCCGCGGGCAAAGGCTCATGGCGACACGCCGCTGAGGGAAACAGTCCCTCACAACTACGCTGCGTACTCTCACGATCAGCGACCACAGGGCCCGATCGCTCGAGTGGGGGCAAACTCCGCTCGCGTTGGCTTCTATAGGTACGGTTTCGGTGTAGTATGACCACGCGTGAACACACCGCACCGCTCTTTGGCCTAGCTTTCGGAAAGGACAACGTAAGGTAAGCGCTCGCCGCTGGCGCAAGGCACCGTTAGCGAACTCCATCCGAGCGAGCCCCAAAACAGAGGAGCCGACGGACGGGAAGCAAAACACGTGCTTACCCTACGAGGTCCAGAGACAGTCTGACACCCCCACGGCGCACAAGACTCGAGTGCGGCGCCACTGTCGAGATCCAGCGCTGGGGTGAGGGAGGTTAACGTCACCCCCGCTCGCCCAGCGCCGTAGGATGGCGAAGGAGGGGAGCGTCATGATCGGACATGAGGATGGCAGAAATAGGCGAAAAACCCGCGCAATGGAGACGGGCAAGCCTCGATCCCCACAGTGCGCTGCAGGTGTTTCTAAGACCTTGTAGAAGGCGGAAGGATAGCGATGTGTGTCTTTCTGCTTGGTTGCATTCTTCCCCTTTTTTATTGTTTGGGTATCTGATCGCTAGCCTCCATAAAAACATGCTTTCACAGTTCTTATTAATGATAGTATTTTACAATTAGCAGTCCTAAATAAAAGGTGCAGTTTGATATACTTTTTTACTGAAAATGCTCTCCTCTTAATTGCTAGTATTCACCACACAAATGTGGCCACTGAAGGTGTTCTTTTTATTTTCAGGAATAATTGATTTCCTCCTCAGTGACAAGCCAGTTGCACAGCGAGTCCGTGAAACCTTTGTGTTCAAAATTGTGCCAATGCTGAATCCTGATGGTGTTATCAATGGATGGTAAGGAAGGCTTCCTCATACCTTTGCACTTTAATTCTTAATCTTTACGTTCTTATGGCAGTGTACGTATGAACACATTAAGAATTTTGTTGCATCATTGCCTGGAAGCATGGGAATAGGACTACACCTTTCAACTTAGGGGGGGATGTGGCAGTGGAAACTATTTTTGTTATTTATGGAGTAAAGTGATTAAATTTGGCATGCAGATGCAATTTGTTATGCTGATATCATAACTTAAACCGGTTCTGAGCTAGCTTAGTTTATGAGTTACAATATGTGATATACTCTCATTGTCATCCACAAATTAATTAATGAATTTTACATAAGTCTGGCAAGATTTTTGCACAAGGATATTCACAAGAGCCCACTCTGTGCCGTAAAGCCATTGGCTTATTTTTTAATGCTCAAATAAGCAAACAAAAAATTTTTTAAATGTCCTGTACATATTGTCTTACTAACAACTTTTACAAAAAGCCAATTATAAAAATCTATGTTGTGCAGACAAATATGGACAGCTTTACGGCACTCGCCAATGTTTCAGAATCCAAGTGCAGAAAACGGAACGGTTTTATCTTTCTTTGTTGTTTAATGGCACGAGGATGATGGCAGCAACTGCACAAAAAATGAAAGCTGAGGAAACAGAGCTCGGAGCTAAGACAATCGAACTCGGAAGGCAGCTGGCTTCATTTTTTGTTGGAGAAATGCAGCATTGTGGCTACCTTGAGCTCTCATCTTTCCTCTTTACGATGATGCCAAGATTGTGGCACTGTGAGAAGGGAAAGCTGGGAGATTTGCATTTTCTAAAGCCCGATTTTCTCAGTTTTTGATGACAGCACACTAGCAAAATGCTCTTTTCTCAACTTCTACTGCTTATATTGTTCTAATATTTCACCATGACGTAAAAGATGGTCTGAGAATTGCAAAAAAAAAAAAATTGAAAAAAATTGAACATTTTCAGCAAATTTACCATTCCCACTGCCATGTCCCCCCTTTAAAGTAACTAATGTCTTTACTTAACCTCTTCACTGTCCAACGCTTTGCCTTATCACTACTGAATTTATTATACATTTAAATTGGGTAAAAGAATTAGGTACATATGACAGTGGCTACACTACTTCTTCATGGCAAGGTGAAGATGTTCATGTCATGTACAGTATGGCTCATTCTTAACCGTTTGAGGGTCGAATTTTTTTGCGAAATGCAGTCCAAAAATGTGTAATTTTTTTTTGCTGAAATAAATTCTTCAGACAATTCTATTTCAGAAAAAAATTGTCTAAAATTTGCTTACCGTAAAGTGACAGAAAAATCATTTTTGTTTTTACATACACATGGTTTATTTGTAGTAACATCAAGCAAAATCCTAAAAAAAACACTTATACGATTTTTTTTATAAATAAAAAATATGCATTTTATTAAACATTGCTCACAGGCATGCAAAAATAAATGTACCAGAGTACTTTTCCGGTAAAAGTTCGTGCTGCCCAAAACAGGAAACGTGCTGGCAGTTGTGCTGCAAAAGTACGAAGGCTGCACTGCACAAGAGTAGTCAAAATTGTACAGTAGCCTGCACTGCATAAGAGAACAAAGTGTCTTAAAAGTTAAGCATATCTGTGTTATTTGGTCAAAGTGCATAGATAAGCTGAGCTCACCATTTTTGTGAAGAAGAGCTACAAGAATGAAAGAGGCAAAAGAGGGAGAAAAACGTAGATGAATTGAAGCATTTTAATTGTGCTAATACATTGCTTTTGTGCAGTCACCGCTGTTCATTGGCGGGCCAGGATTTGAATCGGCAGTGGTCATTCCCAGATCCTGACTTGCACCCCACAATCTATCACACCAAGGCACTTCTAGCCTACTTGGCACACCAAGGACGAACTCCACTGGTCAGTCCCTCAACAAAATTTTTGATCTTGTATTATTGCTATTCAATTAGTGAATATAGATTAAGAATTAGTTTTTAGACAAGCTTGATGAGGATTCCTTCCAAGCCACACCTCCCCTGTTTTTTCATTGCTATAAAACTTCCAGCGGCATGAACACATATTTTTTAACAGTCAGTGAAACGTGATAAAGAGAAACACGAGAGTCTTGAGGCATTGTGTGTTCATAGAGTATTTTCTTAATGTGCTTTGCACGGGACACATTTTCTGTATCAGTAACGTGCAATATTGCAGGGCCCTTTTTCTCACCAGTGCAAGAGTGCTTGAACTTCTTTGCCCTGAAGCACCTTAACGTGACCATAAAGAAATTCTTGTCCCTTCTTTGCTGCTGCTGAATTCACCAGTTGTGAATTCAGAATAGACTTTCTAAATACTATTTCTTTTTAGAAAGATGTTCTTTTCACCTCCTTAAAATGTATGATGTGGGATACAAAGTCTTATTCTTGATGTTGCGAACCTTGTCGCATCGATGCTGCAGGTTATGTGCGACTTCCATGGCCACTCACGACACTTCAATGCGTTTCTCTATGGCTGCTCACCGTCTCGTTCATGGTTGCTCCATGACAAACCCGAAGAAGATGACGATATTTGTGAGGTTAGTGTTTGATGCGTGTTCTGTAGCTCGTGTTTTAATGAAACAGTATAATCATGGAGTGCCTGTATGTAGCATTAACCAGGTTGCAGCCACGTCCTTGCAGAGTCTTCCAAAGCCATAAATAGAATGAGCGTGTTGGAATTATCTGTCAAGCCTTTCACGATATGACTGAGCCCTGGGCATTCACATCAGTGTGACAGGCATATAAACAAAATGTAATGAATGCAGTCAAATGATCAATTTCAGCTATGAAGGTGGGGATGAATATTGATTACGTTACGTAAGGGATGTGATGCTCAAACATTCGTCAAGATAGGTGATTGTCATCACTGTGCTTATGAATGTGAAATATGGGCCATGCCCAATGTTAGAACTTCAATAGCAGGCACAGTTTTGGCTTGAGAAGGAAAAAGCGTAGTGCAAAAGGAACAGCGACGACACGAGAACGCAGGACAAGACTTGCGCCAGACCTGTGTTCTTGTGTTGTCCTTGTTTCCTTTGTGCTACGCTTTTTCCTCCTCAAGTCGTGAACGAACTCGCACAACAAAACGTTTTACTGAAAGCCAGTTTCAGTTTAGATATTATTTTTTTTGCTGTTGGCAAGCTTGAGATGAGCTATAGGTATTTATTCTGTAGGAAAACAACCTTCAGAACATTTTTCAGTAGTTTTGTACATGACAGAATTTTTTTTCTGGCTGGCCTTTTTGCTGGCTGCGCTTTTTGTAGTGATGTGAAGTAGTGCTGTGTATGACATACTGGTTCTTTGTTCATATCCAGCCTTTCTTGCTTAGCACAGCGTTTCATACCATTCGCATTCACTGCTCTCAATCTCTATTTGAACCCAATTTTCCAAGTGGAAGCAATTTAAATGAATGGGCAGCACTGCCATGTTTAGCATCTTGCCACTTTTCATGTACAGCAGACTCCCGTTAAGACGAACTCGAAGGGACCGCGGTCATCTGTTCGTCTTATCAGGAGTTCGTCTTATCAGAAGTGCCCTCAAAAAGAGACATGCTAACATGCCAAGTGCATCCAAATATGTTACTTGAAAACACTGAATGGAGTAGACTTACAGTGGGGGCAAAAAGACAAGAAAAAGTATTTATTTGGCTCATCTAGAAAAAAACTATGCCTTCAAGCAGAATAATCACACGAATCTTACGAGCACCCGATTTCGCGTGTTCAAAAATAAAAATGCTCGTGAAGATGTTTGCTACCACATTTTCATGATAAAACTGTAACACGCTCCTATGTTGCCGATTAGAAAAAAAATTAAGAGACAAGCACAATTTTCCTTCAAAGAATGTAAAATTTATTGTCCTGGCAGTTCGTTTTCTTCTGTGAGCCTGTTTTGCTGGCTCTGGATACGCCTCGGTCGCGCGCTGTTGCCTTGACAAAGTCATTATACGCTGAGTTGCTTAAGAAAATCTGCAAGGTTTTCTTCGAAGTCCGGATATTTTCCCGTTTTCGGCCCGTAGTAACTTTTCCTGATCGACGTGCAGCTGAAGATATCCCATCGGGCTACTCACGGTCACGAGCCTCGCCACGAAAAAGACACAACGCAGCTATATTCACTGTGCAAAATAGCCTTCCCTTGTCGTGCGCTTCCATAATCAAAATGGCTTATCACAATTTGCACTTCACTGGGAACAGATACAACGCACACAGGTCCTACGCGAACCAACGCGAACTGACCACAAAATGTGCTCGGCCGCCATTGTGTGATGGCGATGACAATGCACCTGACCCCTCTGACGGGAGTGCGCCGCGATCGCGGTTTCGGTTTCGTACTCGATTGTAATGCACAGACCATTTTTGTTCCTGTTGTCGCTTTCGTCGCGATTTGCTTCGCATCTTTGCTACAGGAAGCGCTTTTTTTCATCTTTTTTGCTTTTTCTTGGTCGCCTGAATGTCCCCACCAAGACTGCAGTGTTCGTTTCGCAGAATCGCTAGCGTTGTTGATCACCGCGAAAGTTCGTCTTAACAGAAGAGTGCAGTTGGGCGGTTCGTCTTAAGCGAATTTTTTTTTGCATTGAGTCTATGGGAAACCAAACAAATGGTCCCGTGTTGTTCGGTATAAGCGAGAATTCGTCTTAACCGAGTTCGTCTTAACGGGAGTCTACTGTATAGTGCACGATTAAGAATGTAATACTATGAGCTGGTACTTCTAAGAGAATAATATGGTGGAGCTCATATTATATTTGTGCGGGTTAAATGTAATTATATGGAGCATAGTGAAAACAAACTTTGCATCCAGCAGGTGCTAGCTGCAATCCTACACCAAGTGAGCCCTGCATTCACGTACGAGTCATGTTGCTTTGACGTGGAGCGGAGTAAGGAGTCAACAGCCCGAGTGACAGCCTGGCGCCAGTTTGGCATTCGACTGAGCTACACGTACGAATGCTCCACAGCTGGATGTGACCAGGGCATCTATGCTGTGAGTACGCTGTGTCTTCACATTGCCCCATGTCAAACACAGATCTCATAGCCCTCTGTGTGATGCGTCAAGTACAGTGGACTTGGAAAAGTTGTAGCTCAGTTTATTTAGTGACACATTTATTCACATATCTGTTTCTACACTCACCTTTCAAACACTTAAAGGGACTGTCTACCGTCCTTCATCGCTTTTCTGTTTTGTACCGCAATAGAAAGCATACCGTCTGAAGTGTCCAACCTTGCAGCAGTTTCTCTGGAAAGTGAGTAGAAATTTTTAAAACAGAATTTTTCGATCTGCGTTCGGTCTTCTTCCATTGGCGTGAAACATGCCCACAACACTGGTTGGTGGACGCAATGACGATTGTAGTGCCAGTAAAAATTAAAACCGAAAGCACATGTGATTTCTGTAGGATTACTTTATTTTCGCTGAGCACTATTGTAATGAATGTAACAGTCGTTTTCAGCGCACTAGCGGTTAAATGAAGCCTTATTGTACGATTACAGAACACTTGTTTTGCTGTAAGCGCAGTCTGTGCGTTTGTTTTAGCACTGCTGCCGTAATCCAAGCCAAGTCGCTTCATCAAGATAGACAATAAATGTGCACCTTCACAGCGCAGCACATGTGAAACATCCTAACAACAATACAGCGGCACAGTACGACCAGCGCAGAGACCCGCATGGCATAGCGCATGAGTTGAAGCAGACGAAATCGAAGACGGTGCCGCAAGCAGCGCCACCGGGTGCCTTTTTGGATGTGCGAGGAAAAAAAAAAGCAATAAAATTACTGTCTGACGCAACCAAAAGGTGCCTCAAGTGTGTAAAATGCAATTTCAAGTTATACTTGTTTGTTTTTAAGCAAAATGACAAGAAATCCTGCGAGGATTTCTTGTCATACCGGTAGATTGAACCACATCCCCATTGGCTGATGCTAGCGGTCATTCTTTCACAATTTTCAACATCAAATTAAAAATATAATGCCTTTTTTATGGGGCAAAAGCATGCTTGTTGCCGCCGATGTGACGAACAATCTTATTTTAGCACAATCAGAAAAATTTTTCCGAGCGGTAGACAGTCCCTTTAAGAAGGGTGTGCTTTGAGAAGCAAACAATTATAGAATACTGAATGCAGTTGATGCATCTAGCTTACAAATGTGGTTGATTTGTCAGTATTTAAGGAGTAACAAAAAGGGAGAAAAAGCATGCTTGTAAGGAGATCAAACCAATATGGCAGAATGAAACAGTGGAACACCTTTTTTTAGAGCAATGGTATTAAAAAGATAGTGTGAATATTGAGATTCGATCGGAACGACTAAGTCAGAGAGGTCTTTCAGTTTACTAGTTGTAATGCATACTTTTTATATCTATGATCAACACCTGTTGATATGGTGACTATGACAGTCATTAATCCTTTGAGGGTTTATGCCGTACATGTATGGCAGCTAACAGGCACCAAAGGGTTTACGCCATAGATGTATGTCATTGCCTGTATGTTTAAAACGCACGCCTTTTTTGAGCATTTTTCTTGCTTAGCATGTGCTGCTGCACCTCGGGAATACGTGGAATTTTTTTCCTGTGCCGATGTCTCTCTGTTTTTTTTTTCTTTTTCTTTCTTTCCAATGCAGCGCAGCGGCTTTCGCTTGCACATCCGACCACGCGCACGCGGTGCAGTTGGTTTCGGTTTCGTCCTTCGGGTGGTTATCGTTTCTCGCGCCCGCGAAGCTGATGGCTGTCTGGTTTCTAATCTCTCAGGGTGGCCGCTTGTTACTCTCTCATTTATTGCTTTTCGGGGCACGACTACATCTGTTTCTGTGCAGCGCTAAATTACATAAACGATGCCACCGTGGTTGCGTTTCCTGTTTTGGGGACTCGGAAAAACTAACTCCGTCGCATTGGCGATAAGACGAAGGATTATTATAGCTTTTTCTCTCGTTTTGCTTTCTGGACGGGCGCATAACCATACAGTTTTCTTCTGTGCGTTCACTCATGCAGTTCACTTACGCTATGGAAGTGCGTGCCGGTTGCTCTGCTGCTAGTGAGTCGAGCGGCGGTTCTTCCGATGTGGACTATTCCCCAAGTTCCAAATCAGAATCTGATTCATTGGATGTCAGTTCATCAGACAAAGATTTACTTACGAGTTCAGACTCGGATGATGATGAATGAGCAACATCTTGACTATCACATGCTGAAAAGCTTTTAGTGTTCGAGCAAGAGCATTTTTTACCGGAAAAGTGCTCTGGTGTGCTTATTTTTGTATGTCTGTGAGCTATGTTTAATACAATGCATAATATTTTTTAAATAAAAAATCGTATAAGTGTTTTTTTTTAGGATTTTGCTTGATCTTACTCACGAATAAGCCATGTGTATGTATTAACAAGAATTATTTTTTTGTCACTTTACGATCATGCAAAAAAATTTGAGACAATTTGTTTCTTAAATAGAATCGTCTGAAGAATTTAATTCAGCAATAAAAGAAATGCACATTTTTGGAGTGCGTTCTGCGAAAAAATTCGATTCTCAAAGGGTTAAAGTGACAAACTTAGTGTAACAAAACCTGTTTGCAACTCATATCTGTGGCTGGCACTTGATGTCAATGCGAAAAGAGCACTCAGCTACCACTGTCTACATCGTGCAAGGTTTACATAACACTCCAGGGTGGTTTCTTGCAGAAATGCAGCAATAAAATGTAGCTTTAGGAAGGTAATGCCAGCATGCTATTTACAAGCTTGGACTGTTAGTGAAATTATAGTTAAGCAAGCATATCAGCAAGCTACATATTGGATTTCAGCTGTTACACATTCTTGCGCTACGATTTCTGAAGTGCTTAGAAGCATTTCAAACTAAGTAGTACCATTTAGCATCCCCTGATTTTTAAATAGGTTGGGAAGTGTGATGATTTCGTTCTTATTCACTTCTTCATTGCAGGGTTATCACCTAGGTGTGGCTCAACTTGAGGAGATGGGCATGCAATTTTGCGAAGCACTTAGTCGTCTGGAACTTTCGGCTGATGGTGATGTGCAGTTGGACCCATCTTGTGCTGAACTGCTGGATGTGTGCCGGCGGTACGCCTTTTCAAATTCACCCTAGACGTTGCTTTTCATGCTAAGTGACTGACCACAGCATGGATGACGTTTCCTGTGGATAACATCCAGGCATACTTTCACATGTGCATGGTTCATCGATGCAACACGCATGCTGTCGGTGCGTTGTTGGTGCATGCTGTCGGCGCGCATGCTGCTGATGTGTTGTGTGTACCTGTTCATGGCAGCTTAGTGGATGAGGTGTTGTGCTGCCTAACTCGAGGGTGCGAGAATGGCTTACAGGCTCGGTGACCACTTTTCAACAGGAGTGGGAGACGAAAGAACACCCATGTGCTTAGATGTAGGTGCACGGCATAAACCCCGAGTGGTCAGAATCTTACCAAAGTACCGTACTGTTGGCACAACTCATAATTGTGTCATTTTTAGCATGTCAAACTCTCTAATTTAATTTTTAACTGTGGGTACATAACTGCTTTGTAAAATGGTGAAATATGGCATGGTGGGTACTTTGCAACTGTACTTCACTACTGTTAACCCTGGGAGAGTTTAGAACGGATAATCTCACGCACACAGATATTCCTTTTTTCACAACATGGTTGAGGTGTCCACCGAGAAGTGAAGAACAGCAAGTGAATGAAAAAAAGGTGGTGAGAACGGGGCCCAAGTACGCTATCGTGTTCTGCTCATAAATGTGAAGCTTAAGTGTCCTCCCATGTTTTTAACGTGATAGCATTGAAGAGCTCATTTCGCGGAAATTCCGGTGTTGGCGTCAGTGTCGTTGGTTGTGAGTGAAAAATCGTCATCTTGTCTGTGACTGAAAAATCGAGAAAGATGCAAATAAAATAAATAATAAAAAAACTACGGTTCGAGCGAGAATCGAACCCAGGTCATCTGTGTGGCAAGCAGGCATTCTACCACAGAGCCGTGCTATTGCTTGAAACTGCTTCGGAAAAAAACACTATATGAATGTTATGTAGTGGAAGGAGTCTCCCGCTGTAGTATTGCGTGGCAGAAGCGTAGAATCGTGCCAGGTGTCAAAACATGTGAATTGCGCAATGAGTTAGTGTTTTAAAGGCCCACCCATTACAAAGCACTCAGACATATTTAATCATCATCAGGTGCAAAAGCATAAACAAAGTGAGCAGCTGCATAGGTTCGCGTGTTGCCGTACGGATGCGTAGTGGGCGCTTCACTGATTTGCAAAAGTAAGAATTATGGCGTAAGGGGCACTTAACAACTGTACTTGCAGTAGGCATTCTAGGATAGTATGAAACGGCCAACATTACGTGCACAGTCGTTCGTTTCCTTACTGCACGGTTGAGGCATGCACCGAGAACCGAAGCCAGGCTAGCAATTGAGAAGGCACCGTGCACGGGGTCCGATTACACTATCGCGTTCTACTCTTGAAGGCGAAGCTCAAGCGTCCTCCAAGTTTTTTTTTTTGTCACGTCAAACCACAAAATTTAATTTTTAACTCTGTATTGCGGAAATCATGCTGATCAGAGGCAAGCGGTTCCTTTTCCAACATCTAATTTTTCTAGCGTAGCTGCATCATTCCATATTACCTGTGCTAACCTTGACACTCATGTATGGATTGCCTTTTCTTAGTCCTACTAGTGGAAGAATCAGCCGCGCAGAAAAGCATAATCGCTTAGGTTGGCAGTAAAGCTTTAAAGGGCCAGTAAACAACCCTGAGGTCCAAAAATTGTAATGAGGAGAAATATGCGTACTTTTGCTATGTGATCATGCTGCCGCAAGAACTTTGCGAGTATGTGCTATAATAAGTAAGTTATAGGGGCTAGAACATTCGTTTCAGCTGGTTTCAAATTTTCGCGCGGCATCGCCACCCTTCTCCGCCACAGGGAGGGGAAGGCGTAGCCCGTCGTGACTCCGCCCCCTTTGGCAACGTGACACGTCAGCAATTGACGTCATCGGCGAGCTCGATCAGTCGCAATGCACTCCCGCTTGCTGCGGCTCCTGGTTGTTTATTGTTTACATTTTTGCATGTGCTCCGTAACTTGACGGGCAGTTTTTGGCTCTTCGGTATTTTTAAGCCTTTATGACAGTTCACAATGCAGCAGGAATGCACGCTTGCTTTCCAGGAAGACGAAGGGGCGCGAAAGAAAAGCGTGGAGAACCCCACTTGCCGCGTGTGCAATGGGAAAACAAAGCAAGCGCGACCCGTCCGAGCTACCGGCGATTCCCCATCTCTCCGCTCGATTTGCAGCCGACAACGCTTCCTCCACGTGTTGTTCATGTCAAAGGCGAAGTGCGTGCAGGTGCCATGCAGTGCGAGGAACATACGCACGACAACTTCGTGGCCGAAACCGCATCACCGCAGGGCCAAGAAACAAGGTGCAGTTTTGTAGCGGTGGGTAGGAACAGGAACTGACGTTAACTTGACAAGTGTTTGTTGAGACCTGGTTTAGACCAGTCGACGAGCTCAGTGGTACGTCAAGTAACCCATGGGCAAGTTTGCATCACTGCACATGCGAGGAGGATTGGTCAGGTGAAGAAAAGAGGCGCGGGAATTGCTTTTCGAAACGGAGGGTCTGCGCGCGCAGCGCTGTAATATTCGGAAAATGTGATCGCTGCGGTCTACTGTACGAATTGGCGAGCTTGTTTGGGGTGTGTAAAAAAAAGTTGGAACCTGTTTACTGGCCCTTTAAGCAGAATGACTGTGTTGTACCCTTTCCGCAAGAGGTCTAAATGTTCACGCTGGCCTGCTTTTCTCGCAACAGGCGTGTCCGAGAGAAGAAGCGCGCTCCATGCAGCAGTGGCAGTACCGACTCACTCGTTGACGAAGAAGACGAGGAAGAGGACGCAGCTCCCATTGCAAAACCATAGTTTGCCCGGTGCCATTTGTTTTTATTGCACTTTCCACAGTCAGTTTTACACGGACTGTTTTTAGCACACACTCACGGTGATACCTTTCCCATCGAATGGTTGTTGGACGTGTGGACGATTTGTCTGCATTGGTTCCCTTTCTTTTTTCTTTTCCTCATAATATCATGGGACTAGCTTGGTCAGAACTCAAGGTGATATTTTACCTAGCAGTATTGCTGGCTCTGTCGCACACTGTGTGTTGCCAATCTGCAAGTGGGTTCCACACGACAAGCACCCGTGTGTGTTGACAGAACATTAATTACTCGTAGTGCTTTTATTGTAGTGTATCCAACCAGCACAGTTTTTATCTGTAAGATATTTTGGTGCGAAAATAATGAAGTGCTTACAGCTTGGCAATAAAGGTCACATAGTGTGCACAGCTAGTCACAGCTTATAGAATCTAGTCACCAAATGCAGCTGTTTACAATTTTAATTTTTCTGCGGTAATACAATATTAAATATTTCCAATCCTTTTACTTGCAAACTTTCTTTCATACACATACTAGCACGTGTATTCTCTGTACATTGCAGCATTAACGTATGATTTTGAAGTAGGACTTCTGTAACAGGACTACAATAATTCACTTTTGTGCAGTAATGCAGTACAGTTTATATTAGCTACAACTTAAGTTGTAAACGCTTGGCATAATATTGCAATAACATTACAATGACGATTTGAAAGCTGAGAGTGCTCATTAAATTGAAAAAGAAAACTGAAAGCAAGCAATTGAAGCGATCTGCCGGGACTAATGGCAAATAAACAGTTTTCAAAGATAACTTTATCGCATGCTATAAGCAGGAGACAGCACAAGGTGTGACTGTTGATTATGGTTGTCATATCATTTAATGACTGCCCTGTAGTTTAAAATACTAGCAACAGAAACAATGGACTGGCACATTAAGTCATTGCTGCATACATTGTTGGTTTTGTCGCAACATCAGTGACATTCCAAAAAGTGTATCCTTATCATAACCATTCTTAGGTGTATCATAGCAGGGCAAGACACAGGCATGTTCAGTACGTTGGTAGTGACTACGTCTCATGGTAATTGCAATCCCAAAGTCTCGTATTCACAGTGGCGTACCAACTCGTTGGCGAGTGGGGGGGCTCGCGTCGCTCACTCTGTCCGCCGTATATATATATTAGATTCGAGGTGATTTTTTATATTCATAGAGCTGATCAGATGACTTGCTTTTAAAAGCTGTTTCTTTTAAATCAAGCAAGAATCTGCACACACAAACAGATTGTTCAGGCTGGGCCGCCCTGTACCGCCACAACACGGCAGCGTTTTGGAAATATTGCCGTGAAGTGTCAGAAGTACACCCAAATTTAACCTGATCATCTGAGCATTGTATCAGCAAAATTCACCGCGTCCATGCATCAGCAAAATCCACCGCGTAATTAGCACGTATGCATGACTGCGTAAAAAAATAATAATAATGAAGTATTTTCAATACGGCGTATTATTCGTCATTGGTTCTTTGCTTTTCGTCAAAATTTTTCAATGTGCCATAAAATCACCTCCTTGTTACACGACGTCACAAGTCTGCAAATACTCGCGGCGTTAAAATAGTATGTGCACAATAAGCAGCATATTACTGTGCTGAGCGATAACTAATTTTTTTTGGAATAGCCAGACAGTGTCTCTTCTGAACGTAATTCAAGAAGGCTGCCCGCCAATCACATTGGCAGCGGCTGCTTATAGCAGCGGGCGAGATGGGTTCATATGTGTATAATAGATACTTTCAGTTATAATAGTATAACGTTCTTGAGCCGTTTTTGCGCGTGTACAACTCTCTGTGAACTCATCGTTACTGAAAAACCGATAAAGAGAGAAATAAACATTATTAGGAACAGACACAATCATTTGCAGGTAGGCAGCCTTCTTAGTCTAGAAAACCGTGGACGCTGATCATCTCCCTGGTGAAGTAGATCAAGTAATGGGGCAAACCTCCATATTTGTGTCGCGGATTACTTAAATTTCAGGCCAGACAGAACAAAATAAAATCATGACAGATTGCTGTAATGTTATAGAGCCCCTGCTGAGCGATAGCCTCCTCTACAATGCTCGAGCGCAAGGTGCACAAGTATGGAATAGGCAGTCCGCACCACAGTGAGCCTACAGTGCGCGGTCATGACACCCGGACAGTCGTCACAGCAGAATCGTAGGACAAATTTTATTACAAAATTACGTTATTGCTGCATTCAAGTAAAGCTTTGCCAGACTTCCTAGTTTCCCAGTCTGCAGCCGACAATAACCACTGTCGAAAGTGGGAGAGGGGGGGCTCCACCCCCCCAACATTTCTCAGTGGGGGGGGCTGGCGCCCCCCTTGCCCCCCCCGGTAGATACGCCTATGCGTATTCAGTATTCCTATAATAACTGCATGAGCTTATAATCTCAATGCTGATTGTTCACTTCTCCGTCAGTATTGTTCCACAATGTTAGTTCAAGGAGTAGTGTAAAAACTACGCATTATTATGAGAAGCATGCAAGACAACCGTGTTTGTATGAATATGACACGAAGAGGCATAATTGAGTTGGAAGATTAAAAGATATACACATACTATTACAATTAATATGGAATTGTGAACTAATGATGCTTTATGCGACTGTGCCTGTGGCCAATACGATACAAGTCAGTGGGCAGTGTATTGCTAGCCTGTGCGAGTGTGCCCCACATCACATTGCATCATGCATCACTTGGTGCTATATATGTATATGAAGTGGCGCTAATGTTCTAAATGCTTGGCATTCTGCACTGATACACTGGCCAAGTGTGTGCCAGAGCACTTGGGCCACTAGAAGTAGCGTATAGTGTGAAAAGCTTTATTACTGTAGTAATCCTTAACGTCCATTCAGTCCTCGGAGTTTCGCTCTCACTGTTGAGCAGGCTTGCTAACACATTTCTTTAAGCTGGTTGGTGCGACATTGTAAGTACCTTAGTGCAAGTAGATAATAAAGTAAAGGATGAGACTAGTATGTCTCATTCCTTATTATGTTACCTGTTTATGCTGTACGTACTTGCAATCGCAGACTCATACCTTCTGCCATCAAGATGTATGCTTTCGCTTCACTACGCGAGGATTACTTGCTAAAGTGTGCAGAAAAAAACAGTTGTAGTCTTGTTACAATGAGAATGCGGATTGGAATATTAAGGCTGACGTGGGTAGACTAACAGTTCTGTCAAGCAGGAAAAAAAAACAGCTGACATATAAATGCACACATAGTATGAAAAATCGTACAGCGGGGAATGGCACTAGAGCCACTGTTTCGACAAGGAGTTGTCTTCGTCAAGGTGGCAACTGTCTTCCTTAGCAGAATGTTTATGTATGCCTTGCTTACTTTCCCCTAATCTCAAAAGTGGAAGCCTAATGCACTCTGTTTTGCACAGTCTATTCTTGGAGGGGGCGTTTACCGTGGGTAGTCTTTGTGCAAATTTCTGCACCAAAGGCTTGGGATATTTTAGTTATGGTGAAGTACACTTGTTCTGACAAGTCTTTTGGATAAAGGAGCTGCACAAATGCTTTAATACTGTAGAATGTAAACATGCAGCCTACAATAGAGTTTGGGGCACAAGAACTGCAGTTGTTACTTTGTAGCTGCGTGCTGATGTTGTTCGGGCATTCCAAAGACCTTTCTGGAAATGATACAGTGCTCATAGAATGAAATGAATGAATTTGGGGCTAAGCAGTGCATGTCTTTATTTTACACGATATTAGTTTGTGTCACGTCGACTCAATATTGGCTCGTACACTTGCATATCAGAGCCAACATCGGCTTCGCAGTGACCACATTTGCAGTCAAGTGACGTGGTGACCTCGTAGTTATGATGTCGAGCTTTATTCCATGAGCACTGTACATCAAGATCTTGCCACTAATTTTTTTTGGGGGGGAAGGGGGGGGGGGGGCTCTACAAATGCATTGAGTCCTTGAGCAATTGCTTAAAGTACAGAGACTAACATTTCTGTATGTATTGCCATTGGTGCTGCTGGTCTCCTGAAATACTGATGTTCTGTACGTACTGTACAATACTTTGTGGCACACCCTGTACTTTCATTACTTTATTCTAATTATGAAGTTTAATTAAAACATGCTTTTCACAATTTCTACACAATTTCTAGATGTGCATTTTCTCACCATGTGAGAGTTGGTGCGACGACCCATATGCTCATGCACACTTGTATTTCACAACTTTGCGCACACTCTACACTAAAATGTTTCGCTATACTTAGCTATTTATTCTATTTAGCATTTAATGTGATGATCTCCAAACCCGCAATTTTGATGTGTTCTTTGTCCAAAAGTAGGTCTACTTTAAAGTTGCAAGCTATGTTCCGTGTCTCTCTCTTGAATTAGTAAATAAGTAATTGTTCAAAACAATTATGGATGAACATGATGGTCTGAAGTTTTTGTCGGACGAAATATCGTCACAAGCCTTGTCCTCTTTTTCCTGCTGTTTATGTATTTCTCTGCATTTGTTAGACTCGAGTTAATACAGATTAAATAAAATGCGCAGGACTGCAAAGGCATCTCGCAGCGATATTATCAAGATATTACAAGTTGTTAAGCCTTATCTATAGTATTCTGCTGTGATGCACACTGTTGTTGTAATGTCCCAGAAATAAAAAAGTATGTGCACACTTTGCATCAGTACATGTTTGCCATGTCGTAATTTCTTGGAAAGGCACTGGTGACCGTGCTCAATCAAAACAGAACCAACCACCACGGCAGTCAGCTGACGAACATTTAAAAAGTCAAGGTGTTTCAGATGCTTTCAGCTTTAGTACCAATAAAGTGTAAACAAAATGGGCCACATTTATTTCCCTGTCACGACAACACCCCTACAGAAAAGGTGTGAACAAAAATCCCGTACACATACGCAAGCCCATAGACTCTTGCACCTGATGCAACCTAGTCGATAATACAAGGGTTTCATGCACAAGTTCTTTTGCATTGTAGTATACTGTATGATGTGGTAAGTTTGGCCAAGTTATATGAATCCATATTCTCATGATATCACCTTTGCGGCAGTTGTAACTTCTTCACTGCTTCCCGCACTGATACTTCAATGTGCCTTACTTAC
This sequence comes from Rhipicephalus sanguineus, assembly GCF_013339695.2. NCBI lineage: Eukaryota > Metazoa > Arthropoda > Arachnida > Ixodida > Ixodidae > Rhipicephalus > Rhipicephalus sanguineus. Next base: position 124,237,160 of record NC_051178.1, read on the forward strand.
GACACAATGCACAGGTACACACAAGCGAGGCTGTTGACGCCGGCAGAACTTCAAATTTATTTGATTGCCTTAATTATTCCACGTTTCCTTTTAGTCTTGGTCTTTCCTTTTGGCAAAACTTGCTTGATATTGGCCTTGACAAAACATGACGCTTGGACGGTAGGGGGCACAGCAGCAGCTTTCGTTTTTTGCGGGGCACAGGAGGACGATTCTATTACCTCAACGCTGTCGAAACCGCCTTCATAGTCTGGAAATTCTAAACCGCCTTCTTCAGGAAGCTCAATGTCTACAGTAACCGACGAGGCGCCTCTACCTTCGGTGGCGCGGATTTCCGAATTGAGTATTCCGACCTGCGCTTCAGACGTGCCCTTGGTTTTCGTAAAGGCAGCTTCTTCCAAGAACGGTGCACTAGCTTTCTTGCTTTCACTCGTTTTTCTCTCCACGCTAACAGACGGCTCGGTAACTCTAGACTCCGGGACTGCGGGTGTTACCTTAGCGCAGGGCTTGTCAACAGTTTCATTTTCATTGTTCGATGCCACAGTGCTGTCATTTCCAGATGCCTTATCGGTATAAGTACCGGCGTTAAGCCGCACCGCTTTCAGGAAATCGTCGACTGACTTGGTAGCAGGCGCCGTACGCCGCAGCCCCAACGCCAGCAAAGAATGCACACTGGGCACCCACTCGTGCAGCTCGCTGGTACAAAGTACGGGGGTATTTTTGTGTCGTGCCAGCTTGATGAGTCCGTGCAAGAGCCTAGGGGGATCAGCCGACGAATTCAGTAGCAGCGCGGAGAGCTGATCCTGTTCCAGTGCTCGCGCAGTACCGTTCAACCCCAGTACGAGGTAAGACAGCTTCCTAGGATCCAAGGGCGCAGTCATGCTCCGAAAGCGCTCAAACAGCCGAGAACGACACTCGTTGTCAATTGTAGGCCATCTCATCGAGACCGGTGCGGCTAGCAGAATCTTTTTCCGTGCTTTAGGGGCCTTCGGCATTTTCGGATAGTTCCTTGTTCTTGAAATACGCAGTAGCTACACGGCAACTAACCAGTTGTAGCAGGCGATCACACAGTGAAAAGCGAGATGCAAGAGCAAAACACACGCACACATAAAACGATGATGCTGTGTCTGGCTGTGCTGAACCGCTGAACTGCACACGTGCGTTTTTGTAGCCTCCGTGATTTCGCCCGCCCGCAATGTGCCGCAATCTTAGAGGTCAAAATCATCCTATGCACGCATTTTATTATCATCATCATCAAAACAAACGTTCAGCTTTTTTATATCAAGATTTTTATTGTAGCGACAAAATTTTTAAAATAAAATGTTGCTCATAATTATTATTTACAGTTTATTTTTCATGCGTTTGCGCGAGTCGTTAGAAAAACTGTACACGTGACAGTGACGTATCTTTTAGTGCCAGTTTTTGCCGGTTGTCGTCTCTTTAAAAAAAATAAGCAGCTGCCGATCACCGCTCAACGGTGTAACCGTCTCGCCGATTGCGTTCCCGTGGAAGTCTTCGTTTTACCGTGAATTCATTCCTGGATTTCGCTTACAGTTTCTTAAATCAATGGCCGCGGAGGAAAGTCAAGGCGCAGGATGCGCCGCAGATGCCGATATAACGGAAAAAGATGAGCAGGTGAGGCAGTTGGTCTTAGGCTTATCCCCAAAAAGTTTTCTCCTTGGAGTCGGCTTCATTTCTTTGAAGAAAAAGAATGTGGGATTTCACGTTTCCTGCGAGGCGTCACTCTCGACTTTCGATACTGTTGGCGCTGCCTTATTTCTTGTGGGGTAGAGATAGGTTCCGTCATCCAGCCGCTACTGCTAACGGTTGTGGCAGTTAGCACACAATTGAACGCGTAGTTAGTGGCGTTCAACCATTGCGGCTCGATACCTTGCTATTCTGTATCCCCACCTACTGCATCGTATTAAGAGACTTGATGGATCAAAAGCAGTGTCATTTATGTCCAATATGCACGTGGCCAGCATTTGTTCGACACGCTCGCAATGCACACGAGTCGTTTTACTTCTCAGCTGCTTTTGCTGGACGTGACCGGTACTATGTGGGTCATAAATAAAAACCTGCTGCTTTATTCAACGTCCAGTGGCCGAGCTTACAATGCTGCAGCATTTCTCCTGCAAGAAGGGCTTCAGGAGTGCTGCATAATCAGCCACCATAAAGATAGAAGCACGAGAGAGATAATAGAGGCACACGCTATAATCTAAGAAGGGGGCCACACGCGTCAGCGCCCCGTCGGTTGCTTTGCGCAAAAGAAAATCTTCCTTAAACTCGACGGTGCGATACCATATGATACATCGTACGGTTAGAGTTCGCATGTATAAAAGTAGACAGGATGCTCCTGTAAACTTTGTGGTTTGTGTGTACCTCACTGTGTCATTATTTCAAAGCACGTCCAAAAATTGAGAAGTGCTTGTGTGCATAGCCGTAACATCAAATGTAAGATCAACCAACATGTTCTTGACTCATTTTTTTGGCAGCAAACGATGCGGAAAGCAGAAATGGAAGAAGAAGCAAAGTTCAAGTCCAAATACCCGGCAAACATGAGGCCCGGAGGATCTCTCTTCCTTCAGAAACGATTGAACAAAGGGGTGAGAGTCGCGTAGCACACTTTCCCAGAACTTCATGCTGATGGTGAATGGAAATGTAACGCATTCGTGATCTCTGCTGTAAGTGCACAAAACGCTTTCACATATGAGAGCCCACCTAATTGGTCCCTTGCAGGGAGCTTGTGGAATTTGTTGAGTATGAGCAGAGTTACGGGGATTTGCCGCACGCTTTAAGCACTTTCTCTCTCCTTTCGTACCAGTGAGCGCGCTGAAAGCTACGCATGGGGGTGATGACAAGGGGGGCAGGAAGATGCGTCCGTTTGTCAGAGCGCGTGGTGGTGGCATCATGTGGTGGCAGCGGTAATTTTGCAGCTCACAATGCTCAATTCTTTCGGTTTATGCCATGGTCATTTGGGTTTATGGCGTCATTTGTCGAGAGAAGAGGGAACAATTTCTAGCTGACGGAGAATTAATTGTAAATTCCAGGCCGCGTGCTGCGCTATGTTTGGCTCACGTGTTCTCAAGAGCCTCGACTACTGATCAGCAGCGTTTTCTGACCATGCTGAAAAAGTATTGCAGGTCCCTTTAGCATTATGTGATTGCATTCATCAATTTGCTTCCAGTTTTGGAGTATTGAATGCTTGCTGTGGAGGCATGGCTTGCCTGCACACATTTTCAGCGAAATTCATGCAAGTTATGTGATTTCTTGCAGTATGGAGAGGGTTAAACTGCTGTGATTTTTTTCTTGTGTATGCGCAGCAAAAGTATTTCGACTCTGGAGACTACAACATGGCCAAGGCAAAAGGCCAGAAAGTGGTTCCACGGGTTCCTCCCGCCGTCCCCCAGAACCCCACGGGGGAGACCATCCCCACAGTGGAGTCGCTGCCGCCACGCAAGACCTCTCTGGTACAGAGCAAGCTGGCCACGGGGCTTTCTTCCTAGGAAGTGCAAAGTGGGGCTGCCCGCCCTACGGGGCTCTGGGTGACATGAAACTCCTTTGCTGTTGTTGCTCCCCCCCCTACAAGATTGAAGTGCAGCACATGGGGGACATCCAGGAGATGTGCGTTTGCTCATAGTTGGGAGCACAGGGCTATTGGATCTGAACTGGTCAGGTGCTTATAAGATCAACCAGTCCCACTTTTGCTCGATTTGGCAAGACCGGGCCGACTGTAGGAGCAAGTCATTGATCTGGTGTTTTTGTGTTCTGGCAAAAGTTCAAAGGTGAATGTGCCGGTGCCCCTTTTGTTTGTTTCGGCTGTCAAGGTCTTCATGGTTACATTTAATTCGCCAACAGTGCAGCTGTCGTGATGGATAGATTTTGCCCCTGTATTAGTGCTTGTATAAATAGTAGTCTGAAAGGCTCGCCTTATTCGACAGTGGAATGGTGCATCTATACTCGAGAATATGCACTCTCTTAACGTTTTTATAGCTATATTCAAGTAAAACAATTTTACACAGTGGCACGCCTCCAAATGAAGTTGGGAGTGAACTACATTTAAATGTGTCTGCAGTTGTAAGTCTCTGATGTAGTTCATGATGAATTTCTTTTCCCTGGTAAATGTTATATAGTGTGCTTTGCTATTAACTGTACGATTTCTGCAAGAGGTAATTGCTTGACATTGGCCTCGTAGGCCTTATTAAGTAACTTCAGTGCTGACAGACCCTGCGAATCCATAGTTTCTGGACACCTTTCTTAACATTAAACTACTTTACGATTGAGCTGATCACATGGCATATTAGTGCAGCTGAGCGAAGGCACTCCCAAGTGTCTTCTCTGCACATGCAAGCACAAAGCGTTTGTCAGCATACACGCTTAGGATTTGATCAATGCCATGTCGGTTATCTGTTGCACCGTATGAACACCACTTCCTGTGCATTTCTCAAGCATGATTCAACTGTTTGAGCCAAACACATGTGTAAATAAAGTCTGTACAAACCTTTATGTGCCAAACTGGTATTTTAGTGCTCAGCCAGAGCTTTGCTGCAAGTGACTTTGAAATACCTTGCAGTACACTTGCTAGTATCATAGCAAGTTTTATTAATGTACATGAGCTTAGTACCAGATAGCTTCAAGAGCGCTAAGATTGAAATCAAAACCAATTGAGTAAAGTGCAATTCTTCAAGACTCATCATCATCAGCCTATCTTATGTCCACTGCAGTACAAAGGCCTCTGTCAAGTTACTGGTCATGAGTTCAGAATGTCTACAGTATGTGCACTAGCCCATCTTTATTCTTCAGTGAATTTCCTTTACGTGAGTAGCCTTCCCTGTAAACGTTTGGCCTAGACATATCTACCAATTCAAGGGTCCGGTTGTATGTCATAAATTCTCGTTCTTTCACCAGACCGCCTAGCACTATCTTTGTCTTCTGCATACTCATCTTCAACCTTACTTTGACACTTTCTCAGTTTAATTCCATCATTTTTTTGCAACCTGTTACAGTCATTGAAGTGTACTATGTCATCTGCAAACTTCGAATCTCCAAAATATTCTCCATTAACCTCTATTACTATTTCTTCCCAATCTACTCGTTTGAATACTTCTGCTAGACAAGCATTGAATAACAGTGGAGAGATTGCATCTCCTTGACAAACCCCTTTTTTGATTGGGATTGTCCTGCCTCGTGATTACGGGTGCCCCACTTGTGCCAGCACATTTTTTTATTGGCTTCTTTTTCAAAATTACATCTGAGCTGTTTGTAGACTCCTATACGTCATTACTTCAACATTGGGAATGTCAAGGTGACAACTAGTACTGATGTGTTGCTGGTAACATGTAGCATTTTTATTTTTGATGACCACCTTGGATGTAGCTGCTTGGGGGAGTGGAACAGCCAAAGTGAACTTGCCATCAGATTTATTGACTGAATGAATATGCTAAAGGATTGATGCAGAACCAGACTTGTATATGTTGCAGTTACCAATTACTGCCTCAAAAGCAAGTGATTAATTACTAAAAATGTAATTATTCTAACATTACATTCCTCCCAATTTTTGTACCAAATATTTCTTGGTCTTGCACCAGAAAAAGTCTTATGACACGATCTTGCATCAAAGATAACAGCTCGTGCTTGGAGAAATCCTGCGATTTGCAGTACCAGTGATCTTGCACCCAAGAGCAGAGTCTGCTTGCTTGACTGAAAATTCAACCGCCATCCATTTTTTAGCTATTTATGGTACTTGTGCAGGTACATGAGTAAAACCTCAGCCATGTGCATAAGGCACTCGTAAAATGTCACAAATGCCAGAACTCAGATGGCAAACTTGTAGAACTAAGGCTGAGTGCTGTTAAATAAGTATGGAAAAAACACAACCAGAGCAACATACCAAACATGGTGATAACGCAGACTACACAGCTCGCCTTCACAATGACACGAATGCAGTGTGTCAGAGTTTGCCAGTCAAAACATACGCATCCATGAGACTGCCGTGTCCATTGCATGGCTGTGGGCATGCTACGTTGTTCGCGCCAAACAAATGCTAAGCGTGGCATCTATGATAAGGCAAGCTTTAGAAAAAAAAATTATAGTGATCCAAACAAGGCAGAAGTAGATGGAGCCTGGAAGAGGTGGAACATTCTTGAGCCGGGGGTGTCGCTAGAGCCAACATTTCGACAAGTGGTCTTGTCCTCCAGGCAGCAAACGTCCCTACCTTGACACCACTTGTTGAAATGTTTGCTCCAGTGACATCCCATGACTTATAGCGAGTGTTGCAAAGTAAAAAAAAAAAAACTAATTGATTACATGTTCTAGGTGGCCCAGACCCAATGTGTATGTGATCAAAGGAGTCTTGGCAAGAAAATCGCAATGCCACAACAGGGACTATCGATGCTTCAGACCGTTTGGGTTACACTTTCTGTGCAAGAGACCCTTCTCTATGTAGGGGAAGCTACAAAACAGTGGCCATCAATTTCATATGTAGTACAACTACTTGTACAATGTGTAACAAAGCTGGCAAGTTTCATGGCAAGAAAGGCCAACTTGGCCTTTCTCGATTGGGAAATGCCAGAAGTTGATTGGCAAAAAAAGTTGCGAAAGGTTGCAGACAAACTTACAGTAGCAGCCTGGGTTTGCAAAGCTCTTTGTTCAGAAGTGTTTCCTAATGGTCAGTGCCTTCACTGTGGTGTTGCTGAACCGGGCCAGTGTTTGTGTTTTAAATCACCTGCCAAGTAGGGAAGCAAGCTTGCTTCAATCATCAGCAGCAGCCTACTTCCTTGAGAGCTCAATGAGAAAGCCATGTTTTTCTCCAAAAATGTAATTTGTAGTATTTAATGTTAAAACATGACTGCAACAACATCAAGCATACGAAACACTTTCTTGTCGCCTTGTGGTGGCAGCTAGCTGAAATGGGAAAGTAAATGTTTAGTGGTCATACGTGACTCCAGCTGAAGAGTCCAGCAAGATGCACTTTACATTGTCTCATAGGAGATGCAGCTCTGCACCATGTCTTTGATGTTCTTGTTCTCCATTGCTGCGGCTACTCTTTCTTTGTCGTTGATCTGCTTGCTCACTGCAAAGGCAAGTGAAACTTTAGATTGTTACATGTTCTTCAGTCTGTTGTAAGGAATTTATTTTTTCTTCAATATTCCACTTTTTACAGTTATCTGCAATTAAACAAGTAATGTCTGTCCGACACAAGAGTCGATTTGGTTACATATACGTACTGTGATGGGAACATCACTTTTAATGGGACATGAATAATGGCCTCACATTCAGCAGCGGTTGTGTGAGAACCTTCCTTGATGAAGATATCTAGCTGGAATAAAAAAATAGACTATTTTTCACTAAAGCATCAATTATGGCACACTGGGCAGTTACACTCTTACTGCTATGTTAAAGTTAATAGCAAAAATTATGTTCAATATTCAGTGCAAAAAGCGCGTAATTTAGCTAGTAGGCACCAGCTGGTAGCTACACGTTTTCAGTGTTTAGTTTACTGGCAGCAACAATTTTAATGGAGGTTACATACCTTGAAACTGTAAGGCAAGTTTTCCTCGGAGCTTCGTTCCTCACACAGAGTCCTGTATGAGTAAAAATTTAGGAAGGCAAGTTTCAACTTGCGACAGCGCTTCTTTCTGCTCACCAATAATCGCAGCGAGGATGGCAATGCGGCACGGTCGGTATTAGGGTGACGCTCACATAACTGTACGCGTCTCGGTCGGTGCTCACGCTTATCTCTTCCTCAGATACAACGCCGAGCTCTTCCAGTGTGTGAGGCTTCTCGGGATCACGAATGTCTTTAATCAGATCTGCGAGCAAAACAACACACTTCTCAGGCACTGCGGAACATTGTTACAAGGCACGTAGACTTATGCTGCAGACTTGTTTACCGTAGACTTCTTCGATCAAGCCTCCGAGTTCCATCATCGACTACACCCATTTTTCGGACACGGCAAAGTTATCACGGCGGATTCGTTGCGAGAGACGTCAAGGATGAGACTGTCAAAAAAAATTAAACATATGTAGGGAAGATTATTTGCCTTACGTCAACTAAACTTGAGCCAAAGAACTCATGAGAACACATTGTTCCGGTTAGAAATAGCGAACAAATAGGTGTGGCAACAGGCAGACCTTTACCTTTGAAAGCTCCTTCGCGCATTTTTCATGGAACTGCGTAAAACATGGCAGCAGACGCCGCGGCATTTTGTCGTTGCAGCAGCTACTGTCCTGCTGGGATAGTTCCCCTTCTGGCTTTCCATCGTACGCACAAGCCAGACAAAGCCACAGCCGATCGAAGACTCCAGCACCAGCAGCAGCATCATCGCGATCGTGATCGCGATTGCATCATTCAAGAAATTTCTTTACGTAGCAGTAGCACGTTCGCACAGCTGCTTTTTAATTAATTGGTGTTCTTTAAAATCTAGGTCATCAGGTGGCGATCTTTGATGTGTCAGAAGAGCACTTTGTGACTTTCGGCAGACAAAAAAGCGTTTGAATGCGATGAACCTCCACGATTTCTTTCGATCCTTCATGGGCTTTCCACCGCGCAGAGGAACCGAGGTGAGCGAGTCCCTTGTGTCCGATCAACGTCGGCCTCTGGCGTATGTCGATGCATACACGACATTTTCTTTTGGTTTCGTTAGCTTATGCTCAATATCGCAAGAAATGCCGTAGCGTTGCTATAAATTTCTGTGCGCAGTTTCGGTGAACCTACGCACCCTGACGATGGTGGTTTCGGAAGAGATGACAACCCATACGAAGGATCGATGTTTGGCGACCCGTGGGATATGTTCCGACACCTTGACAGCGTCTTCCGCAACTTCGGGCTGACCGAGTTCCCGCCTTTCCCTCACGGTCAGATATTTTGGATTGCTGTCTGTAACAACTGTGTAACGCGAACGTAATTTGTAACGCAGGGAGCGACGTACCCGCTATAGAAGGACCAGGCCCCAGTGAGCCGGGTCACTTGCGTGATCACATGCTGAAGGTTCCAGACTACCGTGAGCCGTTCCTGAATGCTCCGGATATGGTAAGACGCAAAACGAATACCGGTACGAGCTAGGTACATCCTGCTTTCTGATACACATCTCTTGCTGCCGCGTGAATATTCACAGGAATTAGTAGTCCTGCTTGAATTTTGACTCGAATTTTTATTGCCAGTTCCACCAAACATTGTGTATTTCTGCATACCGTATAGTTAAATAATATTTTGCATAACGGAAACAAGCTTTTGTTCACCCACTTCTTTAATTTGAAATTTCGAGGCACATCTGATCTGGATCTCATTTATGAGAATTGATGTGAAATTATGTGTCTCTCCACAGCATTTAGGTTGATCCTATCACAAAATTCAGAAATTTATTGCAAGAGTTTCAGATGTATAAGAACCAGTGCTCGACTCACAGCTGAAGGGTTTGTTCATTTTAGTTTGTTGATGTGTCGGAGAAAGGTTTTTTTGAGGGGTCAGAGGTGTAAGCATTGCAAAGTACTCTCAGACTACCCTATATTTCTCTCGTGCTTGTTCTTTCTCACACATGGTCATGTTTTTGCTTGTATTGACAACTTCTATATGTTAAATTAAATTACCTTGAGTAATCTTAAATATCTTGTGTGCAAGTTGTTGCTTGTTTTAACTGAACAGTTTGAAGACTCATACAAATATCTATTTGTCTTCCATTGGGCTCTGGCTGTTGACAGTGGAGGTATCATCCAATAGTTAAAAATATCAATATTTAGCTATATATATTTTATTAGTAACATATTTTCAAAGTATAATTCTAGAACTGTTAGGAAAACAACTTTCTGTTGCAAATCGGATATCTTGTCGTTTTATTCGTTATGCAAGAATATGTCCCACTACTAATTTTCACTTGTACTGATATTAGGTATTAAATTGAACGGAGTGCTAACAAATATATTTGGAACTGAAATGTGGCACACTTGCAGTGCATTCCAAAGCTCTACATGGAGGAGTTAGCATACATAATAAGTTTCATAGGCACAGTAACAGAGTTTGTCACAGCACACACCTTTATTGTGGGCGTACGTTTAAGCAATAATAATAACAGCAGTAATTTTTTATTTTGCACAAAGTCGTGAACCTTCCCAGTGACATTTGAGGCTAGACAGAAAGGAAAGACCCTTACGCTCGTGTGTGTGCTAGCCTGTCCACTGAAGGGCGGGCTAGCAAACATCTCTGCTAATGGACGACTAGCAGAGTTGTTTAATTACTCTTTTGAAATGGCACATTCATTCAGTATCACCTTAATAAAGTCAAGGTTGTCTTCATAAGGGAGCATAAATTGCTGTTTTATTGGACTATTGTTAGCATTGCCTTTTATATATCAACTCTTGCGGGAACACGGCTCAGCACCAGCATGAGTTCTTGATTATCATGATGTGCTGCGAAAAGCCTCGCTTATGGTAACAATATAAAATTTGTCTTCCAGTTTCCGCACATGCCACCTGGACCTGCCCAGCCAGAGGAAGTTCCATACAGGGACATGGGTAAGACATGGAGTGCTGTAAACAAACTTCTGCAGTTTGCATGAATGGCCTACGACATAGAGTTTCCTACAAAACTTACTAGAGGGAACTCTGGCGCTAGTGTCTATGGGAGCTGCAACGCATGACGCTTCAGCCAGCATGGGAATGATGGGTAGTACACAAATTTGTCTAAACTTCGTACTTTCGGCTCCGTTTGGCTCCGCGTCGGCTGCATCCGCTTTGTCGTAAAACAAAGTTCAGCAAAAGTCAGCAGTTTCACTTCGCCACTTTAACTTCTTTAGGCTCAGCGATTCAAATCTAGTCACGAAGTTCACAACGATCCATTCTTTTATTCGAAAGAAAACCAAAACATAGCAATAAACAAAGCCACAAGTACGTTTGAAGCCGCAAGCACGAAGACTAGGCAAATTTGTGTACTACCCATCACTCCCATGGTAGCTGAACGATCGCAGCGCCAGAGCCCCCTCTAGTTAATTTTAGGAAACTCTATGGCCTACGAATCACCATAGGGCTTCCTGTGAGCAGTCTGAGTTAAGGTCATAGCACAGTGTCAGAGAACTTAGTACCCACAGGTTACTGAGAAACTTGGGGCTTGCTTATTGCAACTGCCAGTCTGATGGAGCCATCACATTGAAAACTCTGGTGTCATCTCCACTATACCTGCTTTCTTTCTTGCACCACCGTAACACATAATACATAGATACGTTAGCATGTATCTGTGCATTTTGCATCTTTGGGCTGCGGTTGTGCGCAATATCCACACTCCGTTCTCCGATTGCCCACCTCTCTTGCAGCAAGTTTGAGAGTTGGGCAAGTCCATATATTCACATGTATTTTCTCCTGGCTTGAACAGCGCATGGTGCAGGCAGATATACTGCTGCTAATTATGAGATAGCTGAAACATTTGTCTAGTAAGGTGAAATCAATATGATGAAAATTGGGTTCAAAAACTGCATTTAATTTTTAGCAATTTGATTGAGAGGCAGGCTTTGTTCTTATTTGAAAAAATTATCTTATAAAGAACTGAATGTTCCAGCTGTTGTGATGATGTGTTGTTGTTCTTGTTAAAAGCACTGATTTACATTTTTCCTGCTTGTGTTGAGACAAACAGGAGGTGCAGCCATACTGTTTATAATGCTAACACATGAATGTATAGTTTATATGTTCAGAAAAAAAGCAGGTATTGATGGTAAGCACAACTGCCAACAACCTTTCAGTGTTGGCAGTTTTGTCTTATCTTTATAATTCAAATTCATGTAACTAATTCTAATCGGTTATTGGCAAGATTGGTTATCTCATGGGGAATTGCCATTAGTTTCAAAATTATTTTTTAGTTTCTTGACTTTTAATCTGAATAAAGTGACTTAGGAGTGGTGAAATCTGCATATCGAGCCAGGCTTGAATTTTCTTTCTTTTTTTTTTAAACCCCTGAGGTAGCAGTTCTCAAACTCTTTGCCATGAAGGTCCTCTTGACACTCTCAAAAGATGTTTGGGACACATTTAATGTTGAAAAAGTGTGTACACAACACGTCAGCAGCCTTTTAACAGGCACCACTATTTTCATTTTAATGCTACATTCAATGTCGCTAGCCACCTGTCATAAAAAATAAATAAAAGCTATGTTGCCAGAATTAAGGGTGCTCAGGTCAGGCTTGTTTAATGTTGACAGCTCTCTTTATCTAGAATAATGTGCCCAACACAGCCTCAAAAACTTATTTTTGCTGCTCCAAAACACTTGTGGGAGCAACATCTTTACATTGATTCCTGTAAGAATGGTTACCTTGTATTTAATAGTAAGAAGCTCAACTTAGAGGACTTGAAAACTTTCCCTGCCTCCAAGATGTCTCCAATATGTGTGTGAAAATATCATAAGATCTGTGGCATGCAGTAGTGTCACAGGTGTAATTCTTCACCTAGAAGGGTACTAACGCTACCAGTCTAAAATAGGGTTTGATATTTCTGTCTAGCATTGTATTACCACATCACTGCGGTGTCATAGCATCAACGGCGCAGCAATTCGCCATAGCTATCTCGATGATGTCCGTGCATTTGTGCAGATCTGGACGAGCACGTGGCTAGGAGCGGCCTGGACAGCCTATTGGCCCCAGTTCCGTTTGAGGCACCTCAGCAGCCTCATCAGCCTCATCAGGCCCCTGCTTGGGGAGGCAGCAGTTCACTGCGCACCTTCTCTTCGCACAATGGGGTATGTAAATGAGCCTGGCAAAAGTTTCAAGATAGCACAGCGATGAGGCAGCAAACATTGCCATACGCACTTTGAAACACAAAATATATTGTCACATTGTAATGGTGGTGAATAGCATGCCAGCGCCCGAACTGCGAGTCATAGAACTATTCATTTTATGAGCTTGGGCCCGAAAATTAAGTCATGTCGCACCCAAAGTGTAATGATAGCCACAAGCAGTCATCAAAATCTGATCTATGGGTCAAGTGCGTCGACTGTTTAAGTATTTATCCATGACTTATTGTACATTCCAGCTCACTGCTGTTCCTGAATATGTTTCTCAATGTACACTACTGTTCACAGCACACAAGAAATGCGATTAATTTAGATTGTTTTGCTATTGTGTTGGCAACAACATTAAAATACTTCCAGTACACGTAGTGGGTCTTGCACTGTGTAATAACTTAGCAAACAGCGATTAGCGCTGAAAAAGAACATGCACATGTCAGTGTTGTGGAAAATGGCAGAATATGAAGTCAAGAAGCTTTCTTGCACCGATTGGGAAATCTACAGCAGTTCCTTTGTAAGATGACTTCTCTGTGATCATCAAACTAATTATGGTGCTTCACCACAGTAATGTTCGTAGTGTCTTATAACAGCTGTGTGCAATATCACGTTACATCAGGAAATAAAAAAGAAAAAGAGAGACAGAAAATAGATTTTAAAAAGCCTTGAGACGACCTTACATATGGGCGTGACTTTATTTTTGTTTGTTTGATAGTGGGACTACAAGCTATTTTTGTTTGTTTGATAGTGGGACTCACAAGCTATTTTGAGTTCACATTCCTCCTCCCCCCAATTCACTGAGTTGATGTGATGCTTGCAGAAAATTCAAGAACGCACAGTTGTCAGGGATGCCCAAGGCAATGAAGAAGTTACAGAGCGCAGGAGCCTGGGTGACCAATCCATGACTGTTCGTACAATCAGGAGACCAGATGGAGTGACGGAAACTCAGGAACAGTACGTAAACATGGATGAAGGCAAGTCCAATGTCGCTCTTGTGTGCTGGTTTTTCTAGTGTGAAAATCTAACAAGGAATCTGCAACAGTATTTTGTAAGACGGGCAGTAGTAGGAGAGCCAGTAAATTCAGCATTAGTGATACTAATACAGAGGAGGACCATCAGTTTTCTTGTTGATTCAGGAACGATGCACCTCTCACACTCATTATGTAAATTCATAAACAAAAAAAGAAAAACAATAGGCCCTTGTATTCTGAAACACTGCACCACTTGACATTGCAGCTCTTGTTGAACAAGTGTGTGCCAGTGCCAACTCTCAATCAAAATGGGTATTGCGCCTGAATGCCATTGCGATCCCCAAGCACAAGCTTTTTGAACAAGTGTTCTCGCCATCTGAACTTAAATGCATTAGAGTGAAGGCTTGTTTCAAAAGTGACTCCTCATCTCTGGATTTGCTGTGAAACATAATTGATGCTTTGTTTAGTCGAGGAGTGGTTCTGTGCTGCTCTCGGTATAGTCAAGAATGACATTAATTCAAGAGTAAGGTTTAGCTTGGGGACCAGCTCCAGTTTCTTCTTTCAGGTACATGTCAAATGCTGAAATGCTTTTAGTAGGTTAGCGTTGGACAAATTCAAATTGAATATGTTGTATTTAAGTGAGAAAAAAAACACAATTTAAACTTTGGACCACAAATGTTTGTCCTTTACCTCCCTTTGATGAGCTCAGTATGCCCGCACATATTGCAAGCCCACTACCGCGGACTAGCTGAGCTTATCCACACAGAATGTCCCAGTCTCTTTGCAGATGTGATCTTAGTATGTTCATGCATGCAGTTCTCTTTTTCATGCTGAGATGGTGGTACCATAGGTGTATGAATGTCTTTTTTTTTTTTCAAAAGTAATTATTTAGATAAAGGGTTCATGTAAACTGCAGAAAATCGGCACACTTAAAAGCAAACTGAAGCACCATATTTACAGATCTGTAACTCGGCACCTTAAGCAGTCATGATAGTCCTGTAACCTGCATCTGGTCGATAATGAATTTACAACCTACGTGAGATCATTGTGACATCTATGAGAGTTTCGCGAAAGTCTTGCCCACAAATCATAGTGGTGTCTTTTAAAACAGTGTACAGTAAAATACCACTTGAACGAACGTCAGTTAAGCGAACTATTCAGTTATACGAACTTTTTTTAAGCACCCCGCCTAAACGCCATTGGACCCAATGCTAGCGCATTTCACTTTAACGAAATTATTCCAGGGCGCATTTCAGCTCTACGAACATATTTTGTGACACCATTCAACGCCTCTCACGTCATATTGATAAGCAGTTCTCTGAAAGACTGAGTACAGATAGCGGTTTGCATTTTGAGAACTATGTCTCCTGTGACTTCCGCGTCGAGACATGCGCCGCTCTGTCAACAGAAGGGATTGTAGCGAACATGTTATCTCAGGAAGAAGAGAGGAGGCGGAAGCAACCTCCCCATGTAGAAGAAGCAGCAAGAATTCCAGCTAAAGAAGCGCTGATGTACTTGGAAAACGTGAAGTCCTTCACTGCCCAGTAGAGTGTTGTGCCGGAGAAGGTTTATGAGAGCTTGGACACAGTGAATCAATTCATGACCACTGCAGTACTAAGTGCGCAAGTGCGGCGAAAAATTATTGCATTCTTCAAAACATGCTAAATAAGCAAGAAATCCACATTCAAATGATCAGAATTGCATATAAAAGGGTTCAAATTTCATTTCAACTACTGATGTTTTCTTTAGCTCCTGATAACAAGTTGCCACATAGCTATTTCAGTTCAGCGAACGTTCACTTTAGCGAACTTTTTCCTGGGGTCCCTTGAAGTTCGTTCAAGTGAAGTTTCACTGTATAATGCATCAGCTTTGTCTGTTTTAAACATATTAGGTGTGGTTTACAGGAGTGTGATATTGTTTCTCATTGACAAGGTTTGTAAATGTAGTACTGCGAGATCTTGCCATTTTCAATAAGATTTTTAAAATTGATGGCCTAAGTTGAAAAAGCTGTTCTCACAGTTACTAAACTTCTTCTTTTTAAGTATAAAGCCCAATAAAATTTGGTGCAGTGGTTGCTGAGAAGAAACTATTTCTATGTTCTCATCTGTTTCCGAGTAGAGGCCTCTTTGTGAATATGGAGGAGTCTCTTTCTCAGATTTCTGTATACCTGTGTGAAATGCTATAAATATAGGGGGATTATACATTGATGACACTTGTTCACTGCAGTATGGCTTTACTGCATTTAAAAATAAAAAAAAGAAAAGAAATGCATTTCACTTTCATATGAAAGCCTGTGCTTCTTTTTAGATCAATGACAAACAATACATTTGTTAAATATGTGCAGCGTGAAACAATGTGCGCATGTTGAAACTTAGCCAGTTGTTGAGGCAATTAAAGGAAATTAAAGCAGACTCTGTACAATATAGGAAAAAAGAAAATGTGTGGTTCATTTGATAGATTACAGTAATTTTGCCATATGCCTTAAGGAACCCAATCTTACACTGCATTGACAAGAACAGGTGCTGGAGAAGTGGCCGAGATAAATTAGTGCTAAGAATAAAACAACAAGAAAAACAAGAAAGGCGACAAAGACGTGCCTCCTTTCTTGTGTTGCTTGTCGTTTTATTGTTTTCACTCATCTATCTGAGCTAGTTGTGCAAGACCAACTAGCCCAATAATTTATTCTTCTAGGTGCTGGAGAGCTGATGTTGATTAGTGGTATGTGCGTTCTGATTTTATTCTGTTTGCAGGCGATAAGGCAGCATTTGAGCAGATGTGGCAGAGTTCAGCTGCTGGTCCTTCAGCTGCAAGTCCCTCTGACCACAGTATAACCGATTCGGCCATCTTCCGCCGACTCTTTGGCCTCCTTCCTTCGAACAGGCCGCAATAAACAGTGGTTTTACATGTCTGCATGGAAGCACTACATGCCCGATGGACAAAGCATGTGTAATAATACAAGTTAGATATTAGGTACGACCAAGAGTTGCTGCAGAGGTACCAACTTGTGATGCTGCTATTAATAAAGAAACATAATTTGATGCACGGTTGATGCAAAAGCACCCTGAGGATGCACTATTGCTGAACAAGTAAAACAAGGCTTGTATGGTTTTTGTGAACCCAGTTTTGCTGGACAGCATTGTCAAATTCTGTTCCAATTTCCTGTTTGCTTGCTCTTCGAATCTTGGGACGATGTAACGTGAACCAAGTTCTCTGACTTTGAGGCCATAAAGTGACCATATTGTAAGGTTGAAAAACTGTAGTATTCACATTTTCATATTGTCAGTTGTTACCATGCCTTAAACTCTATTGCGAGCTTTTGTAATGACGAGAATTTTGTTTGTCGCTTGTTACCGTGCTTTAAGCGTTACTGTGTTGCTAGGTTTCGCAATGAAGAGAACTTTGTGCTCGTGTATACTAGTCACAATGGCTACTATTTTTCCTCTGTGCAAAAACTGACGCATGTTGTTTTTTGTTTGCTTCCTTTACCTGTAGCTTGTGGGTTACTGTACATCCAGCTTAACTAACGTAAAGAACTGTGATACCTATAACTATGCAGTGTATTATGATGAATTGCTTGTGTTTTTTCGAAAGACTTCAAAGGCATGTTACAATATAGTCTTGTCACACTAGTGCCTTTCCTTTTTATTAACACTTTACGGATCTTGGGAGAAGTTACTGCGCCAACTTTTATTTTATTGTAGCTGCACTACTTCATTGTTGCTTGCATTTTATATTTATTTGCTTGATGCTTACCTAATTTGTCTTTTAGGGGTCTGGTATTGGTGATGGCACTGCTGTTCTGCTGTTTCTATGTAGTTTTTCTGTTTCAACGTGTACCCTTGTTTTATGTGCTAATAAAAAGTGTATTTACTCTGTTCTTCCAGTGTGACCTTATTCGTTTGCCTTATATTAGGATTTTCTTTTCCAGTTTCTTTTTCTGGCGCCGGCCCAGAATATTTTAAGAGCTTGGCTTATGTCCCCGTCCATTGACAACACACCGTTGGCCGTCCTGTCTGGCAGCTATTTCACAAGGGGCTGTTTATGCCCGCTTCTTTTTCATTGCAGGTTTTTAAAGGGACACTGAAGGCAAATAATAATTTATGTCAGAGTGAAAGCTCAATGTATGACAACGTCTAAAACGGCAGTATTAACAACAACAGTGCCCTATTTACCGAGAAATTAATCTAAGTACACTGTAGCTAAATGTATCACACGATGAGCGGCACATTTTGGAAATGATCCCGATGAGGTGAGAGAGTTCGACTACAATTAATCACTCGTAATCAAACTAGCTGCAATAAAAAAAGAACCTTCCATGCATCAAGATATGTAATAAAATGCTGCTTGTTCGTTTCTGTTTGCTCCTTGGAAAAAAGAACCTCTTTGGCGTTGCCATGGGGAACGGCGCGCGTGGTTCAAAGGTTCCGTTTTTGCCGAACTGCGCTTCGCCCGACAGCGCATTTACAAAGGCGAGCGGATAACACCCCCCCCCAATGCACCGCGCCACGGTGCTCTCTGGGGCTATGCATTTTGGCCGGCCAAATTGTGTCAGGCAGCTGGCAGTCCCCGTACTTTCGTACCAGTGGAAACAGCGACGGCTGTAGGCGCGCTGCGCTGCTGTGCAAGGTGCAAACGCAAAGCACCCTGCTTCGCTCACGCGGTCGCGTCTCAGTGGTAGTTTCGGTATCGCGTACTGTGTTTTGCGCGCTCGTGAAAGCCGCTCTGAGAGAAAGTTCGACAAAATGCCGCATGCATGTGACGTTGCCAGATGTCCGAATGGCGCACGCCGCCGCGCAGTAAAGGCGGGTAACGTTGGGCACGGCAGCAGTGACGTAAGAAACACCGCTTTCAGGCGGGTGATTTGAAGTGCACTAACGCGATGCGGACCACTAAAACGTGATTTTATTTCAAAATGAGCACTTCCTTGGCACAATTGTAGCACTACGAGGTTTCTGGACCGTTATTTCAACAATCAATGTCGACTTAATATTTGCCTTTAGTGTCCCTTTAAAGTTCGGCTCATGGGCCAGTGACAAGTCAAACATTCAGTGGAAAATGCCCCTCAAACAGATTTGTACGTGCAGAATATGTTGTGTTGATGAACAACTGAAGCGACGACTTAAAGGGGTACTGACACCTTTTTTTGAAGGCGAGTTTGTTGTGCCATACAAATCTCCTGTATGTAGAGACGGCTCTGAGCAAGTGTGAAGCTCGGCAAATGCTGATAAGATATTTTATTTTGATATTAAAGTCAATTTTTCCAAGGCGCACCTACCGACATCGGCACTAGCTTGACGTCAGGCTACAGTACTAATTTTGGTGACTTCACGCAGCAGTCTGGCTAGTTGTGATCAACGTTTCTAAAACGTTGGTTGTGATAAAGTCAGGTATACCAAAACTTCCAAGATGGCCGCTTGTGCGTCACCAGCGTAGCCACGGTGCGGAGCAGCCGTGGAAACGTCACTATATATTGTGCGAGCACGTGGCGAGAAGCTCATACCGTGCTGTAACGTCAGGGTACAGTAGGAACCGAAACTAGCTTTTAAAAACATACTGTAATTACTTTTAGATGCGTAGCAGCTCTTTGACTAGCCTGTGTAACGCTGTCCGTCCGTCCGCACAAACGCGAGGCAATGCGCTTCCCTCGGCGCAGGTGTTGGAGCGGTGCCAAGTAGGTCACGCCGCAGCTGGGCGTTGACAACAATTTTGGGTGGCCCTGCGCCCGACGCGAACCGACAAACACCTTCAACGACTTCATGCCATACACAGTTAGCGTTCTTTTATTATTTTTTATTTTTTCCCCTCGCCTCGCTTTCTGACTTCGTCGGTGTTCTGCTCTCTCCTTTTTTTCTTTTTTTTTTCTTTTTTTCTCGTAATCTAATTCCCCCACTCTCTGAAATGTCCTGAAGGCGAGAGGGACGCGGCAGGAAGCAAGATCGAACTTCGACGTCAGTTTTAACTCATCCCCCGAGGAAGGGAGGTCCACTCCTGAAACTGTTTGGGAAATAAATATTTATATTGTCACGTGGTCGTGACGTCGACGAAGACAGCAGTCGGCGTTTGCAGGATGAAACTGTTTATTTGGCCGAACTTGTGGCCGGAAAATGAGAACTAGAACTGCAGCAATACACGCTGTACAATGATAGCGGCGAACAGGGCGTCGTCCGTCGATCAACTGACAAGCAGTCAAGCGCGTCGGCTTTTATACAGGCACTATCGAACTTTCCAGCGATATCACTGGTGGCGGCGTTATCTCTCGACAAAGCTGGAACATTCTCGTGCGGCGCGCAATCTTAACAGATTGTTCCAAAACAATCGCGAAGCTTCCTACACATCACGGCGAGGCCTGCGCAGCGCGTTGCCCACAGTCTTTGTGGGTGAAGCTTACAATGAAATATAAGACTCGCGGCAATGCCCCCCTCTGAAAAAGCATCGTCCCGATGCTTAAAAACAGAACATGAATACATGCAATACTAAAGAAATATAATAAATAAAGCAAACATTAGAGTCCTCAGGTGCGCTAACGAGCATAGTACGGTTTAAGGCGCACCACATGCACGACCTCGGGTCGAGCTCGGCGCCTCTGGGAGTTCGTGGTGCCGTCGGGGACAACCTCGTAGTCGAGTACGCCGAGACGTCGAAGTACCCTGTACGGTCCGAAGTATCGTCGAAGAAGCTTCTCGCTCAGTCCGCGTCGTCGTATTGGCGTCCAGACCCAGACACGGTCGCCGGGCTGGTACTCGACGAAGCGTCGTCGAAGATTGTAGCGACGGCTGTCGGTGTGCTGCTGAGTCTTGATGCGCAGGCGGGCCAGCTGTCGAGCTTCTTCGGCACGTTGTAAGTAAGCGGCGATGTCGACATTTTCTTCATCGGTGATGTTGGGTAACATGGCGTCGAGCGTCGTCGCCGGGCTCCTTCCGTAGACCAACTTGTACGGCGTCATCTGCGTCGTTTCTTGGACGGCCGTGTTGTAAGCGAAGGTCACATACGGAAGGACGGCGTCCCACGTCTTGTGCTCAACGTCGACGTACATGGCGAGCATGTCGGCGATGGTCTTATTTAGACGCTCGGTGAGGCCATTGGTCTGCGGGTGGTAGGCGGTGGTGCGGCGGTGGCTCGTCTCGCTGTACTTCAAGATCGCCTGAGTTAGGTCCGCAGTAAAGGAGGTACCTCTGTCTGTGATAAGGACCTCTGGGGCGCCATGATGCAAGACGATGTTCTCCACGAAGAACTTGGCTACCTCGGCGGCACTGCCTTTGGGCAAGGCCTTTGTCTCGGCGTAGCGGGTGAGGTAGTCGGTCGCTACGACGATCCACTTGTTGCCGGAAGTCGACGTCGGGAATGGCCCCAGTAGGTCCATCCCGATTTGCTGGAACGGCCGGTGCGGTGGTTCGATTGGCTGCAGAAGTCCCGCTGGCTTAGTCGGCGGTGTCTTCCGTCGCTGGCAATCTCGGCAAGTCTTGACGTAGTGGGCGACGTCGGCAGAAAGGCGTGGCCAGTAGTATTTTTCCTGTATTCTGGCGAGCGTGCGGGAAACACCGAGGTGTCCAGCCGTCGGGTCGTCGTGTAGGGCCTGGAGGACTTCTGGTCGCAGTGATGAGGGCACGACAAGAAGGTAGTCCGTTCGCAGTGGCGAGAAGTTCTTTTTCAGGAGAACGCCGTTCCGTAAGAAAAACGACGGCAGTCCTCGCTTGAATATCCTCGGAACAACGGCGGTCTTGCACTCGAGGTACTCAATAAGGCCCCCAGTTCCGCGTCGGCCCGTTGCCTTTCGGCGAAGTCGTCGGCACTTATACTTCCGAGGAAGCAGTCATCGTCGTCGTCTTGCGGTGGCGCGTCGACGGGGGCACGAGACAGGCAGTCGGCGTCAGAGTGTTTTCGTCCGGACTTGTACACGACGGTAATGTCGAATTCTTGAAGCCTCAGACTCCATCGTGCGAGACGACCTGAAGGGTCCTTCAAGTTAGCTAGCCAACATAAGGCGTGATGGTCACTGACAACTTTGAAGGGCCTGCCATAGAGGTAGGGGCGAAACTTTGATGTAGCCCAGAGGATGGCAAGGCATTCCTTTTCTGTTGTGGAATAGTTTGCTTCTGCCTTGGATAGTGACCGGCTAGCATAACTGATAACCCTTTCAAGCCCGTCAGTCTTTTGTACAAGGACGGCACCGAGTCCTACGCTGCTTGCGTCGGTGTGTATTTCCGTATCGGCGCAATTGTCGAAATGCGCAAGTATGGGTGGCGTCTGCAGGCGTCGTTTAAGTTCTTCAAAGGCTTGCACTTGCGCCGTTTCCCACCTGAATTCCACGTTATTCTTCGTGAGAAGCGTCAGTGGTTCGGCGATACGTGAAAAGTTTATGACGAAGCGTCTGTAATAGGCGCATAAGCCGAGAAATCGGCGCACGGCCTTCTTGTCGGTGGGTGGCGCGAAGTCGGCGATGGCAGCTGTTTTCCGCGGGTCTGGGCGCACTCCAGACTTGCTGATCACATGACCCAGAAACAAGAGCTCTTCGTACGCGAATCGGCACTTTTCTGGCTTCAGGGTCAGTCCAGAGGCCTTGATTGCTTGAAGTACTGCCTCAAGCCGCCGGAGATGCTCGTCGAAGGTCGAGGAAAACACGACGACGTCGTCCAAATACACAAGGCACGTCTGCCACTTCAATCCGGCCAGTACGGTGTCCATGACACGCTGGAACGTCGCAGGTGCCGAGCAAAGACCGAAAGGCATGACCTTGAACTCAAAGAGGCCGTCGGGTGTTATAAAGGCAGTCTTTTCTCGGTCTCTCTCGTCGACTTCGATTTGCCAGTAGCCGGTCTTGAGGTCCATCGACGAAAAGTACGTCGCGTTGTGAAGTCGATCCAGGGTGTCGTCTATTCGTGGGAGGGGGTACACGTCCTTCTTCGTGATTTTGTTCAGGCGCCGATAATCAACGCAGAAGCGCAGTGTCCCGTCCTTCTTCTTCACTAACACCACGGGTGACGCCCACGGACTCTTGGACGGCTGGATGATGTTGTCGCGTAGCATCTCGTCGACTTGTTTCTTTATCGCCTCGCGCTCTCGAGTCGAAACTCTGTAGGGGCTCTGACGGAGGGGCCTCGCACTTTCCTCCGTTATAATTCGGTGTTTCGCCACCGGACTTTGTCGAATTCGTGATGACGACGAGAAGCAGTCCTTGTATTGCAGAAGCAGGGTTTTCAGCTGGTCTTGCTTGACCTTCGGGAGGCTCCGGTTGACGTTGAAATCTGGTTCGGGACCTCGATTCGTTGAAGCAGGTTCGGCAGCATCGAAGAGGGCGAAAGCATTGCTGGCGGCCACACATTCGTCGATGTAGGCGACCGTCGTACCAATGTTGAGGTGCCTATATTCGTGGCTGAAATTTGTCAGCACTACTTTGCTTTACCGTCACGCAGTTCGGCTATACCTCTTGCGACGCAAATTTGACGATTCAAGAGTAGTTGCTGATCGGCCTCGATGACGCCTTCAATGTTCGCAGGTTTTTTCGGTGCCAACGGAAATAATGACGCTGGAGCGCGGCGGGACGGTCACCTGCTCTTCTATCACGTTCAATGCATGCTTCCCTGGCGTCGCGTGGGGCGGGAGCGCTTTGTCTGAGGTTAGCGTTATCGACTCAGACCTCAGGTCGATGACGGCGCCGTGGTCACTTAGGAAGTCCATTCCAAGTATCACATCCCTAGAGCAATTTGTAGGATTACAAAGCTCGCAGGATAAGTCCGGTTATTGATGGTGACTCTCGCCGTGCAGACACCAATCGGCGTTATCAGGTGGCCTCCAGCTGTCCGGATTTCGGGTCCACTCCAAGCGGTCTTTACTTTCTTCAGCTTGGTGGCGAACGGTCCACTGAAGACAGAATAGTCGGCTCCGGTGTCGACGAGAGCTGTGACGCTGTGGCCGTCGATAAGAACGTCGAGGTCGCTAGTTCGTCGTCTCGCGTTGCAGTTAGGTCGTGGCGTGGGGTCACGGCTGCGTCGGTGTGTTCCGCTGCTTCCATTTTGCGTCGTCGGGTCTTCTTCAGTCCGCGAGATTTCGTCGTCAGGGGTCTGTCTGGTTCGCGTCGTGTTCTGAAGGTTTCGTCGCAGCGTCGTCGTCGGCGGCGGAGGATCTTCGGTAGTTCGTCGTACAGCAACCGCACCTCCATCGGTTGCTGCCCTTAGTTTTCCGGATACGGGCTAGGCGACCGGCCCCGGTTTGGGCCAGTGTACGGCCGGCGGTGCGGTGACATGTAGCGGCCGGGCGACGGCGAGCGGGAAGGTCGTCGTTCTTGCCACTGTGTTCCGGTGAGGTAGTCGTTGATGTCGCGCGGTCGTTCGCCTGGCTGCGGGCGCGGCGCGTTGATAGCGAATCCGCGTAGTCCCATCTGTCGGTACTGGCAGCGGCGGTACGTGTGGCCGGCCTCTCCGCAGTGGTAGCAGAGCGGGCGGTTGTCGGGGGCACGCCAGACATCGGTCTTCCTCGGGGTGTTGCGCTGGCCGACAGGTGGTCGGTAGGGCGTCGGTGGCGGCGGCGGCGTCTGGCGACGGTACTGCGGCGGTGTGGCGTCTTGGCGGGGGCGTGGAGGAGGAGCATGACGGCGGGCTGCAGCAGCATAGCTAATAGCTTGCGGCTGCGGCTCTGCTAGCTGAGGCGCGCCGAGTGAATACTGGATCTCCTGGCGCACGACGTCGGCGATGGACTCTACTTGAGGTTGCGACGGAGGTAGAACTTTTCGCAACTCCTCTTGCACGATTGCTCGAATCGTCTCACGCAGGTCGGCGGGTCCTAGGGCTTGAACGTCGGCGTAGCTTGTAGCCAAGAAGCTGCGGTTGTATTGCCGCGTTCGCATCTCAAGCGTTTTCTCGATCGTGGAAGCCTCAGATGCAAATTCAGCGACCGTCTTCGGCGGGTTCCTTATCAATCCAGCGAAGAGTTCCTGTTTGACACCCCGCATGAGGAACCTCACTTTCTTCTCTTCGGGCATACTTGGGTCGGCGTGTCGAAACAGGCGATTCATCTCTTCCGTGTAGATGGCAATATTTTCGTTGGGTAGCTGCACACGGGTCTCCAGCATAGCCGCGGCCCGTTCCTTGCGGACCACGCTCGTGAACGTGCTTAGGAACGTCGTCCGAAAGAGATCCCATGTTTGTAGGGCGGATTCTCGGTTCTCGAACCACGTCCTCGCGGCGTCTTCTAGGTAGAAGTATACGTGGCGCAGCTTGTCCTCGCAGTTCCAATTATTAAATGTTGAGACCCTTTCGAAGGTCTCGAGCCAAGTCTCGGGGTCTTCACCTGGCGAACACGGAACGTCGGCGGCTCCCTGGGTGGCTGCATCACGATCGCCGTAGGGGGCACTGCGTCAGTCATCGTCTCAGCGGTCGATGTGACGGTCTTCGGCTGCCTGGCGTTTTCGGGAAGGAGCCCGTACTCTGGTTGTAGTCCCTTCTGCCGGCGGCTGGTTCGAGGATCCAGTTTGTCCTTAGAGTCGTCTTCTTCGCGGCTTGGGCTTGGGTCAGCGCTCCGCGGTGGCGTCCGGATCATGAAGCAGCACCTCCACCAGATGTCACGTGGTCGTGACGTCGACGAAGACAGCAGTCGGCGTTTGCAGAATGAACTGTTTATTTGGCCGAACTTGTGGCCGGAAAATGAGAACTAGAACTACAGCAATACACGCTGTACAATGATAGCGGCGAACAGGGCGTCGTCCGTCGATCAACTGACAAGCAGTCAAGCGCGTCGGCTTTTATACAGGCGCTATCGAACTTTCCAGCGATATCGCTGGTGGCGGCGTTATCTCTCGACAAAGCTGGAACATTCTCGTGCGGCGACGCAATCTTAACAGATTGTTCCAAAACAATCGCGAAGCTTCCTACACATCACGGCGAGGCCTGCGCAGCGCGTTGCCCACAGTCTTTGTGGGTGAAGCTTACACTCATGAAATATAAGACTCGCGGCAATATCACTGTTGACAACGCCTCCGTTGTATTATGTACGGCAGTACTCGAGAAGAACTGCCCATTGAAACCATATATATTATATATATAATATGTGTGTGTGTGTGTGTGTGTGTGTGTGTGTGGGTGGTGTGTGTGTGGTGTGTGTGTGTGTGGTGTGTGTGGTGTGTGTGTGTGCGTTGCTTGAACAGTTTTCATGTTGCAGCCAGCTTGTTGGTGCAATATCCTTCACTGTTTTGTGTCATCGCTTCTGTACATGATCCTACTTTTGTTTATTTTTTGCTTATTTTGTGGGCTTGCTGCGCATGTAGAAATGATTATGTAAAGTGAGGGAACATTAAATTAAATAACCCTTCGTGGGTTTGCCTACATTTTTGACACGATCATATTGTTACGCGCGAAGGCGACTGAGACGTTACAGCTGAAGGGCCGTTTATTAGGTCTCGAAGGTGAGCGCAGGAGCGGCCAACAGGTTGTCTCCCTCAGCGTCGTCGTCTTCTCTCTAGCTGCAGCGCGGGGCGGCCAGCACGTTCACTCTTCTTCGTTGTCCTCGCAGGTACGCGCAACATTCCTCTCCACGCAGACGAAGCCCGCCGGGCGAGTTCATTGATTCATCTTGGTGTGCACAACTTCAGGCGAGCGACATGAACGGCTTGGGTTTTAGCAGTTCTTCTACCACTTTTCGTGAGGCGAGCTACTATGTACGTGACCTCCGTGAGTTTCTTAATGACAACAAACGGTCCGTCATATGTGGCCAAGAACTTTTGGCATAACCCACGTCTCCGTACCGGAGTCCATAGCCACACTAAATCGCCGGGACGATAAGTTGCAGGACGATGGCGGATGTCGTAGCGTGCTTTGGATTTGTCTTGCGATGCCACAGTGCGTAGACGAGCAATACGACGCGCCTCTTCCGCAAGGCATAGTGTTTCGGCGACAGAGATGTTTTCGTGCGTAGAGAAAGGCAAAACTGTGTCGAGTGTGTGCCGTGGCGGGCGTGCATACATCAAGAAGAAAGGACTATAACCAGTTGTCTCGTGCTTAGCGGTGTTGAACGCGTACGTTATGAATGGTAGCACGTCATCCCAGTTCTTGTGGTCGGACGAGACATACATAGAGAGCATGTTTACAATTGTTCGATTGGTGCGCTCCGTGAGCCCGTTCGTTTGCGGGTGGTATGGAGACGAGTGACGCAGGTGGGACTCACACAGTCGAAGCAGCTCCTCTACGATATCCGCCGTAAATTGTCGTCCACGATCACTGATGATCACCTGAGGTGGGCCATGTCGGAGGATAACGTGTTGCAACAGGAACACCGAGACGTCGATGGCAGTTGCGGAGGGCACGGCTGCCGTCTCGCAGTAGCGTGTGAGGTAATCGACACATACAATTACCCAGCGATTGCCTTGCGCTGATTTTGGAAAAGGGCCCACGAGGTCAATGCCCACTTGTTGGAAAGGTGTGCTTGGAGGTGGCACCGGCTGTAGGAGACCAGCCGGAGCAGCAGATGGGCGTTTGTGGCGCTGACACTGCGTGCAACTGGCCACATACACCTCGATAGACTGTCGCATTCCAGGCCAATAAAAGCGTTCCTTGGTGCGGTAGAGCGTCCGCGCAGAACCTAGATGTCCGGACGTAGGATCGTCGTGCATAGCACTTAGAATCGCTGGCCGAAGGCTTTCCGGCACCACCAGAAGGAAACGTGCGCCAGTGCTGGAAAAGTTCTTCTTATACAAAAGTCCATCGCGTACACAAAAACTGCGTGCTGTAGGAGCTGTGAAGAGCAGTGCTAATTTAGTGTCCTTTCGCTGTTCGTCCTTGAAAGTGCTGAGGTCTGGAAATTTCGGCGACACGGAAGCTACAAGGTGGTCGAAATCATCGGCGTCACACTCGGTATTGCTGAGTGGCATACGTGAAAGGCAGTCCGCATCGGCGTGTCGTCGACCACTCTTATACGAGACGGTGAAACTATATTCTTGGAGCCGAAGCGCCCAGCGTGCTAGACGGCCACAAGGGTCACGAAGGTTCACAAGCCAACACAATGAGTGGTGGTCGGTGACGACTGTGAATGGGCGCCCATACAGGTAAGACCGAAACCGCTGAATCGCAAATACTACCGCGAGGCATTCTTGTTCTGTAACAGTGTAATTCTGCTCTGGCCTACTCAGGGAGCGACTTGCGTATGCGATCACGTGTTCGCAGTTACCGTAGCGTTGAACTAGGACGGCGCCAATTCCTATGCCACTGGCATCTGTGTGAAGTTCTGTCGGAGCTGAAGGGTTGAAGTGTTGAAGAACAGGCCGTGACGTCAGGAGGAACTTCAGTTGACGAAAAGAGGAGTCGCACTCCGGAGTCCACTCAAAGGGAATGTTCTTTCGTAGCAGACATGTCAGCGGATACGCGACGTCGGCAAACTTAGGTATAAAGCGACGAAAATAGGAGCAAAGCCCAAGAAAGCTACGGAGCTCCTTAACAGAGCGCGGTGCACTGAACGCTTCAACGGCTGCTGTCTTCTGGGGATCTGGGCGGATGCCATCCTGATCGACGAGGTGTCCGAGCACAAGGGTTTGGCGGTCTCCGAAGTGGCACTTCTTTGAGTTTAGAACAAGGCCAGCGTTTCTGATACAGTTCAGTACAATATCCAGACGTGAATTGTGTTCGCTGAAGGTGCGGCCAAAGATGACGACGTCGTCGAGATAGCACATGCAGATGTTCCACTTCAAGCCGCGAAGGATAGTGTCCATAAATCTCTCGAAAGTCGCCGGAGCGTTGCACAGCCCAAATGGCATCACGTTGAATTCAAAAAGGCCGTCAGGGGTTACAAAGGCAGTCTTTTCCTTATCCTCAGGATGCATCGGAATTTGCCAGTAGCCGGATCTTAAGTCTACGGAGGAAAAGTAAGAGGCCGAATGAAGGCAGTCGATGGCATCATCAATACGGGGAAGTGGGTACACGTCCTTTTTTTACAGCATTCAATCGGCGATAGTCGACGCAAAATCTCCAAGATCCATCTTTCTTTTTAACAAGAATCACTGGAGCTGCCCATGGACTCGCCGACTCTTGTATGACTCCTTTTTTCATCATTTCTTGCACCTGCTCGTTAATAATCTGACGCTCCGTTGGTGAAACGCGGTATGGCTTCTGTCTAATCGGATTTGCCGAACCCGTGTTGATAGTATGACGTGTCCGAGAAGCAGGGATCGAGGGCACTTTGTCCTTCTGCGCAAAGTCGAATACAGAGACGTGCTTCGAAAGCACATCCACCAACGTTCGGCGTTCACTCGTACTCAGCGACTTATTCACCATTGACAGAAGAGCCGTTTCGGAACTGTGACTGCGACATCCTTCCGGCACATCTGCAAGCTCCGTCACCGATAAGGCCGCGTGTTTTCCGCTAACGACGGCTAACTTCAGGCCATCGGGAAGCATGATCGGCTCCGTGGAACAATTGACAGTCCATAAGCCAGCGCGTCCGCCTTTGATCGACACCACACAATGTGGAACCAGGACATTCTTCTTCATACAGTTGATGTGCATTGGTTCAACGTTGGCATCAAAGCTGGTGGAATGGCTGCCGCAGCAAACAACAGGGACACGAACGGTTGATGATGGAGGTATGATAGTGTCGCCACAGACACACAATGCCGTCTCGCCATCCGCAGGGTTTTCCAGGAGTGCTGATGGTACGTGTCCACTTAAGAGTATCGTTCCTTCGCGGCAGTCGACAGTGGCACCACACTCCCGCAAGAAGTCCATACCCAAAATAACATCATGTGTCGCCCGGGGAATAATCACGAACTCTGTCGTAATAACGTGGCCTCCCAGAAACACGTCAGCACTACACACACCAACAGCCTGCAGCGGCTCACCACTCACTCCGCAAAACTTCGACGCTTCATCCCACTTAAATACAACCTTTCGTCCCAGCGTATTTTTAAAACAAGCACTCATGACCGAAATTGTTGCCCCCGTGTCTACCAAAGCCATCACAGGCACATCGTCAACAAAAACACGCACTTTGTTCTTGAGCATTAACACAGGAGGTATTTCTCGCATTAGCACATCTCCGGCGACCTCACCTCCATCGGCCGCGCTTGCTAGTTTTCCGATGGCAAAGGAGACGTGGTGCGACGCAGCGGTGAGGGTGAACGGGGAGCGCGAGGACGTGGTGGTGGCGTCAAACTCCTGTCAGATGTCGGGGAGCGATTCCGGAAGCTGCGTGCCCAATAATCGTCGCTAGGCGGAAGGTGTGTTGCTCGCGGGACGTCGTGAGGTCGTTCGGAAGGTCGTGTAAATTGCGGTGGTGGGCCATACCGTGGGGCTACGCGGCGGTTACAAAACCGCGAGATGTGTCCTGGGACACCGCAGGAGTAGCAGACTGGGAGAGGTCGAAACCTTGATTGTTCTTCGATGAACCGAGCATCATCTTCTCTGGTGTAGTGGGCCGGTTCGTCTCGTACATCATAGCGATAGATGTCGCGTCGCGAGGAAGGCGGACGCTGAGCGCGCCGGTCATAGCTGGGAGCTGGAAAGCGTGAGGTCCTTCTTGACTGTGGGGCTGCGTTGTACTCTACAGCCGCTGCGCTAACCATCGGTTGCCAAGGGGCCGGAGGGGTCGGAGCAGTCACAGCCTCCCGTGGCACATGGACGGAATGGTGGTCCACTGCTGAACGTGACAGCTCTTCATAGCGGGAAAGTTCTTCGCGGACAATCTGTCGGATCGTCGAAGACAGGTCTTGGCAGGAGCTCGTGTCGACGCTTGCAACCGTCGTAACGTTTGTCAGCCGGCCAAACTTTGGAGCAATCCTGCGCATTTTGAGCTGTTCAAAAGTACGGCAATGCCGAATGACCTCGGCCACAGAGCTCAGGTTTTCTTTTCCGATGAGGAAATTATAGACATCCTCGGCAATGCCTTTCAGCAAATGGCCGACTTTGTCTTCCTCTGACATTTGAGCATTGACAACCTTGCACAGCTTCAGCACATCTTCAATATACGTGGTGATTGTCTCACCTGGTAGCTGCGCGCGTTGCGACAGTGTCTGCTCCGCACGCTTCCCTTTGACGCCTGAGTCGCCGAAACACGCCTTTAGTTCTTGAACAAAACGGTCCCACGTCGTCAGCGTGTCCTCGTGGTTCTCGTACCACACGAGCGCAGTGTCGGTAAGGCAGAAGACCACATTGGTGAGCTGAGCGGCGGCATCCCAGCCGTTGGACTTGCTCACTCGCTTGTACTGGACGAGCCACGCGTCAACATCTTCTCCCGATTTTCCTCCGAAGGGCGGTGGAACTCGATAGTACTGGAGTGGACCGCAAGGCGCAGCCCTGGGGGCGTCGCCTTCTTCGGGCATGTCGGACACGGTTGTGGCAGATGGCGGGAGGCCGGCAAGTCGACGGCTTCGACGAAGGTGTAGCAATGGTTGTTCCGTCGTTGCAAGCGCGTACCCAGCACCTCCACCACTCTGTTACGCGCGAAGGCGACTGAGACGTTACAGCTGAAGGGCCGTTTATTAGGTCTCGAAGGTGAGCGCAGGAGTGGCCAACAGGTTGTCTCCCTCAGCGTCGTCGTCTTCTCTCTAGCTGCAGCGCGGGGCGGCCAGCACGTTCACTCTTCTTCGTTGTCCTCGCAGGTACGCGCAACAATATAAAAACCGGCTGTGGTATATTCATATAAGCTTCAACGAAATAGTATAAAACAAATTCTATCAAAATCAAGCCAGCTAGTAGTTTACTGAAAAAAAGTGGGACATATATATGTCCCTCTGACTCATGAGAGCGTTTTCGAAAAGTGGGAAAACACTGTCCCACTGTCTCATGAAGGCACCATCCCGAGATTGCATCAACTTGTATTTGGCATGAAACGGCCGAAGCAAGTGGCACAGACTATTGCTTCTCGAGGTGTTGCTAGGGAAAGTTGTGGGGATTTCATTTGTGGGGCTCGTGGCCGTCCGCCCCAAGGAACGCCGTCAGAGACTGCTGGAGAAATACAATAGCATTTATTAGTTAAACCAAACTTCAGTGTTTAGGCAAAATAACAGCAATACTTCCGGCCCCTAACCTTGGCCCCAGCGGGGCGCACGCTGCAGTGCGTACACGATCGCTCTCCGCGACAGCTCTGTCGGCCACTCCCTCTTGGCTGTCCACGGTCGCTTCTTATATGTTCCTCCTGACGCGTGGAACATGCGCACAACCGTTGGATCATGCCTCGTGCCGTAGCCATTGGGGGCGAGGGGGTTTATCGGCGGCGATTCTCACACATTCCAGCAGTAGAACACCACCTGCACCTGTGCCTCTTGTGAGCTTTCATAGCGTTGTGGTCTGTTCCTGTAAAGCTTACTTCACTGCGTGCACCAACCATTTTTTTTTGTCCATTTACCTATCCTTGCTTTGGCTGTCGAAATATTCGAGTACAGCTGTTGTCCCTTAATATGCGCCTACTTTTCAAGAGGTATATGATATCAAGAAAAATATTTCCACGCACCAATATCTGCAATTACGCTGAGGAATGAGCGTGGCAATATCTCAGGGGATTGTTTCGATGCATTTATCGGTCAAGTTATTCCTCAAATTTACAAAAACACACGATGACTGGAAGCTAGAACCACCTCTTTGAAAAACCAGAAAAAGAGGAAATTATCCGGTATTTTGATTGGTAGGTTCTTTCCATCTGAAGAAGACGAAAGTTCAGAAGCTATCACGAAAAATTGATCGAAATTAAACGTCACTGTAACACCCTTCGAAAGTGTGGTAAAAATATTTTTTCCTCGAGAATACGATGACTTAGGTAAGATATGAGTGACTTATTGTTGCGCTAATTGCAACGGGTGATGTGGGAGAAAAATTTTCCGGCAGACTAAAAAGTGGGACGTATGTGTCCCGCTGTCGCACAAAGGGTTAAGGCTACATTTTCTTCCTCTGTGTGCTTCATGAAAAGTCCGTGCCTGCTCCAAAAGCAGATTTCCCCTGCTCCAATGGCTGCTCCAAAATGCTGGAAGGCATTCCCCACCACTGTGTAAGTTGGATGAGATGTATGAAGTTTGGGTCCATAGCGTGGCCGCAGCGAGTACCGGTTTGGTAGGTGGTTGGCGAAACATGGGAGATGCCTTTGCCTTGCAGTGGGATCAGTCAGACTGACGATGATGATGACAAAGAGGGTGATCATTGGCGTGCGCACGAGGGGGCTGATTAGGGCCCCCCCCCTCCCCAATCACCTAGGGGGGAGCAAAGTCTGCCTAACACGTTTACTCAGTCCGATCTGTCCCGTCAATGTTTAAAGGGCAAAGTTATGGTCATCGACGTTTTTGACGATAATGGCGGCCGAAGGTTCTTGATGTTGCGTTCCAAGAACTGTATACTTCCCATCTTTATTTCAGGAAATCCAGGGACCAAAGGCAGCCCATTGTGAAAAGCACATCATTGCTTCGTTTTTTATCCATCGTGGAGCATGTTGTATTTTGGTGTCGGCTAAAGGGGGTGGGGGGTGCAATGAGACTTTGCCCGCCCTAATGAGAAACACTGCGCATGCCTATAAGGATGACGATGACACAAATTTACCCCATAAGTCTGCTTCAAACGCAGACAAGCGAAACGACAGGGCCAGTCAATGCCCATGAATATTTAGATTTAAAAAAAAAGTCAGCAGATCCCACGCCTTGTGGGAATCGGTTTCATGCGAAGCAGTCGGCGAGTAATTGCGCTACGAGGTGGATCAACGTGTTTTTGTAAGTGTAGTAGTAGTGTAGGGTAACTTGTGGTCTGACGTAACTTCAACTTACGCTAGAGCACCGACGTCAGTATTATCGCAACGACTTGCACTTTACGTTGCGATTATGTGAATATCACACGTAACTTTTGTTATATTCCTCCGAGGTATTCACACGAGGGAAAAATCCGCGTGGGACACCGGGGGATTGCAGATCACGTGACCGCGACGTCACGGATTAGTCACGGATAGCTTGCTGAATTGCGGTTTATTTGACTGCTATAAATATGGAGCCAGCACTGGAACCACAAGTGGCGTTAACTCGACATGACGTTTGTATCATAGGAGTCAGGGCTGGGCAAAGATACTTTAAAATTGTATCGCGATACGATACAAGATACTCAGGCAAGAAGTATTGGAGATACAGATACAAGATACTGCCGCAATAATTGTATCCGATACGATACTCGGCAATTGTATCTTAAGATACTTCGATACATCCTCAAATTTGTTGTTATAGATCCATATAACGTAGCAGCAAACGCCTATGCACGAAAATGTCTGCTTGAAAGTTTCTTAACTGTGACCTATTTTGTTTCATTTGAAGGAAATGTCTGTTAGTATCTCAAAAGTTTTGCCCTTCTTGCTCAAAGTACATTAGTTTCCTTCTCCAAAACAACGTATTGGGGTTTGTTTTAGCTTCTCCACAGTACAACTCTTTATACACTTCGCTGACAGCAGTTCTTGCTTGTCATTTTCGCAATTGAGGGAGTCGCTGCTCAGCTTGCCGACCAGCTAGCGGGGTGCCATATAATCACAATAACTTCAATAACAAGGCTTCGCACGACAGCGCAAATACCGGTGTGGACTCTTAACTTTCCCTAAAAGACAGTTTGCGCAATAAGGTATATCCGGACAGGCGTAGAGCAGCTTTTTTTTCTTGGGGGGGGGGGGGGGGGGGTGAGGGACATTGTGTATTCTAGGGGTTTCAGACCTTTTGCTAGCGGCCCAGCCTGCACAGATGATCGTCTTCGTCCCATTTGTTTTTATTTTCTTAATAAGTATGTTCGTGAGCTACACAGACATGACTGGTCTGAAGCATTCCTTTCGTGAGCAACATGTGATCATCATGTGCTGAAATATAACCGTGCAACAAAAACTCTATATTTCAGAATCCGCGTCCAGATTTCACTCGTGTACATCGGTGTCGATGTTTCTCGCATCCTGACTGCAATTCCCCTTCAGAAATGGCCTATATATGAGATATGGGAAAGGCTTCCTGTCAAATGGCAATTTCATTTTGTTCAAACTCTCTCCGACCCCCGCTCCCACCATCTTCACTGTCCCAGACCTTGCAACTAAATTTCGCGACTGCGGCCCACTGGCTATAAGCTGAGTTTGAGACCCCTGGCGTATACGTAGATGACTTAAACTGCAATAAATTTTCATATTCTACTTATCTGCTGACGTAAACGATTCTGTATTGATATACTCACTAACGTGCAATTTTTTATCAACTTTTCTTCAACGAGAGAACATGTGCAACACAGAAACGTCTGAAACGTATTGTATAGTTGCACAAAGCGTCGCAGGACACCGCCGCTATTTGCGCTATTGCCGCCTATAGCTCCCGTTACGTGGCGATTAGTAATACAAAAAATATTTAAGAAGGCCTAAAACAGGAAAACTTATATAAGTAAAATAGAGAGGTGGTTCTGTATCGAACGTTCACATTGAATGAGTACAGAAGCACAATACAGACGGCGCCCTTAATAGCTATGAGCATGAAGTATCGTCAACTTACCTGTTGAGACAACAGAAACTTCAGTGCCTATGAAAAATTGCCTTAAACGGCTCTTTGGGACGCTCGTGAGTAAAACGGAGCATTCAGTAAAACAACGCTTCTTAAATCCCCTTCCTAACATTTTTAACATGGCTCCCAATCATTTCCATTATTATAATGCAAACTCAATTTCGCTGTGTTCCTAAGCGGTAAGCAGAATGCCTTCTACTGTATACTCAAGGCACAACCACATAATTATATATTTGTTTTTAAAATCGACTTGGCAACGTGTAAGTGTGTAAGCAGTAGTAGAAATAAAGCAGACAGAATAATAAAGCAGAGATCTTATTTTGGGAGCGCGTTGTAAAAGACATACTGCAGTGACCAGACCGGAGAAACAGTACAGGGACCTAGTTAATCTATGGGATGCAAAATGACAGCTAAGACAGCACTTGTGCTAATAATCAAAGTTTGATTTCATAAATTCTTTCAATATATGTAACAGGAAGGAAAAAATACGGTACGCCAAGATATTTTCTCTTAGGGAAACGCTTGCTCTATTAGATATAGCATCGGTACCAGTAGTGCTAAAGTTGTTAGAATCTTATTTGCATGTAAGTTTATTCGTTGCATGCAAGTCAAACTTACATCCACGAGATTCTTCAAATCGCTGATATGTAAAATCCACGAGACGCAAAGCAACCCCATTCTTGCACGCATCACATTTCGTTACGAAGCAAGACGCAAGGGAGTCTTAAATAACGACACTGTAGCAATATCAGATTTTGCGCGATAGACGCCGCACGCATTGGAGTACGCGGCGCAGGACAGTGACTAAGAGCAAGTGTCGCGGCATTGGCGCAACTAAAAAATCACAGCATATCCACGGAGTGAATGATGATGAGTGGGCGAAGCTGCGGAGGTTCATCGGTAAACCGTGAATCTTCCGTGAATTCTGCCCAGTACATCATCAGCGACGTGAGATCGGGCGCGTTTATACTAAAGGTTCGATGAGTTATGACGACTTGCAGCTCACTTTAATTTTACATGTACGCTGTGAATTTTCATTGTTTAGAAAACCATTGCTTTAGAAAAATCTGGCGTCTTTCGTTAAGCAGCTGGCGTCTCTTCGTTTTGCTTTAGAAACATCTGGAGTTCTTTCGTTTTGCTTTTACAAAACATCTGGCGTCTTTCGTTGGTTTATTTCATCAATCAACGGCGTTTTGAACAAAATTTTTATTGTTTAATCCCGCACAGGAGGAATCTCACCAAGCACTACCTTGGAGGTAAACAATGGCTGCTAATGGGAATGAGAGACAGAAGAAGTCGGCTTTTAGCTAACACTTACACTTCTACTTCTACTAACGTTTCCTACTGGAACATGCCAATGGCTGCTAATGGGGAATGAGAGACAGAAGAATTGGGCTTTTAGTTAACGCGCACGCTGCGAATTTTTTATTGTTCAACAACGCACAGGAAAGATCTCCCACCGGCACCACCTTGGAGGTCGAAGCGTAAGACTTGTTACGGACTACTACTACTACTACTACTACTACTACTACTACTACTACTACTACTACTACTACTACTGCTGCTACTACTACTACTACTGCTGCTACTGCTACTACTACTACTACTACTAATACTACTACTACTACTACTACTACTACTACGACGACGACGACGACGACGACTACGAGGGACGAACGGGTGCCGCCTTAAGGAGCTTCGCCCCTAAAAGAAAAATCGAGAAAACAAAAGGTACGTGGGCTCGGCGTACACGTCCGCGCTCTTGGCTTCCTCATATTGTGCCCTCACTGGGGGACTCTGGCGGAAAAATAATATTGCGTCACTGCCCTTATATTTACCAGCTTGAGACGTACCAGCTTGAGAAGCGGAGCTTGGCCAGCGACTATTGTTTCTCACGGTTGTGTTGCGATAGAAGTATCTTGTATCTTAAGATACACGATACATTATCGAATGTATCGGAAATACAGATACAGATACTCGTTTTTCGAGACGTATCGCGATACAGATACAAGATACCCTTAGAGTATCTAAGATAGTATCTAAGATACATGTATCTTCGATACTGCCCAGCACTGATAGGAGTATATATGTAATGTTTGTTGCTTTGTTATAAAATTAGCCAGAACTACACCAAGTTAAGGAGGCGATCACGAGAGTAACGAGAGCACCCAGCCGTAGGCGGCTAGATAGATAGATAGATAGATAGATAGATAGATAGATAGATAGATAGATAGATAGATAGATAGATAGATAGATAGATAGATAGATAGATAGATAGATAGATAGATAGATAGATAGATACGCTTTGCATTTAAACAAAGATCGTTTGTGAAGATTTAGGATGGACAAATGCAGCAGCATTAAAACAATATTTTCTGAAAAGGCATTGCTCGATAATTAGCCTTGAGAATGACAAGCCCAACACTGTGATGAGGGTGGGAACCCATCCGAGAGCCAACACGATATCAGTGTTGCATTAGGAAACCAGCTCGTCTCCACTATACTCCCCAACAGGTGCAAGACACCAAGGTATGTTCACGCCCATGCTTTTCTTCAAAGTTGAAAGACTGCTGTTAAGCAGCCTACGGCGTTATAGAATGCAGATGGCAGGCCATAGTCTCGAAACATATCCACGCAAATCAAACTCAAGTGATCACCTCATCCTGGCGTACCTGGCGTACACCAACCTGGATAACAATGTCCCACGGCTCCGAAATTTTATCGGCACCTCCCAGAGTTAAGCGATGTGCTTTCAATTGATCGACATAAGTCTGGTGTCTTCTTTTAATGTTACTGACAATATATGCCGTACAAAATTGGCGTATATACATAAACTGGACATCGTCACTGAGGCTGTCAATTATCATAACGAGTAGTGTACGGACATTAGTTGCAGGTGTTCTGTGGGCACTAATCAAGTAACAAAAGAGAAGGGCCACGCACTCGGCAAATGGTACTTCGCGCATTATTTACCAATTGTTTTGTCGCAGAGGTCCCACTAACTCGCAAGCTTGTTGCACAGTTATGCAAATAAATCTGGAATACGAACTTTTTTATGAAATAGAGGCAGAACGATGTTATAGTCTTGTTCATTCTCTCCGGCTAGGCGCGCGTTGTGAGCAGTTTCTTCGCCTGCTCGGCTTCTGTATGTGCCTGGCGGCTCGGGCGCGAGTTTGTTGTTTTATAGCACAGCTCTTAGGCGCCCGCTCCTGCGTTGAGCGGCGTCGGCGTCGTCATAACCGACAGCGCGAACGAGGACGAAAGAGAGCGATCGCAGAGCGCAGCGGGGGATGAGAGACGGCGATAGCGAGGAGAGCGCGAGGAGGAGGGAACGACAGTGGCGAGACGACAGGTTCCGCGGCGGCCACCCGCGGCCCCACACTACTGAGCGCCGTCGTGCGGTCGCCGATGACGTCATCACTAAAATATGCGGCGAGGGCGTCCACCGATACCATATATGGAAATAAAGTGCTGCATGAACGGAGGCCTGTCTGCGGCGGCTGTTTTGGAACGCGCCCGCGCGCTGCCTTCCGCGGTCTCCCGGTTAGCGAGGCAGTCGTTGTGCCTCAACTTATCGCAAAACTAAAACACGTAAACAGCTGCGCTCAGAATTCGCATTAGGCAGGATCGTAAAAGTCGGTGAATTTTTGTGTGCTGACACTACGTGATGGCAAAACAACATAGACCTTGTTTGTCTCCTGGATGCACTATGCAGGATACGACTCATCCAAATTAAAAAGAGGGCTTCTTTTTTTCGCAGTTCCCGCAGATGACGCATGTCGCCAGGCCTGGGAACGTTCCAGTCAGAGAGTTTGAGAATTGGCGACCCAAGACGCTGGGCCCCCAAGCTGCGTTGGGCAGCCTGCTCTTGCGTTCAAATGATCAGCAGAGTTTGAGAATTGGGCCAACGCAGGCTGCGTTGGGCCAAGCGCACGGAGCGCCACGCATGACGAAATTATTAAAATCATGCGAGACGCGGGCCACACTGCGCCTTGGCCCGCGCTGCGTCTGTGTTTTCTCGCTGGTGACCCTAGACGCCTTGGGGCCCCACGCTACTTTTAGATTTTTGCGTCTCGGGTCAACGCGAGCGCAAGAGCCCAAGAGTGGCTTGGGTTCTGCGCATGCGCCCTGGCGGCTCGCAAGCTCCTTGGGGCCCCAATTCTCAAACTCTCTATTCAAAACAAGCGTGGGGCCCCAAGGCGTCTTGGCTTACCAGCGAGAAGACACAGACGCAGCGCGGGCCACGGCACAGTATGGCTCGCGTCTCGCATGATTTTAAATTTCGTCACGCGTGGCGCTCCGTGCGCTTTGAGTAACTACCGAAAGGGCAAGAATGAAATAAGAAGGGAGGCATTTTACGACAATTCGATGGGAAGCGCTTTACTGTTTGAAGCGAGATCGGGTTGCCTTAGAACGGGTAGTTATAAAGCGAGATTCAGTAAAGAAGAAGAACAATGCACGTGCTGCGGGGAAGATCAGGAAACGGCGGAGCATGTTCTGATTGAATGTGGAGACATCCACCCAGGTGTACGTTTGGGCACGAGCCTACATGACGCCTTGGGTTTTAGAGACAATGGAAAGCTGTGGTGCGATCTTGTACGCGTTACAAAATAAACACGGAGGCGTGGCATGACAACCAGCCGCACGTGACCACACGCGATTGGTCAATGCAGAGCCGTGACGTCTGTCGCGGTTCAAATGGGCCATTCGCGTGCGGCTGGATGTAACGCCACGCCTCCGTGTTTATTTGGAATGCGTACAAGATCGCACCACTGAACACACCCGCGATTGAAATAAGTAAGAGACGGTTAGAGAATTGGTGGCAGAAAACTAGAGAGAAAGGACAAAAATAAATATTCGAAAAAAAAAATAAGGACATTCTGCCGTAAAGGACAGAGAACGGAGCTGAAAACTTGTTTTTTTTTTCTTCTGGAGTAAAATAGTTTTAATTGAAGTAAAGACACTAGGCCAACGCTAAGAAAAAAAAAAGAGTAAAGTTTTTTTTTTTTTTCGAGCCTGGTGGCGCACTTGTTTATAAAGGGGACGCTCATAGCATCCATCCATCCATCCAACGCAGCTTGCGTTGGCCCAATTCTCAAACTCTGCTGATCATCCGAACGCAAGAGCAGGCTGCCCAACGCAGCTTGGGGGCCCAGCGTCTTGGGTCCCCAATTCTCAAACTCTCTAATAAACCACTGGTCAAGAACTGCGTCGGCTGTGAGTGACCTTCACTTCGACGAGAGGTTTACAGTTCGCGCCTACACCTATGTGATCAACGGTGAAACAGCGCAAATTCCCCGTCATCGAACCTTCCTAAACACCTGGAGGAGGAGGAGGAAAGAAAGGAATGAAAGGCAGGGAGGTCAGCCAGACGCGCGTCCGGTTTGCTACCCTACACTGGGGGGAAGGGAATAAAAGAAGAGTAACTTTCCTAAACACAGGGCAGCTGTTTAAGCCGGAGGTTGGGCCGTAAGGTGTTCGCAGAAAAACGTCGCCTAGCAACGTGTCGGAGTAAAAACTGGAGGAGGAGAGAAGTGGAGAGGAGGAGAAGAAAAAAGATGGCTGATCCCTCTGTCACAGGAATCGGTATAACACGAAAGTGAAACGTGTCGTCACAGTAGTAGTTGATTGTTTATAATGCATTGGTATATGAGAGCTCGTACAATGTCTACTGTTGTTTGGCAGATAGAGCACCGTTTTATGTGGACGCACTCACGTTGACGCCTAGTGGCACATCTCCGTACCGACCACTAACGCCCATGATCATGATTTAACCTTCGCGGTAGCTGAAGTTTTTAACATATACGTGAACACCGCATATGGTGAATCCCGCGGAAATATGGCATCAACAAGCACATAAAAATCGCACCATCTCCCGCTAAAGGGGACGATGAGGCGATGCGAAGCAGCGTTTCCGCATGTCGAGCCCGCGATTCAGAGGGGGAGTGGAGAAAGGCGTAGCGGAGAGGGGAGTGGAGGTGTGTGGAGAGGGTTTGCGCATGCGCAGTAAGGGTGGTCACGCCGCAAACTATAGTGTACTATACCGCAAACCACCGGTTTGAGCTCCGCCATAATAGGGAACCCAAGCTCAAGTTTGCGGCGCGACGACAGCGCCGCGCCAGCCGCGCTGCGGCTTTGTCGGAAAGCTCTGAACCTTCTGCGCGGCCGACTCGGCCCCTTTCACGGTAGCGGTAGCGCACGCGTTCTTCTCTCGGTGCGGGTAGGGGTAACTGGGGGGCCGTCAGCTGGGTACGTTGAACCGAGAGGCTTGCTGTGCGAAGCTGCGCATTTCCGCGATGGCAGAAGCGACCCCGCGGAAGCGCAAGCGTGGTCCGAAGTATTGCGGTTTAGCGGCCAGCCACAACAGTGCAGACAACACCAAGGCACGCGATTCACGTGTTAAACTGTATCGTTTCCTGGGCGTGTCGTACGAGAAATAAAGGCGGCAAGCGTGGATAGCTGACAGCGCTGTCTCGCCTTCTATTTTGGCTGTCTGAGTTCATCGCTTTCGTTCGTTCCGACTACCTGAATCGGTAAGTAACGCGGCGCATGCACGCAGCGACTACATTAATGATTACTCGCTGTCTTGTCGTATAAGTCCAGTTACGGTTGTAGGTGAAGCAACTTTGTGTTTCGATTCCCCGTGTTCGTGAGACCTACCCGTCGTTGTTGAACGTTCACATTCGCGTTATACCGTTATCATTGCGCGGTTGGTTGAATTCAACTGAACTCGGCATATTGTCAGAAGTTCGGCGCCTGCATTTCACGCGTCGGGAAGGCTGCTTTATCACGCCGGAACGGACGTCTGTGCATTTTCAGCAAGCTTTGACATCGTTCTGCAGGTTTGCTTTGTTTTTGTCACTTTATTAGGGTGATATATATTTAAGCCGCTAAATATAACTGGCACTTGCTTTGCAATTGCATGCTTTGCAATATACATGCTTTGCAATTGCAACCTTGAAGTAACCACCTTCTGACTTTGTGCGATTTTCTAGCCGCGTTCACGCAGCAGGTTTTATACGCCTGTCAAGTCGATATCATAAAAAGAGACTGCAAGCATGACGCGAGAGCCGAAAAAAACGAGGCGAGCAGTTCATCTTGCTTCACAGTGGTTAAAGCTCAGCTAGCTGCCTCGCGTCTTAATCGGCGGGTGATTCTCCAGCGGCACGGAGGACTTGACTCTTAACCTTCTCAGGAAGCAGTGTCATGGCCGTATAATCTTTTTTTCGCACGCCGCAAACGTTTGTTCACGAAAGTACGGCTGCTACTGTAAGCATGCCATATCAAAACAACAATCATATGATTCGTAGTCCACGCCGCAGAACATCGATAGCGTGTACGGCTTCATTTCGGAGTGCATGTGGGCCATTATTCATCTTTAACATGACAGAATGAGATTTACCTCGAGGTATACGTCCTACACGGTGTAATCGCGACTTGGGAAATGCATTTCGCTTTGAGTTGGGCGTCGTTGTTGTCGATCGTCTGCTCTTCACCGTTAATGTGATTGACGAGCCTTTCTCATTTTATCAAGTTCGCTTTTCGGAAGTGCCAGTCAAGCTTGAAAATCCTTTTGAAGCCGCACTGCAAGCGGTACATTGTGAGGCGTCGCAAGTGCACCGCGAGAGCTCTGCACGTGCAAAGCGAGCGGCAGCGCGGTGGAGAGAAGGGAAAACGCGCGCTGCTAACACCCCAGTTTCTCTTTTTCTGCCAGAGATGGCGCTGCCTGTCAAGAGCAGCAGCGCCGCTAAGCGTTGCTTGGGAAGCCTATAAGATGCTTCGCATCTAATAAACACTGATACCCCATATGCACTCCTTCAAAGCGTCGTGAAACGCAAAGAGAAACGCTACGCGTGTCGTGTCTTCCCTCAAGCCTGGCCGTTAATTTTCACAGGGCGAGCGGGGAACGCGGTGTGACAGCCAGACGAGCGTCGGAGAGCTATTTTTCGATATGGATGGATGCTATGAGCGAGGCTTGGGCTAAAGACAGCACCTCGCGGTGGGTTAAAGCGTTGACGAAAACACGCTTCTATTGGAAACGCGCCGAATGGGGCGGTTGTAGCAACGGCGCGTTTTTTTTTTTTTCGAGCCTGATGGAACATACGTCAACGCCCCGTTATAAAGGGAACGCTCATAGCATCCATCCATCCAATAGCACTGTGAAAGGAAAATGTGAAAGATAAAAAGCACGTTCATGTAGCTTCCGTTGTGTTTGGCGGTAGCTTTTTTTTTAGCTCAGTGGGCTAAACGCCCGCCAGCCATCGTAGCGGACCGAGAGGTCACAGGTTCGACTCCTGTTTTATTGTAGTTTTTTTTTCTTTGCCATCTGATGACGTTCACTTTGCTGACGTATTTCCGTGACGGAAATGAGTCATCAAAGTCTTGGTGGACCCCCCCGG
This sequence comes from Rhipicephalus sanguineus, assembly GCF_013339695.2. Taxonomy (NCBI): domain Eukaryota; kingdom Metazoa; phylum Arthropoda; class Arachnida; order Ixodida; family Ixodidae; genus Rhipicephalus; species Rhipicephalus sanguineus. Next base: position 124,280,741 of record NC_051178.1, read on the forward strand.
CATAAAACACTTTCGTGTTGAAAAGAAAACAAAATGAAATTTCTTGGCGAGGCGGGATTCGAATCCAGGTACTCACGGTCAGAAGGCGAGCGTTATAATCACTCGGCTATCTAGACACGCTAGCAGAACAGGCATGCATGGAAACCATGTGATTGTATTGCTGTGGGCGAGAGAACGAGAAAAAAATTGGGGCAGCTACGCAGCAGTGGTGCGAAGACTGAGGAAACAGCGGAGATGGGGGCCTTCCCCTCCTCGTTCCGTACTACTCACCGTCACTTCCCTTTTCCACCCCTTGCTATAGTACACTATACAATGCTATGCTATACTCTTTAACCTCCTCCTCACCCTCACTTACCTTCCGACCCCTTGCTATACATGGCTGTGCTATGTTCCACCCTCTCCCCTCCTCCTTTCCCCTCACATCATCCTCACCTTCATTTTCCTTTCCCACAGATTACTATACTATACATATATGGCTACGATTGAGAAGAGTTAGGAATGAGTACCTCAGTAACCCGCGATTCGCTGATGACATTGCATTGACTCAGGGAAAGAATTTCAACTCATGATTACTGAATTGGACAAGGAAAGCAGAAGGGTAGGTCTGAAAATTAATATGCAGAAAACTAAAGTAATGTGCAACAGTCTTGGAAGAGAACAGCGCTTTGAGATAGGTAGCGAGGCACTGGAAGCTGTAAATGAATATTATGTCTTAATTCTTAGGACAGGTAGTAACCGCGGAGTGGAACCTTGAGACGGGAGTAACTAGACGAATAAGGATGTGGTGGAGCACATTCGGCAAGCATTCTCAAATGATGAATAGACGTCAGACTCTGCCCAGGTGGCGCTGCGAAAAACACCGCTACCAGCGCCCTATAGCAGCCCTGGCACCATAGAGTTTGTCACAATTACCTAGAGTATAGTGAACAACCTAGAGGGAAATCTGGCGCTAGTGAGCTGTTGTATGCATGGGAATGACGGTATATGTGAGCTAGAGCACTGAACGAGCCGTGATTTTCGGCCCGGGCCCGGCCCGAACCCGAGAAAAATTTTCGCCTACCCGGCCCGGCCCGGCCTGACCACAGATCGGGCCTGACAGGGGCCCGAGCCAATAATCTAGGTGGTGTTGCCCGAACATAGAATCGACCGCAAGGCGTTTTAAGTGGCAAATATCTACGCATGCTTGGCGCATGCTTCGCTAGCAACTATACTTTAACCTACGATACTTTCTTGTGAAAAGGGGCTGGCTCACCATGGAAACACTTGAGCGGACATACTGGGTACAATGAACATATGTTCGGCAGTGGTATACTGTACGTAATTTTCTGCGAATACAATAGGGGTCATCAAGAGCGTTTTGTAGCAGATATTATAGGAAGAAAAGTGATTTACAGCATGAGTATGGTTTTAATGAGGAGCGCAATAAAAACAGAGGGGACAGATAGCAGAACGCTCTCCTCACTTTATTTTTATTGCGCTCTGTATTGAAATTTAAATCGACACGAAAGTGAAACAATGAATCGGCTTATAGCGATCAATTGAAATATCAGAAATCTAAAGTCGTTATTTTACGAACACAGATGCATTAATAACGGAGAAAATCACTGTCAAAGTGTCATTTTTAAATTTTGCCCAAAATCTCCACGCGTGACAACACGGATTTCAAAGCGTATTTTTCGTATTATGGCGACTTTGGCTTGTCGAAATTTCCTGAAGCTTCTTATGTCAAGTCTATGGCCCCCTCGAAAGACAATTAACTTCATTTTTACCGATTAGGAACTGCGTAGGACCTAGCAGACGCCGTGAAAATCTAATAGACTACAATGTTCCGTCGCTTGATACAGGCATTTCAAGGTGGCGTCGCCACCCGTAATTTCTTTTTGCGCGTTTTGTCGCTTCCCACGCGTCTTATCGCGGCAGGCGTGGTGATTTTGGAAGTGTGAAGGAGTTTTTTACTAATAGGACAAAAATGGTTTTTCCCTTTGGTGTCCTCTTAAGGCGTGCCGTAACGACAAAGTGCACATTCGTGCACATTTGACAAAGTGCACATTTGAAGTGCACATTCGGTGCAACGAGCACGTGTAAAATATGCTCCTGCATGCATAACGACGATTTGCACACAATGAATTTAGACAGAGTGACACACTCACAAATTGCTGAGGCGTTCAGTGTTTTTATGACACATCTTTTCAAGCAATGCATGATGCTTCCTTCTCTTTGTCCAAATAGTTACAATAAGACCACAGCTCAAAGAGGTCTTCAGCTGCTCCCCAGTTCCTGCACAGTGTGAAGAGCTTCGCGATACAAATCGGGCTCAGTCCCAGCAACCACACAACGGTGAAAGCGTCCCAAGTCCAACCGTCTTCCCCAATGCACCACTTCGGAGACCACATCGCTGGCTGCCAATCCATTTTGCAGACATGTCACTGAGGGAACGTAGTCAACGCCTAAAACAATGCAATAGAGATTGAGCTACACAAGGCACATTACTGTGACCTTTTCCAAATGTCAGTTAGGGGGACACTTGACTTTCGCATCTTATCATGTATTTTTTTTTTATTGAAATAAAAAATAAATGAAGGAGTTATTACCCTTTCTTAGCGACGGCTACCCAGGGGCGTAGCCAAGGGGGGGGGGTTGGGGGGGGTTGAAACCCCCCCCCCGAAATTTTTCAATTTTGCTTGCGCATATATACACGCACACATACAAACGCACGCACGAACATACATAATGTATGGTTGAACCCCCCCCCCCCCCGAAAAACATTTCTGGCTACGCCCCTGCGGCTACCCCTTTCCACTTGGTTGTTAGGATCAAAAATAAATAAAAATTAAGGAACACAAAGATCATATACACATAAGTATACAGTCCTGCATTTGTTGAGTTCAAAAGTTCTCGGTTCAACAGAGCACACATACATGCCTAGCGCACACTTTCGATGCAGTTAGCTCAATGCTCATCACAAATGTTAGTGTCTTAAAAAAAACGTTGAAGCACTTTCATTGCTTTGTGATTTATCCGCAATTGCCACGGGCCTAGTATTTTGTTTTCCTGCATGGCTCTTGTACCCCTTTGGGTTTTCCCACACTTGCAAATGCTTTTTTTTTTTTCATGCATCACAAGTCACAGGAGTCGGTACCGTTAGATATGCAGTATACCGAGAGATGGCATGAGTGTTTCCACGTTGGTGCCATCTAACGGCATGGATACTTGGGTGCCAGAAGAGCTTGCACCCGCACATTGAGTGTGGTAAGTTTGTGCATTCGATAGTATGCTTTATGGGACTGGCCTCTGTATGCCTACCTGTTTCTTCCAATGTTCACCCGTTCAAGAGACTGTGTGTGGATGTCTTGAAGGGTGAACATTACTCGTTTGAGTGTCTGGCATGGTGCACTGGACTTCCTTGATTCTGCAGCATGTTCTGTCACTATGCTAGCACATTCGTTGCGCAATCAGTTAGCTGGCTTCTAAAGGTGCAAATAAAATTGTCCATTTGTGTTTGTTTGTTTGTACTATGTACTGTGCCCTGTGTTACGTACAGAATTTCAATAAATCAAAAGTTTATTTCACCGGAAAATTCTGGATGGTCTTCAGGGCTAAAAGCTGCTCTAGGCAGCTTGACTTGGTCCCTGAGGACCCTTACATTGGCAGCATACGATGTTCACAATACAAGTGAGCATATGAGATGATAATTATCGTCCTGTCTTACATCGTCCTGAGATTAAATTACCGTCCTGTCTGTCGTCTCTACCTAGTCTGTGGATTTTTTTGCGCTAATTAGTTATGTCTGCAGTTATAATTACAGTCAACGTCCGATTAATCGGGCAGTCCGAAAAAACAAATTCACGCTTTTTTATTCCGCTCAAGCGGTCAAATCGACACAACCACGTCCTAAATATAGCTTTAATGCCTCCCAGTACAATTATCAGGCATTTTGGAGCGCGCCCAGGCTCTCGCAAATACATTCGGTACCTGCCGCGAACTACGTACATGCCAACCGCCACTTTTGCATCTCGTGATGAGCGCCGCTGGTAACAGCAAAGCGCGGAATAGATTACGGCTCTCTCGCATGAAGCGTTTGGAAACGATGACGCGGAACACAAAGACTGTGGCGGAAGAGTGGACGACTTGTCCGGCTTTCCCCGCATGTAAATGATGCGCACACACATCGCCGAATCTCCGCCGATACACAGCATTTACTGCCCTGTCAAGCCGATCGTTTCTAGTTGTGTGCAGCACATCGCCGACTAAGCTGACGCTGTCACTTTACTGTTGCTGTATCATACGCACGCATTTATCATGAAAGGGTTCGTGATGCACACTTAGTTCCTGACCGCACATAGGCGCGGCAATGGCGAGCTGGTTTCGTCCGTGAAGGCAACGCGTCTATGCGGCGCACTTAGCGGTCTCGCACAAAGAGGCAGCAGGAATGGCGGCGTGGCACATTTGGGTTCTCGCCTATCAAATGCGTGCAGTACGCATGCAACTGCGCTAGGCCACGTGCACTACCGAGCAGTTAACAGAAGATGCTTATCGTAAGGGTTAATTGTCAGCGATTAAGCCGTTGTGGCGCGTTTGCCAGCTGCCGCCATCACGCCTCTGTGCATTTCCGCAGGGTAGCATACCAGTTATGCCAAACTGGTTAACATTTATGTCTTTCCTTTCTCTCGTTTTCCTTCCTTCCGCTGCTTATCCGCACATCGCCGCACGGCGCCGCAATAGCGGCCCCTTTGAATTTCTGGTCTGCTTCACCCCATAATGCTTCGGCATTGCGGCAAAGCTGACTTTCGGACTCTGCTACTGTCGCAAGGAGATCGACTCGCGAAAGCGCTGGTTCGAACCTACGAGACGATAGACGTGGCAGAGGTGGGGGCTTCAAATAATGCCTTTCGGACCTGCAATTTGGGCAGAAAGTCCGAAAAATCGGACGCGGAATAGTTTCAGCGTCCGAAATTTTGGACGGTGCCACGAAAGCGTCCGAATTTTCGAGCATGTCCGAAAAATCGGCAGTTGACTGTATAACATACGTGAGTAATACTGTAAGTTTGAGTACGGATTACGTCAAGTAATAAACATAGCATACAGAGAGTTACAGTGGGATTCGCATTAAATATGCATAAGCAACTTCATAATATAAAAAAGGAACTGTCATTGCAAAATGAAAAAAAAAAAAAATGAGTACAGCATTCTGTGAACCTGAAAATTAACAGGTTTCGCATGCAATTACAAGTATGAAGGTTTCACAGAATAAGACATCTCATAAAGATGACAGAACAGAAATAAAATGCAACATAACAAGATAGCCTATGTTTGCACAACCAAGACACATATACACCATTCCAAGGATTTCTACACGAGAGCTACAACATAGACGCAAAAAACTGACACAACTGCCGGTATGTAGCAGTAGCAAATTTGGCAAATTCATCTGAGCTCCAACACAGCAGAACGAGCCCCTTGCAATGATGATTAAATGCCTATGACAATGTGCTGGTGCACACGAGGTTGACACGACCCAATAACACGCTTTGAGGTCTTGAATGCAAGTCTGTGTAATGATTACGTACCTCAGTACCAAATATAGTCATGAGTAAACACTTATAAAAATTTTTACTCACATAAGTACCTATTCTGAAACAAGCAAACACTGTCTGTACATGTCTGTTCTTCACTTACTTCAACACAAAAGTTAACCAGTCGAAAATTTTCTGGTGCATAAAAATATTTGCAGTCTCCTTTAAGTATGGCATGTGCAGTCTTTACAAAAGAAGCAAACGCCTAAGCTAGGACCATCTTGTCGGGATGCTGTCACCTCCTGTAAAGTCGTTTTCACTGCATGGCGGGCGCGTCTGTTGGATCAGTCATAGTTATGTTGCAATCTAGCGAGAGATGGCGCTGTGGGCGCATGGTGGCCGAGTGGCGCTAATAATAATAATATGCGGGGTTTAACGTCCCAAAACCACGATATGATTATGAGAAACGCCGTAGTGGAGGGCTCCGGAAATTTCGACCACCTGGGGTTCTTTAACGCGCACTTAAATCTAAATACACGAGCCTCAAACATTTTCGCCTCCATCGAAAATGCAGTCGCTGCGGCCGGGATTCGATCCCGCGACCTTCGGGTCAGCAGTCGAGCGCCATAACCACTAGACCACCGTGGCGGGGCGCCGAGTGGCGCTGCCAGGCGGGAGAGGGGGCTATGCCGACACGTGAGGAAGAGTGCATTCTCTTTGGCGTTAGGCAACAGCGGTGGATGGATGTCTCTTGTGGGAGGCTCATGGGGGACGATTCCCCCGCTCGTTTCCTACGAGCCCCTCGTTCATTTCGTGGTGAGTCGGACGTTGGCACTGTTGCATTTGTGGTACAATGCATGTGCTATATTGTTTTGTTGTGTGTTTCGCTCTCTGTGTATTGTATAGACATTGTATTAGATTATTTGTCTTATAATTAGTTATTTATAAATGTACATGTGGTCTGCTGCTCGACAGCGTGACTGTGTCCGTGTGTTCCGAGAGCAGTGCTCATTTCGAGACCCTACAATACATATTAGAAGAGAGCAGTAAAAAAATCAGGTGACGATACTGAATAAGACAAGAAAAAACAGCTTACTTGTTTGTGCCCCTCTAGCTTGGCAAGAAATAAGGCCAGTTGAAGTAACAAATGGCCCAAAGATGTCCGGAAAGGTATGGGAGACAAGGCGGGACGGATTTTCCACGTCCCTCAACCACCTACAAGATAAGGCTCAAAATGGCCGACAATGTTTCAGACAGCACGAACGCAAGCAAGCCTCAAAACTGTAACAAATGACTGGAAAATTTTATAGGTGACTGAAAATGATATCCTTATGAAGAAACATATATTCTGGTTGTTAAGGCAAGAGTAATATCACAGCAGCCTTTTCTGAAAAGAAGTTCTTTAGTAGAATGCCTCCGACATACAAATCATAGACTTTGCAAGACTGAACGTAAAATGGGGGCACTAAGGTTCCAAAATGATGACTTGAACAAAAGTATACAAATTGAGTGACTTGTTGAAGTTATTTTTAATATGCAAGGGTGACAACCACAGCTCCATGGCACAGATGATGGGACAAGACAAGTGGTAGGCAGACCAAATGAGAAGTTTTCTTTTGTTATTCATTTTTTGTTCCATTTTTTATCTACAATTGGATTGTGTTCCATCATATATAACACAATCGATCGCCTGATTCGCCAGTTTAGTACATAGTGGTGACTGTGAACAAAATAAATGATTGGCATCCTCAAAACCCACACGCGACATAAGCGCATGTGAGAAATGACTACTACCATACCTGCCAAGCTTGGAGAAACGGAATCCGGGAGAGTTACTCAACGAGGGGGGGGGGGGGTTATAAAATATGTCTACCGTGGGAGGGCAGGTGGTGCTGCGATAGCAATTATACAGACATTAGGAAGTTTTAGAATAGCGTGCGCAAAGCTTTGCGTTGGCTTCTTGCGCAACTGCGCATGCGTCGTGCGCTAACTGCTTGCGGGCTCCCGTTAAGTGACGGAAATAGCGGGCCGCAAGCGCTAACGCTAACTTAGCGTTAGCGTTTTCCGTCACTTAACGGGGGCCCGCAAGCGGTTAGCGTACGACGCATGCGCAGTTGCGCGAAAAGCCAACGCAAAGCTTTGCGTACGCTATTCTAAAACTGCCTACTGTCAGCGGGATTTTGCGGTCGCCGCTGATCTGTACAGAGTCCAAACCAATAACATCGCTTACGCATCGTCTGTTTCACGTGCGAGTAAAAGCGCGCTAGTGCTAGGGACGAACGCGGTTGAAGCAGAGATGAAACGACCCGGCCGTCAGCGTCGCGCGAAGGGCACATGCAATAACATCGCTACGCGTGCGAGGCCTGTCGTCGCTTGCTTACCAGTTATTTCGTCGGGCGAGGGACCATAAAGCCCGAACCATATAGAGCGTTTTTGCCGGCGTTTCCTGGCGTTGCGTCCCTCGGCGTCGTCGCATCAACGCCGTCAGAGAGGGCGGCAAACCATATGAAGAGCGTTAGCTCAGCGTCACACAGTGTGACCAGAGACAATGAATCTGACACCTCGTAAAGCAGTGTACAGTTTCCGTCAATGGACCAACAAGATATATTCCTGATTATAGCTTTTATGTCTCATTAGGAGTTCTGTGGTGCAGAAAACGAGTCACAGTGACACAACGCCACCGAAAAGTCTTTTTTTTTTTATTTGACTTGTAGCGCCAGCTATTGGCATTAAGAAGAAGCACAAACTTGTAATATATGGCCTCTGAGCTTGAAGCTGCCGTACATCTTTGAGGCCACGTATTCGGCCAATACACTCATTCATGCTAAGCCTACCTATGAACTTGAGTACGGCACCCGGAAAGACTTCAAAGATATCACGATCCCTTTGCTGTCGAAGCTTCTAGGGAACAAGCTAAGTCAAATACAAGCATCAGTTAAGAACTTAAGGGCCACACAGTGCACGGCGACGACTTATTAGATCAGAGGCGGGCGGCAGCCATTTTTGGCAGCACCGACGACGCCGTTACGTAGCGGAAGTCGCTGCCAGCCGCACGCTGATTGGTTCTGCGTCCATCGAACTGCTTCCGGCGTCGACGCTGGCGCCCGTGATGTCTGGACCGTCCAGAGGTGGACGTTTCGGCCACCGTCACCGGTAGCGTCGACGTCGAGGGACGCCGGCGTACGAAACGCCGGGAAAACGCCGGCAAAAACGCTCTATATGGTTCGGGCTTAAGGGTCGCGACGGGGGCGGTCGCGAGCGCTGGCGAACGCGCTATCTCGACAGACATCGGTAACGGCTACCCTTTTAAGTGTTGCGCTCTCCACTTAAAGCAGTAGTGACACAAAATTCTGAAGGCGAGATAACTTGTGGGATAGATTTGTGTGTACAAAAACGCATCATCTACGAAATATTAACGGCTGATATAACCTATAACACGTTTAGGATCAATTTTTAAATTGCGTGTTGCGCATCTGTGCGCGGAACGTCCCACCTCGCGTCACGACATCAAACAACAGCCACCTGCATCACGAGCTTGTGTTGGCGCCATAATTCTTGCGAGCGCTCTCTCCTAGCGAAAACAGAGCGCACCTTTTTATGTACTTATATGTACGCATCACAGGCAAGACGCGGCTGCAGCGCTATGACACGTTTGCGTTGGCAGCACTGCGGCACAAAGTGCACAGCTACTTATGAGCAATGAAACTGATTTGAACCTTTCTACCATCGTTAAAAAAAAAAAAGAAAAAAAGAAGAATGCTTTCTACTACGTGGCCAGACAAGTTTGCTCATGTGGCCAGACAAAGCACTAGATGCGCGGGGCAAAACTGGATTTCCGGGAGATTTTCCTATGACCCGTACAACCGGGAGAAACGTTCAAAATCCGGGAGACTTGGCAGGTATGTACTACTGGCTCAAACAAAATTATGCAGATACAGTCAACGTCCGATTTTTCAGAATCCCTGGGGACTGCGAAATCATCCGAAAATACAAATTCATGCTTTTTTATTCCACTAAAGCGGTCAAATTGCCACAGCCATGTCCGAAATACTTTTATTGCCTCCCAGCACAGTTATAAGGCATTTTGGTGCACGCCCAGGCACTTGCGAATACATTTGAAACCTGCTGCGAACCCCGCTTAACTACGTGCCAACCACCAGTTGCAAATTTCTGTCTCGTAGTGAGTGTCACCGATACCAGCAAAATGCGGAAATTACGGCTCTCTCGCATGGGGTGTTTGGAAACAATGACACAGAACACAAAGGTTGTGGTGGAAGAGCGGACGACTCGTCCGACTTTCCCGAATGCATGTGCCATAGGTCGGCACTGTAAAGAATACTCACTCACACTCACTCACCCCAATTTTTCCAGCCTTCGCACTCACTCACGTTCATACTCACGCCTACTCACACTATAGGCACTCACTCAGGGTCATACTCACGCCCATTCACACTCATAAGGCATTCACTCACGTTCATACTCACGCCTACTCACACTCATAGGCTCTCACTCACGTTCATACTCACGCCTACTCACACTCATGGCTCTCACTCCGTTCATACTCACGCCCACTCACACTCATAGGCACTCACTCACGTTCATACTCACGCCTACTCACACTCATAGGCACTCACTCACGTTCATACTCACACCTACTCACACTCATAAGCATTCACTCACGTTCATACTCACACCTACTCACACTCATAGACACTCACGTTCATACTCACGTCTACTCACACTCATAGGCACTCACTCACGTTCATACTCACGCCTACTCACACTCATACACACTCGTTCACGTTCATACTCACGCCTACTCACACTCATAGGCACTCACTCACGTTCATACTCACGCCTACTCACACTCATACGCACTCACTCACATTCATACTCACACTTACAGGCACTCATTCACGTTCATACTCACGCCTACTCACACTCATAGGCACTCACTCACGTTCATACTCACGCTTACTTACACTCATAGACACTCACTCAAGTTTATATTCACACAGGCACTCACTCACGTTCATACTCAGTCATACATACTCAATCACGTTCATACTCACACCCACTCCTACTCATAGGCGCTCACTCACGTTCATACTCACGCCCACCAACGCCCATACTCGCGCCCACTCACACTCATAGGCACTCACTCACATTCATACTCACACTTACAGGCACTCGGTCACGTTCATACTCTCGCCTACTCACACTGATAGGCACTCACTCACGTTCATACTCACGCTTACTTACACTCATAGACACTCACTCAAGTTCATATTCACACAGGCACTCACTCACGTTCATACTCACGCTTACTTACACTCATAGACACTCACTCAAGTTCATATTCACACAGGCACTCACTCACGTTCATACTCAGTCATACATACTCAATCACGTTCATACTCACACCCACTCCTACTCATAGGCGCTCACTCACGTTCATACTCACGCCCACCAACGCCCATACTCGCGCCCACTCACACCCACTGAAGTTCATACTCACGCTTCCTCACACTCATAGGCACTCACGTTCATGCTCACACGTCACGACCATTGGTACTCACTCGTGTTCATACTCACGTCCGCTCACACTCATAAGTGTTCACTCACTTTCAGTAACGCCTCTCACACTCATTGGTACTCACTCACGTTCATAATCACGTGCACCGACTATCATACCTACTCACTCACGTTCACGCTCAGACGTACACACACTCATAGCACTTACTCACGCTCTTACTCACATCTACTCGTACTCACTCACGTTCACACTCACGCCATCTCACACTCATAGGCACTCACTTACGTTCATTACTCACGCCCACTTACGCTCATAACTACTCACGTTCACACTCAAGGGTACTCACACTTATGGGCACTCGCTCCACGTTTATACTCATACCTGCTCATACCCATTGGTACTCACCGACCCATTCACACTGGTAAGTACTGACTCACACCTACTCACACCGGTGCTCACGTTCATACTCACACCTACTCACAGCCATTTGTACTCACGTTCACTCATGTCTACTCACTCCCATGGGTACTCACTCACATTCATACTCACACCTATTACACTCGTATGTTGCCTTCATACTCATGCCTTCTCATATCCCTCGTCACTCACTCATACTCACACTCACGCCTTTCAAATGAGTCTACTCATGAATGAACATGCCAAGCTTGCCGCTCTACTCACACTCACATGCGGCCCCTGATTTCCATATTGAAGTACACTCCCGCTCACAGATACTCGCGTTTACACGTCCAATAGCTCCCATCTTCGATCATTACCACTCACACCTAAAGTCCCTAGAACAGGGAAAAATCTAGGGACTTTACTCACACCTACTCAACCTTGCCGGGGTCTCATTCACATCTCTCTGTCACACTGGACAAAAGTTTTGTATGCATTCGCATCTAAGATGATCATCTCTCATATATTCTCGTTATATCATAACGTGCAGATTTGTAAGTTTGTAATGGATAGTCTCAGAAACAAACCGCGGATGTTAACACTGGTTCAAGGGAATTGTGCTATGTATATGTATTATTTTTTTTATTTGAACTTTATTCAGACAGACATTGTCTAGGATGAAGGGGCTAAAGGCAGATGCAACTCCCTGACGAAGGCCCCCCTACCCATACATTGCTCAGCGGATGTCATATGGGATGTCGGGACCGCGGAAAATTTGTTCGAATTAACCGAATGCCGAATTATCGAAAGTATCAAGGAAACAATAAACAAGTGTCTATTACATCAATGCATTCGCATTTTCTTGATAACCACTTAAATTCATGGTACATATCTGACATAAAAGCAATGCAAATGCCGCAATTTCTTCATTCGCAACTCCGTTCACAATGTGACCGCGGCTCAAGACAGCCGTGCCTTAACGCTAAACGTAATCAGGCTCCCTCCCTTATTACGTACCGTCACCGCCACCACGCGCACGTGACGATAACTTCTGCGCCGGAAAAATGATCGACAAATGATCGTTCGTCCATCGTAATGTCGCAACCGAATTTTATACCAGCATGCGCACTGCGGCTGAATCTCTTCACCTTCAACAGCTTCCACTATGTTCGAGTTGCGTGACATTGCGCGCGCATTGCCCGAAGTCAAAACGAGGCTACTGAGTGCCGCATCCGCTGTGAACGAAAGTGCGGTCGCTAAATTAAGACACGATCATAGCGACCACGCAGTTACGAAGACGCGTGCGCGGCCTGCGCCCACAGTCGAAACGAAACTGCTCGGCACAGCATCCGCTGCTGAATAAACCTGGCTCGCTAATGCACAATAATGAATGGCTACTACACAGTTCTGAAGCGACGCGGCGAAAACGAAACTACTGCTTGTCGCAGCTTTGACCCGCAGTCGCCGCTGGCGCTATTCGCAATGCCCACGAACTATAGGTGGCGCGCCGTGCTTTTCAAGATGGCGCCAGGAGGAGGGTCAACCCGATTGTTAGCATAGGAACAGATAGGACGTGCGACGTACGGACCATGCCACTTTCACCGGATGAAGTTATGAGCTGCGCTGAAATGGATATGAGGCTAAAATACTTTCCCAAACCATGGAAAGTGCTAAGTACTCGCCACCTAATTATTTGCTGCTAAGTGAAAGGTTATATTTCAGCTCCGTTACCGTGCATAACGATGCCTTGCGAAATCCTGTGCGTGCTACATAAACCTGTATGAACTAGAATTGACGTATGAGCTGAACGGCACTCCGAGGTAGTACGTACCGAGCCTGCCTGACGGATTTGCCGCAGTAGTAGGCCGCCAGCGAGTAGCGCCATCGCTGCTGCGCGTGATGATCAGTGTTGCCAATTTAGCTATTTTGTAGCTAGATCTAGCTAATTTTACTCAGCTAGCTACCAAAAATTTGGTTTAGCTACGAGTAGCTATTTTAGCTATTTAGTCGAAATCTAGCTCTAAATCTGGCTATTTTAGCTGAGTCTAGCTGCAATGTAGTGAAATTTTCTAGTTGCTCTGTAGTGAGGTAGTGACGTACGCTTGGAGGTGTGCGCCGTGGCAGTTTCGACTAAAGTTCCTAGATTTTTCCCTCTTTTCCAGCACCTGGCGAAACGCGTCCCCCGCTCTCTAACAACGGCGGACTGACGGGAGGAGAAAGGCGCGTCGCGTTAGCACACTGTCCGCTCAAAGATGCGTGGCTAATGTACTTAGACGTACGGGGCTTTGTAAATCTTCCAAGTTAGGAAGAAAATGGCGGCAGACGCCGGCTGTGGGTGAGAGACGGCCGGAAGAAGAGGCAGTTGTCGGTACTTGGGTAAAAGAGAAAAATCTAGGGAATTTAGTTTCGACCGAGTTGGCGGTGGCGGTATAATGCCTAGGAAACCGAAACTACAAGTTCTAGTCATTCTAGTTACATGGCGAGTAGTGCGAATGCTCCTTGATTTACGGTTTTCATTGCTTACACACAATCGTGACAGCTTGCATGGAGCCGAGAACGCGGCAACTTCCACTCTCCTACTGTCCTCACTTTCACCGCACGCTTCACGGGCACCTGACTTACACACCATCTGTTTCTTTTTTTAACTTCTTCAATTTCGTTTCGCCTCAACATTGGAGGCTTTCAACTAATGCTCCCCAGGTGCTGCCTGATACCCTCCGTGATGTAAATATGCGTGACCCCCCAAAAATGCACTGCCAATCGAGGCAGTGACATATAATCCGTTGTTCACCTGCACCACGTCGTTGGCGCCGCCAAGTTGAATTCCAACAGTTTTATTTGCTTTGTCGATAGTGTGGTGCATTGTAGCTTGCACAATGGGCGCCGTCAACAAAAGCGCCAGAAAGATCACCGTGGCTCTGACCAACAGCGTGGTTTTCAAAATGTTTCCTCTCTTGATAATTTAACGAGCAGCGCTTCTCCTTTTTTTCTCTCTCTTTTTTTGGCATTTGCGAAAACGGACCTAATGGCCAAGGCCATGAACCACCTGTCATCGGTGCACCTTCTTTCTACCAAGGGTCCTTCAAATACTGATAAGTATTTTACATTTGCCAGGGTGTCAGGAGCAACTTTCCTGCTTTTCTTCAGAAGCAGGCTCGAGTAGCTGTGGAATCTGTATATGTTGGCTATGGTACACGCGCATGTTCTCCGTGTCGAAGGAACGCCTCTAGAACCGCTGATATATCTTACCGAGTCGAATCAACACCATCTAGACTAGCTGAGCCCTTACCTCGGGCACTTAACGCGTAGGCTCCATTCATACAGCTCAAACACCACGTGGACAGAGCACGAGCCTCGCACCGTTCATGGGGATCTCGTTCCAGAAGCGCTACCTTGCGACCTCTCAGCCAGTGGCGCTTCCTGCTGCATTTTTTGTGATTTTGTCTGTGAAGCGGTTTCATGCGAGTGCGACCTCCGAGTCTCCGACGTTTCGACGTTTCTGGTGCCAAGCCAACACAGTATCGACCGTGCTCCAATCATCGGGACGGCCACATCGTCATCCTGCGGTCGTCGCACTGTCCCTGTCTCCACTGACTCCAGAAGCCTGTTTTGATGTGTTGCAGTGCTGTGTGGAACACTTAGCTTTTTTGTGTGCGTGCGTACATACTGTTTAAAGATTGTCTTATAGAGACTCGGACAACATGGCAGAGAAGAGCAAAGTGTACAAACAGCGCTTCAGGCACTGCTGGCTTACAGAGGATAAGTACAAGGGGTGGCTAATGGCAATGCCAGAGGACCCCTTCAAGGCCTTTTGCAAATTTTGCAAATGTTCTATCGAGGCAAAGAAGGCGAGCATTGAGAAGCACGCCACTTCTGCAAAACACGTGGCATGTGTGCCAAGTAAGGGACTACAACAGCGCACTATATCCGATGCCATGCCACGTGTAATGGCAAGCCCTGTACAGCAGTCAGAAGCAACCCTTGCACTTTTTGTCGCTGAGCATTGTGCCATGAACACCATGGATCACCTCGGAGAAGCTTGCAAGCGGATTTTTCAAGATAGCCAGGTCGCCTCTAAGATCAAGATTCACCGCACAAAGTGCACTAATATAATAAAGAACGTCCTTGGACCGCATTTTGAAAAATCGTTGCGGGAAGATATCGGACAACAAAAGTACAGCGTTCTGAATGACGAGTCAACCGATATCAGTGTCCTGAAGCTCCTCGGAATCGCCATCAGGTATTTTTCCCAGTCAAACGGTGAGGTCATTTCAACTTTCCTTACCCTGCAAGAACTCGAAAAGTGCGACGCTGAAAGCATCACCTCGGCGCTTTTAGAAGGATTGAGATGTAAGGGTTTGAACCCAAAAAACCTTGTTGGCATTGGAGTAGACAATGCAAGTGTCATGACGGGTGTGAATAGTGGCGTCTACACTCGACTGAGAAATGAAATTTCTCATCTTGTTATGGTGCGATGCGTCTGCCATTCCCTTCAACTTGCTGTTTCACACGCCTCACTTGCCTTGCCGAGAAACATAGAGTTCCTGGTGAGAGAGACATACCGATGGTTTGCTCACTCCTCAACAAGGAAACTGGAGTACCAAAGCTTATACCGCGACATAAACGACGGAGAGACTACGCTTACCATACCGCTAGCCTGTGACACACGCTGGTTGTCAATACATGCGGCAGTAAATAGGATACTTGCGCAGTGGACTGAACTGAAGGAAGTATTTGGAAATGCACAGAGAGACAAAAATTGCTGCACGGCAATGATGCTTTATGAAATGTACAGTGACCCCAAGAACAAATGCTACGTACTGTTGCTGGACTGGGTTTTAGCGGAGGTTCAGCGTGTGAACAAATCGTACCAAGCGGAAAACCAAGACCCGATGAAATTGTTCGAAGATCTTATGATACTGTGAAGTCGACAGCCGCGAAAGTATCTCTGCCAACTTCCCGATACGACGTGTTGACAGTCAACATCAACGAGCATCTCGACCCAAATCCGTACTTTGGTCACCGGTTTGAAACAGCACTCCGAGACGCATGCTTGCCACGCGACGATGAAAAAGAGCTGCGCCTTCGCTGTCGACGTTTCATCGTGGAGATATTTAACCAGCTGCGTCAACGGCTTCCAGAAAACATTCAGTGCTTACAAAAGACTTCTCTCCTCTCGGTGGAGCACGCACTGAAGCCAATACAAGAGCCAATTACAGAATTGGCGTTGCAGTTCCTCTCCGTGGAAGCCGTGTCCGCTTGCGAAACGCAGTGGAGAAACCTGCGGCACATAAAATGGTGCTGTACCAACAGAACCGATGGTTTTTGGCATGAAGTAAGTTCGTTCAAGGATGCGCATGGCGAGAATCCTTTCGCCGAGCTCGCCACGCTCGCCATGACAGTGCTGTCGCTGCCCTTCTTTAACGCTGGGATTGAAAGGTGCTTCAGCGATATGAGCATCGTGAAGTGCAGGCGTCGCAACAGGATGGACATCGACACATTGAATGCGTTACTGAGTGTGAGGTACGGACTTCGAAGGCACAAAAAAAAGTGCCACGAATATAGCCTGCCAGATGACGTGGCTACAAAAATAGGCACGATGGCATGCTATTCAACGGCAGGAGAAGATACCGTGCAGGTTGCAGATATAATCCAAGAATTCTGTGCACCAATGGACTGATTTCCGTTTGCACAGCTTCACGCTTGCACTGCCATTTAATGATTTTCGAGGGTTTCAGCTTGAATTTCAGTTTTTCTCTACTCAAGCTCTCAAGCAGGCTTTATCATTAGTGTTTGCTGTATGTTATGGCTTACTGTTAATAAATATAGTGTTTTTTTTATTCGCCAATGCGGTTCATCGTGCGTTCAGAGCTACGCTAAAATATTTAATGGGCTTTTTGTGTATAAATTACTATTCTGTTCCCTTAATTGCAACCGCGCAAATTCGTTGAGATATATTCAAACACCTGATGACATGTTCGACCTATTCTGGGTCCAAACAGCGGCACAGGGGGAGATCGCTGAAAGGTTAAGGTAAAGTGACACTACAGTGAAGCAATAAACTAGTTTAGACAGATAAATTATAAGCTGAAAACTCTGTCCTTAATTTCATCGCCATATGTTAATCGACATGAAAATGAGTCAAAGTAGCACTTTTAAATTTCCCGCTGTTATCTCCAATGTTGACGTCACGGATTTCAACGTGTTTCGTATTTTGACCAACTGGCTCAACGAAATTTCTTGAAACTTGGTATGTTAAGCCTCTGGCTTCCTGCCCATTACAACGAAGAAGGCAATCAGTTTTTCGCAGTTACACAATTCGGTAAGAATTAGTTTCGATTTTGTAACATATTTACGTGCATTCGCAGCTCGCATTTTGTGAGTACGTTGGCCTTGACGCTTTGCGAAAAAAAAAAAAAAAAAAACGCCTGCCCTATACGGGAGTACTTTGTTTTTTGTTCACTCATGTTCTGCAAGAAAACGTAACTTGATAGTTGTGTTTGAACTTTAAGATAACACAGCTGCCAGTAAATTCGTTTCACGCCCAGAATATGTTTGAAAATGCATGAAAAAATAATTTAGCTACTTTTTAGCTCCTTGCTGGATTTTTTTAGCTATTTTTAGCTACTTTTACACGGCCATCTAGCTATTTTTGCTCTCATACATTTGGCAACACTGGTGATGATGGCTTGTAAACATAAAAGTGTTCTGCGATAATACCCCTTCGTCATTACTTGCGCAGTCGGAAACGCGGAGTTACGTCTTCAACGGAACACAAGCATTTAACATGCCATTCAGTAGCGCTTGTGTCACAGCCATGCTGAGACTCTAGCCGTGTGTACTTCACTCGCATGTTGTTGCAGGTTCGATCAGCACGATCGAAACATGAATATCGAAAAGAATGCACACGTGTGCTTTTCGCAACGTCCAAGAAGTTCGCCGAGAGGCGTGGATTGTGGCCGTGACTGCACGCTCCATCGCTCTAACCATTTCGCTTCGCTGGTCGAGCTCGAGCGTGTTGGCGGCATGCGGCGCTCCATAATATCCACAATAATTGTGATACATGCAATGCACAAGAGGAACTATGCTTTTATTTTGATCTCGCTCAAGGATATTATACATTAAATACAATCAAAGTGACTTACGAGTTACGAGCGTGAAAGAACATTAACGCACGAGGGGACGTGAAGTGCAGCTCGCTCGTCGTGAGTTAGCAGCTGGTGGTTCATCGTCGCTATCACTCTCGGTGCTTTCACAGTCTTCTACGTCCAGTGAAAAATCCTCGTCGTCAAGATGGTTTCTTTCAACATCACTGCTGAAAGCAATCTGAAGAATTTCCTCCGCCGAACGACTTCGACCACTCCGCGTCACCACGTTTACAATTAGAGAGACGTCTGGGCGCGGAGAACGTTTTGCTCTCAGACCGGTCGACAAGCAAATCGCTTGCAGTGTGCTGCCACCTATCAACAAACGTACAAAAACAAGCGGCAGCGGTGGCTATGAAACCCAACACCACCAACACACTGGCGAAGGACGGCGTGGATGGAAAGCGTTCGCTCCACGAAAGGCGTCGGGCAGACGCGTCCTCGAAGGATTGAAACGTCGCTCGCACGATTCCTAACAGCGCTTTGCTGACAAAGGATAGAGGCCCTATTTTAATGTATCGCCAACTTGAGATCGCTCAGTTATACATGAGCACATCGCGAGCCCGCGCGACCTCCCTCCCGCGTAGCGTTATGGGACTCATGCACTACAAGAAACACTGACCAATTATATATACAAGTAAAACAGGATGAGCTTCAACTGAATATGTCAGACGATAACATTTAACTTACCTACGTGGCTACAGTAAGCCTCGCGAAGCTGATAGTATGTGTACACTGTGGGCTAGCATTGAAAGCGCGAGTTGCCGCGTATTTTCACGAAAACTTCGCTTCTCGCAAGAACGAATCAGATTTCTCGTGTCACGGAGGGCCCGGTTTGTTCACTGACGCAGGGAACATGCAAAGTCGTAGTGTTCCTTTCTTGCCAACGCGTTAACACTGAGGCTAGCACCACTAGCACAGCCGAACAAGGGAGCGACTGCATAGTGCCGCCATTTTGCCGTCTACTAACCCTCCTCGAGAGGACGCTCCTCGACTCCGCTCGGTGGCGCGACAGTCTATGGGCATTGCGAATGGACGCGATCATAGATATATCACCCACGCAGTTCGCGTGCGCCGAGCAAAATCGAAGACAAAGCAAGTGGGCCGCAGCCGTCGAAGTCTTTGTCGCCAACAACGTGATTATGGCTAGATCGTGGACGGCGACCACGCCTTTATGAAGGACCGCAGCCGTTTGAGTTGTTCGCGAATGCCGTTTTTCCTCCTGTGAGTCGAACTCCGAGTCGAACCTCGGATTGCTTGGTGCGCTCCGAGGATCGTCCGAATTAACCGGGTTGCGGGCAAATATGACCGAATTAACAAGAGTTTCATACCATTAAACAATGCATAAGCTTGCGGCGACCAGCGAACACGTCCGAATTATCCGATTTTCCGAATTAACGAACAGTGAATAACGACCTTTTAGCGTATAACTTTTCATTTTCGTCGACTGACCAAACAGAAAATGCATGGGGCGCTTATTTGCTAACTCCACCTTCACTGCAATGCCAGGGGTTTAAAACTCACGTCAGCTAACGAGCCGCAGTCACGAAAATTTATTCCCGCAAAGGTCAGGATACAATGACGAAGGTAAGAGCGGGGGGCGGGTAGGAATAGTTTGTACAAAATGTCAGGCCATGCATAAACATTGTGGGGATCCGAGGCGCGCCCGAAGCCATTGCGCGGGCATTTCGCCGTTCTGCGAATCCTTTCCCTCTCCCGTTCTCCCGCGATAGGGCGCTCCGGGCATCAAGGCACCCTATCCCGCGACGGCGAGCGGCGCCATCTTGCGCTACGCGCCGACACTCGTGGTGGCGCTGCGCGCGGTCTGAGAGCCGCGAAATTCGGCGGGACAGACGCGCGTGCAGGCCGGAACGAACTCTCTCTCTCTCCCCGGACGCCGCTGGGTAAGCACGCATTTTCCTTCCGGTCCAACGTCCCCTTTGGGAATCGCTGGGCTGTAGCCTGCCTGGGTGCCTCGGCATCCTTGCAGGCGTGTTTACCTCAGTGTTAGCTCCGGTTCGTACGTGAAGCCAAAGAGCGGTGCCTAGTGCTCGCGCGCGGTCGTACCACGCCGAGTCGCACTTGCCGGAGGCCCACGCGTACGGAGATTGCCCTAACCCTCGCGACCAGGCCCAGTGGTCATCGCGAGGGTGCGCAGCATAGCCGCGAGGGACCTTTTCCCGAGCGGCGTGTCAAAGCTCGCCATTGCGAGCTGCGACGTGCTTCGCGGAACCCCTTGGTGTATCGTCCGCGCGGGAAGCCCTTTGCTTCCCCGTGCCCCGGGAGCGGACGTGTACTGTGTGTGTGTTGGGGTGCCGCCGAAGGCAAATAAAGTGTTTGTGTGTATGTTATCTCGAACACTGTGTTTATGCTGCGCGGCGCTCGACGCCTTTGCGAGCAGAGCGCGTGCGGAGCGGTGCGAAAAACGTAAGCAGGCGACGGTAGACGCGACCCTGTGGCTCGCTAAGCCTGAACCCGCGGTAGTCTTCGGCTCCGGTGAGCATCGAGGCTACCACACTGGCGCCCAACGCGGTATCAAAGGCTCATTAAGCCTTTGATTAGACTTAGTCGAGTCAGCACGCCTTTGCGTATCAGGCTCGCCGTGTTACCCGCGTTATGTCTGCTAGGCGTGAGTTTTGTCCGCTGTCGTTTTTAGCAGATACCGCTTTGCTCGAAAACAGGGCCAGTGCCCCCTTCGAGCAGCATGCGCGACAGGCGCTCCCCGAGAGTGGCGCGACGCCGGCCGGTATCCCTTTTGAAACTGCGCCGCTTATCGAGCTCGGAGACAGTTCCCCACCGCTCGAACGCGCCGTTAACGCACCGACAGCTTCCTTTGAAGCAGGTGCACAGACGCTGCTGCAAAATGCCGCCCAAATGATACAGGCGCTCACAGGGGCAGTCCAAACGCTTTCGGCTGTTCCGAAACGCACTCATCCCGCTGTCATGTTGGCTGTTCCGACCTACAGCGGGTACGGTGATCTGCAAAGTGCGAGAGATTACCTGGACTCCCTCACACGTTACCAGAGAGCCACGGGTCTGGACGATCAGGAGGTGCTCGGACGCGTCGTCCCAGCTGCACTGACTGACACGGCGGCTAGGTGGTATCGGCTTTCAGGCCACCGAGCAGCAACCCTCGATGAGTTCCGCGCGGCCTTCCTGCGCGAATTCTTACCCGCTGACTACGAGAGTAGGATGCGGCGCGAGCTCGAGCTCCGCACACAAGCTCCTGACGAGTCGCTTCAGGAGTACGTACGCGCGATGGACGACCTTTTCTCTATCGCTGAGCCCAGAGCTTCGAACGAGGAACGCGTCGAACGGGTGATCAGGCAGGCACACCCGACCTTTTCGGCGTACCTGCGCGGCAGTCGCTTCCGAGATTTAGAGGAATTGGCCGCCGAGGCTAAGCGCATTCAGGGCGACATTCTCGCCGCGCGCGCCTATCGCCCGCCGCCACCAGCCAGCGAGGCCCTTGAGCCGCGCTGCGCGTGGGGAGGGGCCATGACCCTTCCCCAACGGCAACAGCCCGCCGGAGCTGCCTTTGCGGCTACCGCTGCAAGCGGGCGCAGTTGGGAAGTGAGCGATCGCGCGTTAGATCCCTACACGTACGGGAGGCGCGCAGCCTGTGCTGCACCGCAACTCGACACGCGCGAACAGGGACGCAATCCGCCCCAACGCATCGCTGAGGGTGACGCTCGTCATAACAGATCCTTTGATCAACAGGCGAACCGACCCCTGTCGCTAGAGGCTGCTCCTCCTCGGGAGAGGGGCCGCGATGGCGCATCTTCCCTTTCCCGGAACGGAATGCGCTGCTTCCGCTGCCGCGAGCGAGGGCACATAGCGAGGCAGTGTCCCGTATCTAGGCCTCCTGTGAGGCAGGGAAACGGGGGCGCGGGTCGTTCGTGAAGGCACGAGCGGCCGAACCCTTGCTTCTCCCCTCCGCGTACCGGGCAAGCAGTCTTGCTGGTGCGCACGCGCCGTTTATTTCGGTCATTATTGCCGGCCGCGAATTTTCGGCGTTGCTAGACACGGGCGCGAGCGCTTCGTTGTTTGGCGAACAGGTTTTGTCCCACTTGCGGAAGCACTCGGTGCGCTTGCGGGACAGCCGAACGACATTCACCCTCGCGAAAGGCGTGGCCCAGTCGGCTGGCGCCGCAAGGTTGACTGTCACATGGGGAGATCGAAGGAGACGCACGCGTTTCGTTCATCTTCCAGGGCTCAGTGTGCCTGTGATTCTCGGTCGGGACTTTCTCCTAAAAACCGGTATCGTTGTGGACATTGCGAATGGCGGCTATCGCGACGGACCTTTTTCCCAGCTCAAGCCGTTCATCAGCACGCCGGCGTATACAACTGCCTGTGCAGTAGAGGCGTCGGAACCGTGTCGCGTGCAAAGTTCGGGGGCAGGCCCCTGCGCTATGCGCTCGTCGGCTCAAAATCCCCATCGGGATCGAGCGGCACGACACGCAGAGGCTCCGCATCCTTTGACCGCCTGTGCGACTCATTTGGATGATACACAGAAGGCTCGTTTGTCGGCACTGTTACGCGAGTACGACGAGCTCTTCACCGATCAGCCGGGCTGTACTGAGTTGGTGAGCCACGCGATCGAAACTGGCGACGCGCTTCCTTTGAAGTGTAACCCCAGGCCTGTCAGCCTGGCCAAGAGGCAGGTTATTGACGGCTTGCTGGACGATATGCTTTCAGCTGGCATTGTTCGCCGTTCGTCCAGCGCCTGGGCGTCTTCAATTGTGTTGGTGCCTAAGAAAGATGGCAGTCATCGCCTGTGCGTAGACTACCGCCGTCTGAACGGAGTGACTCGTAAGGATGCCTATCCGCTCCCCACGATTAGCTCCATCGTAGGAAACCTCGGCACTGCGCGGTACTTCACCACGTTAGAT
The DNA here is from genome assembly GCF_013339695.2 of Rhipicephalus sanguineus. NCBI lineage: Eukaryota > Metazoa > Arthropoda > Arachnida > Ixodida > Ixodidae > Rhipicephalus > Rhipicephalus sanguineus. Next base: position 124,304,226 of record NC_051178.1, read on the forward strand.
GCCTCCAAAGGTTACCTACAGGTCCGAATGGATGAGTGTGACCGGTGCAAGACCGCGTTCACCTCCCACAGAGGGTTGTTTGAGTTCACTCGTATGCCCTTTGGTCTTTGTAATGCTCCTGCGACTTTTCAGAGGCTCATGGACCGCGTCCTCGGGGAAGCAAAGTGGTCATACTGCATGTGCTACCTCGACGACATCGTGATTTATTCACGAACCTTCGAAGAGCACTTGGCCCATGTTGCCGATGTGCTCGGGAGGGTGAGGGCTGCCGGGATGACGTTAAATCCCGCGAAAGCCCAATTAGCGCAGACTCGAGTTCAGTTACTTGGGTTTACGCTGGGCGAAGGCTCCATTGAGACAGACCGGGAGAAACTTCGAGCAATCCTCGATTTCCCCGCGCCCAAGGACGTACGCGGCCTGCGCCGCTTTCTTGGAATGGCCAACTTTTACCGGTCGTTCATTCCGTCCTGTGCCCGAGTGCAGGCGCCCTTGACCAAGCTCTTGGGTAAGTCTGCGGTGTGGCGATGGGGACCTGAGCAGCAAGAGGCGTTTTGCCGTCTGTCTAGCGCCATTGCGGAGACAGCGCAGCTCAAGCTCCCCGGCCTGACCAGACCGTTTGTTGTCCAGACTGACGCGAGTGATCTGGGATTAGGAGCAGTTCTCCTACAGGAATTCGATGGCGTGTTGCGGCCGTTGGCCATTGCCAGCCGCTCGCTGATACCCGCGGAGAAGAATTATTCCGTGACTGAGAAAGAGTGTCTCGCCATCGTGTTTGCACTGCGTAAGTTTGACGTCTACCTGGATGGGACGAAGTTTGTGGTGCAAACAGATCACAGCGCGCTAAGCTGGCTGATGCGGCTCCGTGAGCCTGCGGGCAGGCTGGCGCGCTGGGCTCTCCTAATACAGCATTATGACTTTTCAGTGCAGTATCGGAAGGGGAGCACTAACGTGGTAGCTGACGCGCTATCTCGTGCCCCAGTGTCTACCGGGAGCCTGGATTCTGGGGCGACATCCGCTAGCTGTGCCTCTGCGCAAGCAAGCGTCGGGGGCGAAACGGCGGCCGAGCCGCCGAGCGGAGAGAAGGGTGAGTGCGCCGACGAGCGAACCCTTTCCGCGAGCCAGGCAAGCAGCGCGCCGCGAAGCGGGCGAGAGGGTGAGCAACACGTAAGCGAACCCATGACGCCGACGCAAGCGGCAGCGATGGCTGCAGTCCTGAGTGGGAACGATACCAGGCTCCCCTTTGGGAGAATGGGAATCGCTTTCAGCAGACAAGAGCTACTGAAGGCCCAGCAAGATGATCCGTTTTGTCGCGAGTTGAGCGACGGTCTCAGGGAGACGGAGCGCCGTGACGCTGCTGGTAGTGCGGCGGGCGCAGGGGGACGGGAACCGGCGTGTGTCGCTGGGTCCCCCGCGGATACATACTTGCTGGACCATGACGGGCTCCTGCTGAAATACATAGCCACCGATGAGGAGTCCGTGGACCCGTTTAAGGTGGTTATGCCCAAAAGTCTGAGAGCCGCACTGTTGCGATCCTCTCACGACGAACCCATGGCCGGTCACCTGAGTGGCTCCAAAGTTTTTGCAAAACTGAGCAAGACTGTGACCTGGCTTGGCATGAAGCGTGACATTTTCCGCTATTGCCGTTCCTGCCATGTCTGTCAAGCGGTGAAATCAAGGGGTGGCAAGCCGCCCGGCCTGATGAAACCGATTGTCAGTGAGCGTCCGTGGCAAGTAGCCACCTGCGACCTTATGGGGCCGTTCCCCAGAAGCAAGCAGGGGTTCATACATCTGATGGTAGTCGTGGATCATTTTTCGAAGTGGGTGGAATTGTTTCCGCTTCGGAAGGTGACAGCGCGAGCGGTGCTTGAGAGGCTGCAGGAAGTGTTTTGTCGGTTCGGCTTTCGGGAAAGACTCATCACTGACAACGCGTCGTATTTCACTGCTCGGGTGTTTGGTGATACGTGCCGTTCCCTAGGAATTAATCACTGTACCACTTCGCCCTACCATCCCCAGTCCAATTTGACGGAGCGAACCAATCGTACGCTCAAACCGATGTTGGCGGCCTTTGCCAAAGTCAAAAGGACTGGGCAGACCATTTGAGTGAGCTCGCGTTTGCAATCCGAACCTCCGAGAGTCGCTCTACTGGTTTCTCTCCTGCTTTCCTCAACTTCGGAAGGGAGTTGGCAAATCCGGTGACCAGTGTCATGCAATGCCAGCTCGGAGACGAGGAAGCACCAGCAGACTGTTCTGCTTACGCATCAAAGCTTCGGGACAGGCTTTGTCGAGCTCTCTGTAGAGCAAGGCAGAGTTTGGCATCGGCCAGGGCGGCGCAGAAGGCCCAGTATGACCGGAAACATCGCCATCTTTCATTTAAGGTAGGTGATCTTGTCCTGAAGCGCAACCACGCTCTTAGCGACGCGAGCAAGGGGTTCTCAGCCTCGCTCGCTCCTAAGTGGCTTGGTCCGTACCGAGTGGAGAAAGCTTGGACTCCGCTCGCGTGCTTGCTGAAAGATCCCCTTTCGGGAAAACTCAGCCGTGCCCACATCGCAGACCTGAAAGCCTTTGCGTCGAGGTCTGACGAGCTCGCGCCAGCGCCCAGTGGCACTGCGCGCAAGCGACGGGGCACACCCGGGACGGCGGACCGCATTCGGACCACGCACCGGTATAACCTGAGGAAGCGGTCACCTTAGTGATTTCGCGCCGGACGGCGGACTTATTTCCGCAACCGAAGGCCCTCACATTACTATCTAGCCTCAGTTGCCTAACTTCTTTACGGCCTGTGCTCGCAAAGAAGTGGGCCCCGCCCAGTTTGCTGCTATTTTTGTTTGTGGGAGTGTTCATGTTTACTTGATGTGTTTTTTTTTCGTATTTTTCCGCGTATGGAGTGTCATTTTGTTTTGTTTACTTTTTCGCCGTTTTTTCCTTTTGCCTGCGGAAGGGGTCGTGAATACTGGTGCTTATGCGGGGGGGATAGCGACGAAGGACGCTACGCGCCTTCCATCGCGTGGCGCGTTGGGAGAAGCCCGTCTTCGGAGGTGTGTGTGTGCGTTTGTGTACGTGCGTGGTGCATCTGTGTGTGCCCTGGAAGTGTGCGGCGTGGTGACGACACCATAGGAAACCACTTTCACCCTATCGCCGTGGACCCTGGAGGTGTTCGGGGACCCGCTGACGTCAGACAGACAGCCCGGCTGTGTCCTGCTCTCGGCCGTCGCCGAGAAGCCTTGCTGCCGTTTGCCTCACGGCTGCTGCGCGAGGCTAGCTGACATGGCAGCTGCGCCCGGCTTTCTGCCGATGCCGGGACGCCTTGCAACCAATTTGGTTTGGCGTCAGGATTACAGCAGACCGGCCGTCCCAGCGAGATCTTTGGTCATCCAGCCTGGAATTCGGGACCTCCGAACCACCACCGAAGCGGCGTTCGTCGGACTCGCGGGTCTGTCGTCGACTAGATCGACGAGCCGAAGGTGAGCCCGTTCCGGGCATGCGGACATTAAACAGGCCTCTTGCCTCGCACTCTGGCCAGCAACATTACGCGCCGCCGCCCCTCCGCGCCGTGGACGCTCTCCCGCGTGAGCATCACGAACACTCGTCTTAATTTCTTTTACCCCCTCCCGTAGCACCATATTGTATAGTATAGTGTATTTCAAGCGTATTGTGTTATTTTTTTTTCTTGTTTATTTGTAGAGTAATTAGCAGCAGTTGTGGGCCTGGGCTGAGGTTAGCTGTTGCTCATTGCATAATGCCTTTGCATGCATGGGCGACGACCGGCTGCCTTTGCAGACCGGTATAGGGTGATTTAAGGAGAGGAGGATGTGGGGATCCGAGGCTCGCCCGAAGCCATTGCGCGGGCATTTCGCCGTTCTGCGAATCCTTTCCCTCTCCCGTTCTCCCGCGACGGCGAGCGGCGCCATCTTGCGCTACGCGCCGACACTCGTGGTGGCGCTGCGCGCGGTCTGAGAGCCGCGAAATTCGGCGGGACAGACGCGCGTGCAGGCCGGAACGAACTCTCTCTCTCTCCCCCGGACGCCGCTGGGTAAGCACGCATTTTCCTTCCGGTCCAACGTCCCCTTTGGGAATCGCTGGGCTGTAGCCTGCCTGGGTGCCTCGGCATCCTTGCAGGCGTGTTTACCTCAGTGTTAGCTCCGGTTCGTACGTGAAGCCAAAGAGCGGTGCCTAGTGCTCGCGCGCGGTCGTACCACGCCGAGTCGCACTTGCCGGAGGCCCACGCGTACGGAGATTGCCCTAACCCTCGCGACCAGGCCCAGTGGTCATCGCGAGGGTGCGCAGCATAGCCGCGAGGGACCTTTTCCCGAGCGGCGTGTCAAAGCTCGCCATTGCGAGCTGCGACGTGCTTCGCGGAACCCCTTGGTGTATCGTCCGCGCGGGAAGCCCTTTGCTTCCCCGTGCCCCGGGAGCGGACGTGTACTGTGTGTGTGTTGGGGTGCCGCCGAAGGCAAATAAAGTGTTTGTGTGTATGTTATCTCGAACACTGTGTTTATGCTGCGCGGCGCTCGACGCCTTTGCGAGCAGAGCGCGTGCGGAGCGGTGCGAAAAACGTAAGCAGGCGACGGTAGACGCGACCCTGTGGCTCGCTAAGCCTGAACCCGCGGTAGTCTTCGGCTCCGGTGAGCATCGAGGCTACCACAACATGTTCCGCCGCTATGTCAGGGACAATTTTCTCCCCCCCCCCTCGCGCCTGAAAGTGCATTGCGCTTGCACGCAGCTCGACCAATATAGCATTGAATGCTTAGGTTTGTTTTGTCGGCAAACACAGTGAAAATCCAGCGCACAATCATGACGTCGAGGAAGAAGCACACCACCACAGCGCTGATTGGCCTTGTGTCACATTGTGATTTCTGTGCGCCACACCAGCGGCCGCGTTAATCCTTGGATTGTGCCGCTTTTGAGACATGGCGAGTTGACGCCGCAGTATGGACGTCTGCGTTACGTCATAAAAATGTGTATCTACTGCATTGAATCGGTGTACCTCATATAATATAATTCGTATTAAGGCAAAGTCTTATATGCCTCGTCAGCATGGACGTCTGCGTTACGCCATAAAAATGTGTATCTAGTACATTGAACCGGTGTACTTCGTATAAAGTTATTCGTATTAAGGCGAAAGTCTTATATGCCTCATCAAGCGGGAAAAGTGACCTGTAATGCCATGTGACGCTCCCTCCATGTACAAGCCCAATCAGTAAACACACACACACACACACACACACACACACACACACACACACACACACACACACACACACACACACACACACACACACACACACACACACACACACACGAGATCACGGGAAATACATCATCTCCTCATTATGCGCTCGTGTCGACCACCGCCACGGGACCGGCGAGGCTGCCATCGTCCGAGGCGGCAGAAGAAATGGCCATAGCCCTAGCAATACTCCATAGTGGCAACGAGGACACGCTTGTCGTGAGTGACGCCAAGACGGTGGTGCGAAACTTTACCAAGGGATGGGTCTCCGTCGAGGCGGCGCACATGCTGAACGCCAGAGTCGCGGATCACCACCAAACCTCTCAAGTGGTTCCCCGCGCATGTGGGAGAGCTTGGCAACGAACAAAGACCCGACCTCCCGTCGAACCACAACAAGCGCGCCCACCGCGTTGCGAGACTGCTAACCCGCCGCGACGCGGACGAAGGGGCCACCGCTGTGCGAGACATCGTCGATGGCGAGGCACCCAAGGTTGGAGGACATTCTTCTGCGACGATGATAATAAACCCCGAAGCCTTACAGGACTGCAAGGACATCATGGTCACGTACCACGAGATCTTCAGCCACTACAGGAAAACGCCACCCCACAAGCAGCTAGAGAGGTCTCAGGCGTCTGACCTGAGACGTCTGCAAATTGACACATTCGAATATCCCCGGCATCTGAACAGGCTGTGTCCGTCGCTCCACCCGTCACCCGGCTGCCCGTGGTCCGGGCACGAGAAAGCCGACATGGCACACACATTTTGGAGGTGCGAGTGCGGTATTCGCCGCCACTACCCAGACGAGGGAGTGTGTACCCCATGACGACTGGCTGAGCGGTGGCGAGTCGCCCTTCTCAGCCCACATCTAGTGGACCAAATCTGGGCTGTCCAGCGAGCCAGGGCTATCGCCGAGGACGTCGCACGATGTTCCCCGGACGACGGCTCCTGGAGGTTTAGCCCGGGTCAGTGTTTCCTCATTGGACTCTAAATAATTTAAAGTTCATTACCTACCTACCTCATTATGCTCAAGGGACAAAAGGTCATCACAAACTCATAACTTATGAAGGCAAAAGCCTTTTATGTCTCACGCGAAGCACGAAAGGCTGGCTCAAAAAATTTAGTGACCTCTAAAGCGCGGAACTGTGCGCTACCTTCGCCTTTGCGGCCTTCGTGTGAAAAAGAAAAAGCAAAGCGGGGCTTGTGCGATATAAATTGCATGGTAAAATAGTCGCACTCGATGGCTTTGGTATTCAAGCCGTCTTAGGAGAATGCATCAGGGGCACTGTGAATCTTTTTCCTGGTTTCTAGGATATTCACGATCCCTCGGTTCCTTCAAAGCCATCGTGCTGAGGTAGCCAAAATTTCTTTATCATATTGTCGCGACGTCAAGACAGAGGCCGTAACGCACAGAATGATCGCGTTTTTCTTTTCTACAATTTTTGCTTTTAAGTACATGTGAGAAGTCTGGGATGCGTGAGAAAGTATTATGAAAGAAGTAAACTTACGGAGCAGCCCGACCTCTACGGACTACGAACTGGCACAGATACAGGTTGTCCTGTGATGTGATTTCCAGCTTTTAGTTTTCGCACTTTGCGGAGTATCAACGTGAAATATTTTTGCTATAGCCAAAGCAAAAAGTAGTGATTAGTGATGCCGAAAATTGCGCTCAATCTGAAGAGAAAAAAAGTAAAGTAAACCGGCAAGAGACAGGCCAAGATGGATACAGTGAGGATAAAAAAAAAAAAAAGGATTTTTCCGGACAAATCACACGATGCTTTAGAACAAGAAGATAATATGGACGTGGAATGATGAACAATACCTTAACCACACTGATTTACGAAACGGCAATTTGAAGGTAAACCACGAAGGCAAGCATTAAGTAAATTCTCCAAAACTACAAAAAAATAATAAAGAAACGACAACGCGTCAGTATTACCAACTCCAGTGATCAAGTAGAATTAGTAGACTGTAGAAACTGGAACACCACTATGTTAGTTGGCGAAATCATTTACTGTTGCTGAGCGCTCACTTATTTTCTCTGATAATAATATCTGGGTTTAACGCGCCAATACCACGATATGATTATGAGGCGTGCCGCAGTGGAGGGCTCCGGAAATTTTGCCCAGCTGGTGTTCTTTAACGTGCACTGACATCGCACAGTACACGGGCATCTACCACCACGCCTCCATCGAAACGCGACCGCCGCGGCCGGGGTCGAAGCCGCGACCTTCGGCTCAGCAGCCGAGCACCGTCCGCTACACCACCGCGGCGGACTCTTACTTTCTCTAGTATTAGCAAAAAGGTTGCTCGTGGTGGTGTTGCACACGTCACCGGTCCCAGGAAAATCAATAGTCGAAACAGTGCTACACTCCAAGAAAAAAAAAGGTCGAAAGGGGGTCGGCGGCAACCGACTCTCTTCGGTAATTCATTTGACCGCTTTTGGAATAGAATCAGAGAGAGAGAGAGAGAGAATTAAACTTTATTGAAAAATATATTTAACTTTTCTGCAAGAGTCAGTTGTCACTCCTGCAGCGCGTTTCGATCGGCTAGCTATCAAAGACGCCGCCGTATGCATCATATACATCGCGTGGTCGCGTGGCTGCCTGCCGTTCGGCGCGGTTCACGCAGTTCGCGTACGCTGCCTGGCGCGGCGCCGGGGCTCGCCGTCGCGTCGGGACTGGCTATGCACGAATGAAAGCAATTCTTTTCTGAGAAATCGCTTCAAAATTTGGTTTCAGAATAAGCACGACTTTGCGCCAGCATATTCCGACATCCAAGCACATCCTCCGGCAGTCAGGGGCACGCCGTGAGCGGTTACTGACCGCATGTTTTACAAACGTAACCCATCCTTAAATACTCAGCAATTCGAGTACGAGCACCCGAACGACACGCAGCGCGCGCGGACGCCGTCTACGTCGAGATCAGACATGTCATATGCTAGAATTGGCGCACATAACTCCCACAATCACGTAAACTCACTTGATTCTGTTACAGCGTCATCGCAGATGTTGGCGAACCACGAAAACAGCAAACAGAAACCAAAGAAAAAAAGTGCACTGCGGCGACCGCAACAACGCGCGCCGTCGAAAGTCTCTCGCTTTTTCACCTTACCGGCGAGGTGTGTCCAACTTAAGTGACCAACGCGTACGTGCTGGAAGCATCCTACTATATCTGCACCTCAAACCAGGGTCTTTAAGCCAAGAAAAACCATAATATATAGTGCGTCTAAGCGTTCTGTAGACGGGCTTTTTTTTTTTTCACGTTCCCACGCGCGGAAGCACGCTGCACACTCAAGGTTGATAGAAATGTTGTTATGAAGTAGACTAAAGCGCATATCCAAACGTCATCTTGAACATTCAGCAGTGCAGACACAATGTGCGATCAGCAAGAAATGACCATTGATAATTGTTTGCATCGCTCATTTTATGGGAGCTTGTACAGCAACGCGCATAACGGCATCCGCAACAGCCCCGCGGACGCAGGCTGCTGTTGGAAATGGCTGGCAGATAACTTCCGCAGAGCTAGCAGAGCTGCTGCAGACGCCCAGCTAAAGCTGTATAATTAGTACCTACGAAAGCAGTACACTCACCGTTAACGGGCGCACGTTGTTCGTGTCCGCGGCTCGATGAATATTCCGCCCTCCTAGCGTGACTTCGAGCACGGAGCCTGGAGTCAACGCCACCGAAGATGCGCATTTTTGATCGAACACAGAACTGCACGACAGGCAAGTGACGCAACCCGCGCCACCGACGCAACGCACAACGCATTCCAAGAGACCGAGCAGACTGAGAGAGACGGCCTAGGCGCGGCACCAGCCCGGCTGGCTCCGTCGGCGAGGGAGGCGAGCCACCACGACAAAACGGCGCCGAACGGCAAACGCGCGATACGTATGGCGCATACGACGGCGCCCTCATCGCGGAAGCCAATCGAAACGCGCTTTAGGAGAGTCCCGTGACTCTAGCCCAAATGCTCTCTTTCTCTCATCTACCTTCCAAAAGGGATCAAATGGACACCCGAAGAGAGTCACGCGGCCGTGACCCTCTTTTGACTCTTCTTTTTTTAGAGTGTACTCAGTTACTCACACTAATAGTACCCTCATGAGTGCTCACTCACGTTCAAACTCGTAACACTCATGAGCACTCACACAAGTTCATACTCACACCTACTCACCCTCATGAGTGCTCACTGACGTTCACACTCACGTCCACTCACTCGTGAGCACTCACTCACGTTCATACTCATTCCTACTCACATTCATGAGCACTCACTCACGTCCACTCACACTCATGAGCACTCACTCACGTTCATACTCACATCTACTCACACTCATGAGCACTCACTCACGTTCATACTCACATCTACTCACACTCATGAGTACTCACTCACGTTCACACTCACGCCTACTCACCCTCATGAGTGCTCACTCACGTTCACATTCACGTCCACTCACACTCATGAGCCCTCACTCACGTTCATACTCATATCTACTCGCACTCATGAGTACTCACTCACGTTCACACTCACGCCTACTCACCCTCATGAGTGCCCACTCACGTTCACACTCACATCCATTCACACTCATGAGCACTCACTCACGTTCATACTCACAACTACTCACACTCATGAGTGCTCACTCACGTTCACACTCACGTCCACTCACACTCATGAGTGCTCACTCATACTCACACTCGCAACGTTCAAATGAGTGTGAGTGAGTGCACTCATGAGTGAGTGTGCCGAGCTATGGCATGTGCACACGTAAACGATGCGCTACTGTACGAAAATCTCTGCCGACACGCAGCATTTGCTGTCACGTGAAGCCTAGTTCCTAGATGTGTGCAGCACATTGCAAACTAAGCTGACACCGTCGCTGTCGGGGCGCTTCCTTTACCGTACGCACGCGTATGCCATGGAATTGTTCGAGATGCCTACTCCGTTCCTGACCACACATGGGCATGGCGATGGTTAGCTGCTTTTGTTTGTGAAGGCAATGCGTCTGTGTGGCACACTTAGCGGTCTCGCGCAAAGAGGCAGCATGAATGACGGCACGGCGCATTTGGATTGTTGCCTATTAAAACGTGCAGTACGTTCACAACTGCACTAGGCAACATGCACTACCAAGCAGTTAGCTAAAGATGCTTATCATAAAACGTTTTCAGCGATGAAGGCAACATGCACTACGGAGCAGTTAGCTAAAGATGCTTATCACAAAGTGTTGTCAGCGATGAAGTCACACTGGCGTGTTTGCTGCCAGCCGTCATAGTGGCCCCTTCGAATTTCCAGTCAGCTTCACCCCACAACACATAAGCATTGCTGCAAAGAGGACTTTCGGACACTGCTACGACCACGAACAGATCGACTCGTGAAAGTGCTGGTTAGAACCTACGAGGTGACAGACGTGGCATAAGGTGGGGGCTTTAATTAATGCCGTTTTGGACCAACAATTTGGACAGAAAGTCCGAAAAGGCGGACGCCGAAGAGTCTCAGCGTCCAAAATTTCAGACATTCTTACACATTGACGTCTATGCGGCTTGTGACAGTGCCACGAAAGCGTCAACATTTTCGAGCATGTCCGTAAAATCAGCAGTTGAATGCATTAGCACTGTGGTTTGCAGCTAAAAACATAACAGAAGCACATGTTGAAGATAGGGCGATAAAATACGATAGTGATAAAAACTTACGTAAGGGATCCTTCGCACACACGTTCTGCAAATCTCCACAGCACTTCACTGGGATCCTGTATCCGGCGTGGGAATCTATGGACCATGAAAGAGGAATAATTTAGAGCGTAACTGAAGACTACATTTCTTTTTGATAAAAGAAAAGTCACAGTTTCACCGCAAGGGCGAAGCAATGAATGCAATAGCAACAAATTGTAGTGTTATACGAAGTGAGGCTGACAGCTAACTGTTTTGTATCCGATCTCGCGTAACTAGAAAACACTGATGTAAGAGAATACGGGCACTCCAGGGAGAGATGCTGTCGGCATAGTCATTTCGCGTTGAGAGCGCAGCACGTAGAAGGGTATACGAGCTACCCATCCGCTGTGATGGCTGTCGAGATAGCATGCGCGCCAGCGATCGCGACCGCACCCTTAGATCCAAAGTTCAAAGTTGCTGCTTGCGTGACACCTCCACCCCCCCCCCCCCGGCGTCTTTTCATGCTCGTTAAAGACAAACGGGGCGTTTCCTGTCTGCTTCGACGGCAGGCTTCCCGAGCGGGGTGATGTTATCGCATGCACCCTCCAAGTGGCGGAAATGGGCCGGCTCGTTTGATCTCTGCTTTGGCTGCATTCGTCGCCCACGCTCGCGAGCTTTTACCCGCGGTAGAACGTTTGATGCGCCGGGGGATCTCATCAATTTGGACTTCATATGGGAGGGACATGACGGCGACGGCAAAAACTAGGGATGTGCGAACATTCGAAATTTCGAATATTTTTCGAATAGTGATTGCTATTCGTTTCGATTCGCACTGGAATTTTACTATTCGAACTATTCGAACTTCTCAAAAACAAATATCCGATTGAAAGTGACCCCTTCAGATTTTTAATATGTTTCACCTCATTACACACTCCTATTGCACAAAGCTGCCTTTTAAGCTCCGTTACGGTCGAACTTTGCCAAGACACAGTCAACGTCCGATTGGAAGTGGTCCCTAGATTTTCAATATGCTTCACCTCATCACACCCCGGTATTGCGGCAAAGCTGCCTTACAAGCTCTGCTACGGTCGAACTTTGCCAATGATGATGATGACAAACTTTATTTATGTACAGGCAAAGCTCCTGTGGATTGCCCCGCAGGGGCCTTGCTGATGGTCGGGGCCCTTAGTCCAGGGCTCCGCTGGCTCTTGCCATCCGCTCTGCTCTCTGAACGAGCCTGATCTGGTCGTCGAGGGCCGGGCTGGACAGCAGTGCCTCCCATTGCTCACATGAGGTGTTCATGTTGTGGTGTTCGAGGTTGTGTAGTGTGCACTCCCATGTAATGTGGTACAGGGTTGGTGTGGCCCCGCACCATGGGCATTCATCCCTGTAAGATGTGGGGTACATGCGGTGTAGTGTGTGTAGGTTTTTGTAGGTTCCGGTTTGGAGTCTACGCCATGCAGTGGCCTCCTTCGTCGCAAGCTTTTGATGAGGTGGTGGATACCGTAGGCGTCGCCCTCTGTGGTAATTCAGTATTGTGGCATACTGGAGGTAAACTGGCTCCGGGTCCGCTGCAGTCGACATAAGGAGCGCTCGGTTGTGTACGAAGCCTCGAGCTGCCCGGTCGGCGTGCAGGTTACCCGTGATGCCAGAGTGGCCTGGTATCCATATGACGGTCTGTGTGTAGGAGTCGTCCTTGCCTTCCCTTGGTATTTGTGCAAGGACATGTGCCGCAGGCGCACCAATTCTGCCCTGCAGGAAGTTCCTGCAGGCCTGCTGGGAGTCTGTGAGTATATTCAACGGCTTGTTTGCCTGCAGGCCTTCGCGGATGGCAAGTGCGATGGCCAGCTCTTCGGCTTCTGTGATCTTGCAAGGGCGGACAGATGCTCCAGAGGTTATGTGGCATCGGCGGTCGCATACCACTGCCACTGCTCCTTTAGTCGTCATCCCATACATGGCGGCGTCCATAAAACGGGCTGTAGTTTGGAATCGCGAATTGCTCCAGAGGTTATGTGGCATCGGCGGTCGCATACCACTGCCACTGCTCCTTTAGTCGTCGTCGCATACATGGCGGCGTCCGTAAAACGGGCTGTAGTTTGGAATCTATAGGTTTTCTGGAAGTATTGGGCCCTTGCTCTCCTTCTGCCGCTGTGTAGGTTGGGGTCCATGTTGCGTGGAATTGGGGCAACGTGATAGCCCTCCCGGACATGACGAGGTATCTCGCAGGTTTCCTGGGCTCTCGTTGTCGAGGCTTGGAATCCTAGGGTCTTTAGGACCTGCTGGCCCGTGCGAGTATGCTCAAGTCTCTGTTGTTGCGAGATGTGAAGGGCTTCAACAAGTTCGCCGAGGGTGTTATGAAGCCCCAGTGCCATCAGTTTCTCAGTGGATGTACTCGTCGGCAGACGGAGAGCAGTCTTGAACGCCATTCTCAGGAGGGTGTCGGCCCGCCTGGTCTCAGATTGTGTGAGAATATAATAAGGTAGGCTATATGTTATTCGGCTTACCACCAGGCTTCGAACAAGTCGAAGGGTGTCTCCTTCCTTCATCCCTCTTTTCTTAGATGTCACCCGAGATATCATGCGTGATATAGCCTTGACGCTGGTTTGGAGGAGCATAAGGGTGTGGGTGGCTCGTTGATTACTCTGCAGCCACATGCCCAGGATCCTGATCAATGGTTTCTCTGGTATGAGGTTTCCATTGAGGTATACCTCAAGTTTTTGTGATGGGTCTGTGGAGGCTGCGTGGTTACGTCTGCTTTGCCATACACGTAAGATTTCAGATTTCTCTGGGGAGCACTGTAGACCCCGCTGGCTGACATATTCTTGGATGATGTGAGCTGCAGTTTGCAGGCGCTCTTCCTTTTCAGCGAGTGATCCTTTTGTGGTCCAGAGTGTCATGTCGTCTGCATAGAAGGCGTGTCGGAGCCCTTCTACCTCCTGCAGTTTTCTGGCAAGGCCGACCATGGCTACGTTGAAGTGCGTGGGTGACATTACTGCTCCTTGCGGCGTGCCCTTGTTGGGAGGTTGGTATGCAGGAGTCTGGAGCTCTCCGCTCTTCAACTCTGCTGTGTGTTGGCTTAAGAAGCTCTGAATGTACTTGTATGTTCTTTCACCACAGTTGGTGTTTGCGAGCCCCTCCAGTATTCCTTGGTGGCTGATGTTGTCGAAAGCCCCTTTAACGTCGATGGCTAAGAGGACATGTTCACCGTTGCGGGGAACGTTGCTGAGAACCTCTTCCTTGAGTTGTAGTAGTACGTCCTGCGATGACAGGCCAGCACGGAAACCGAACATGGTGTCGGGCAGGTGCTTATTATCTTCCAAGTGCTTCTGCAGTCTTGTGTTTATGATTCTTTCGTACACCTTGCCGAGGCAGGATGTCAGCGAAATAGGTCTGAGGTTTTCGATTGCCGACTTCTTGCCTGGTTTGGGGATCATCATTATTCTTGCGTGTTTCCACATCGCTGGCACCGTGCCTTGTTCCCAGTGTTGGTTGATGAAGGCCGTGTGTGCAGAGATAGACTTGTCGCTGAGATTTCTTATCATGGCGTTTGTGATGCGGTCTGTGCCCGCCGCCGTGTTACGGGTAGTAGCTGCGATGGCCGCTCTCATTTCATTTTCAGTTATAGGTTCATCCATTGTTGGGTTCGGTTGTCCCATGTATGATGTTGTACATGGCTCTGAGGGAGCAGGATCTCCATAGCATTTGGTCTTGATGGCGTCGACAAGATCTTGTTGGCTGCCTGGGTAGGTGTGTAGTAAGCGCTCCAGGGCCTTGTGTCCCTCTCCTTTGGTCTTGGTGGGGTCGAGGATGGCTTTGAGGATGTGCCATGTCTTGGCTGTACCCAGGGTGCCATCCAGGGAGTCACAGAATTTATACCAGTTCGCTGACGCGAGTTGCATGGCGTATTCCTCCGCTTCCGCTGTTATTTTCGCTATGCGTGTCCTCAGTTTCCTATTGTTCTTTTGCTTTTTCCAGCGGCGGGTAAGCCCTTGTCTGGCGTCCCACAGATGTAGTAAATGGGAATCCACCTCCGGGATTTCTGTTGTTCTGACTATTTCTTTTGTGTGGTGTTCTTTTTGTTGACAAAGTTTGTTGCACCAGTCTTCCAAGTTTGTGATTGTCTCTTCGTCCTGTTCTTGGGCTTCCCTCATTTTTTGCCAGTCAGTTGATTTGGCTGTGCCGATATCCCTGCGTAGGCGTCCGGTCTGTAGTGTTATGTTCAGTATGTAGTGATCGCTTCCCAAGTTTTTGAGTGTGTTGTGCCATTCGGCTCGTGTGGTTTGTGTGATGAAAGTGAGGTCGGGTGTTGTGTCACGTGTAACGCTGTTTCCCTCCCTTGTTGGTGTGCTTGGGTATGAACTTTGCCAAGACAGTCAACGTCCGATTGGAAGTGGTCCCTACATTTTCAATATGCTTCACCTCATCGCACCACGGTATTGCGGCAAAGCTGCCTTTCAAGCTCTGTTACGGTCGCAAATGTACTACTAACTCAAGAAAACGCTGGTTCCAACATGGAGATGAAAGATGTGGCAGAAGTGGGGGCTCAATTAATGCTGTTTTGGACCTTAAATTTGAGCAAGAAGTCCGAAAAATCGGAAGCCCGAAGCTTTTTAGCATCCAAGATTTTAGATGTTCTTATATATAGACGTCTACGAGGCAGATTTGGAACTCCGGACTTGAAGGAAGCACACCCTTGTCCGCCACATCAGTTTGGCTTCCACAGAAGTTGAAAGAGGAGGAGAGGCTGAGGAAATGGCATCTTTGCCTATCACGTGTAAAGTGTTGTCGGCAACACTTTGGTTGCACCAAATCATGTACATAAATAGAATTCGGCCTCTATATTGCCTCATTCTTGATCAGACAACTATGAAACACCACCCCACCAGTGCTTCATCAACCTAGCGAGAAGAAACACTTTCATGTTGCTATCTCATAAGAATATGCTTAGGAATCCTCTCTAACTTTTTTGCTGCAATTTCACTTCGAAGTATTCGAAAAATATTCTAGAAATATTTGAGAAATATCCGAAACATATTCGATTCGATTCGCACTCACACTTCAATATTCGAATTCGCTTCGCACCCAAAACCCTTCGAGACTGTCCATATAATTGCTATTGCAATAAAACTGTTTGTGCAGTAGCACAAAAGACAATTGTGATGACATAATGACTCGCGAGTCCTGTGGAAGATCTGAGCAAAATTTAGTAGTTCATTCACTTGGATCCTTGAAGAAAGAGTGCAAAAAACAACAGGATAACAGAAGAAGATGCACACAGTGCTGACTATCAACAACCTTACCGTGAAAAAACAGCAAACCGCATATGTAAAAAAAAAAAGATGAATAAATGTGCACAGCCTAGGACTGCAGAGAGAGTGAAGGAATCTATCAAAATGGCACCGCATCTGGTTTCTCGCGTTCGCTCATAGTTTTCTTATATTTATGCTGCCGAAACCCAAATTTGAACCAGGGACGTGTAAATATGCCATTTACACTCAAGACGCACTTTCTATCTGTGACATCTTGCGTGTTTCTGTACTTTGTGACTGGTTATCTTGAGTGAACATAGTATATACAGTCAATTGCTGATTTTTAGGGCGCCAGATTTTTCGGACATGCTTGAAAGTTCGGACGTTGAAAATCTTCAGCGTCCGATTTTTTGGACTTTCTGCCCAAATTGCCGGTCCAAAATGCCATTAATTGAAGCCCTCACCTCAGGCCACGCCTATCATCTCGTAGGTTCTAACCATGCAGTGCTTTCACGAGTGGATCTGTTTACGGCCGTAGCAATGTCCGAAAGTCAGCTTTGCCGCAATGCTTATTTGTTGTGAAGTGAAGCAGACTAGAAATTCGAAGGGGCACTATCGCAGCACAATGCAGTGATGTCTTTACGGATAAGCAGCGGAAATGCACGAAGACTCTCATGGCGGCTGGCAACAAACGCGCCAGTACAACTTCAACGCGGACAAAACTTTATGATAAGCATCTTTTGCTAACTCCTCGGTAGTGCATGCTGCCTAGCACAGTTATGGGCGTACTGCCAGTTTTTATAGGTGACAGCCCAAACGTGCCGCGCCGCTGCTCACGCTGCCTCTTTTTGCGAAACCGCTCAGTGCACCGCACAGATGCATTGCCTTCACAAACGAAAGCAGCTTGCCATCGCCGTGCCCATGTGCGGTCAGGAGTGGAGTAGGCATCTCGAACACTTCCATGAAAAATGCATGCATACGGTACAGCAAGCACCCCGGCAGCGACGGCGTCAGCTTAGTTGACGATGTGCTGCACACAACTCGGAACGACCGGCCTCAGCGGCAGCAAATGCTACGTGTCGGCGGAGATTTTCGTACAGTAGCGCATCGTTTACGTGTGCACACGCATTCGGGAGAGTTGGACGAGTCGTCCGCTCTTCCGCCACAGCCTTTGTGTTCTGTGCCATTGTTTTCAAATGCCCCATGCGAGAGAGCCGTAATTTTCGCATTTTGCTGGTATAGGCGACACTCATCACGAGACGCAAATTTGCAACTGGTGGTTGGCACAAAGTTAAGCGGGGTTTGCAGCAGGCGTCAAATGTATTCGCGAGTGCCTGGGCACGCACCAAAATGCCTGATAAGTGTACTGGGAGGCATTAAAACTATTTCGGAGATGGCTGTGGCGATTTGACCGCTTGAGTGGAATAAAAAAGCATGAATTCGTTTTTTTGGACTGCCCGATTTTTCGCACGATTTCGTGGTCCCTAAGGAGTCCGAACATTCGGACGCTGACTGTATATGTAGTGCGCTCTTTTTTCATAATAGAATTGTTGAGAGTCAGAGCTGTGCGTGTCTTCTTCTATTGTCCTGTTATTTTTTGCGCTGTTCCTTGAAGTATGTACAACCAACAAGCCCAACTATCCGCACTTCACTCACTTGGACACCATGCTAGCATTGCACCCTCTCATCACAGCCAGGTTAGTTGCCGACGGTGCAGGGCTGCCAGCTCCCGGGGTGAGCATTACGAGGCTGCTGCCTTGGGTCCAGTCTGCCAGCAGCTGGAGCTCACCGAGACCAAGGGGCAGGCCCATTCCCAGCACACACAGCTGCAGCAGAGCATTATCAGTAACTCAGCGAGTAAGTCACGAAACTTGGCCGAGTTCTTAGCCACTGTAACGGCAACTTTCTGTTTTTGGAGTCTTTGTGCCTTTTTTGCTAATGTGTAAGAAAAGAGCTAAAGCAACTGCGCAAGAAATGCAGCAAAAGACGGATTATCCATAGAGTTTCCTACAATACTTACTAGAGGGAACTCTGGCGCTAGTGTCTATAGGAGCTGCAATGCATCGCGCTTCAGCCAGCATGGGAATCATGGGTAGTACACGGATTTGTCTAAACTTCATTCTTTCGGCTCCGTTTGGCTCCGCGTCGCCTGCATCCGCTTTGTCGCAAAACGAAGTTCAGCAAAAATCATCAGTTTCACTTCACCACTTTAACTTCTTTAGGCTCACCGATTCAAATCTGGTCACGAAGTTCACAACGATCCATTCTTTTATCCGAAAGAAAACCAAAACATAGCAGTAAACAAAGCCACAAGTGCGTTCGAAGCCCGCAAGTACGAAGACTAGGCAAATCCGTGTACTACCCATCATTCCCATGGTGGCTGAACGATCGCAGCGCCAGAGTTCCCTCTAGGTCATTTTAGGACACTCTATGGGATTATCATACCTGCAAAAAAAAAAAAAAAAAAAAGATGTAAAAGAAAAGTGGATAGAGACAGTTCCATGAATAGTGCAGAAGCTGTGGTAAAAAGATGCAAGCTATTGCTTAAGATCCTTCAGGCAGTGGCAATACCTAAACATGTTTTTGACTGAATGCTCTCTCATCGCTGTTCAGCACATGCAGAAACATAACACCTATGCTCGCAGCAACTCAGGACACAAGAGTACCTTTTTGCTGGGGCTGCAGAGCTGGCCAAAGAGCTCAGGCATTTCCAGAGGTTGGCTTTTCAGCTTGAGAGCGCACATGATATTGTCAAGGGCCAGGCCAAGGACACCGCTAGTATTGTAGTGAGGCAGGCCAGCCTGGATTCAGACAATTAAGTGGTCAGGAATTAGAGCATCCAGAAAGACGTCTAAAATTTTGGAATAGTAAACATAATGCAAAAAAGATTTACTGTTAATGATATGAAAGGTAATAACAGACACAATGCACAGTTTTCTGGATAAGGATGCAAAACGCAATATATTGTAAACCAATGCGTTAAGTGTAGCCCCCCTAATCATATTTACAGCAACCATATTCAACTGACCACTTTCAATCACACTCTGCATTTGTAAGCTGCTGCTTCTAGTGATCTAAAACTAGACACTGATCAACACTGGCCCTGTTCAAGCTCTGGGGTTACCACTGAAAACTTTTAATAGGAAGGCAAGTCACAAAGAGAGAAAATAATGCTGGGTAGTGTTAGAGATTGGGCTTGTTGGCATATCATGATGTAACTTTGTAATGCAGAAATAAAGGGACGAGACGAAGAGGATATACACAGAATGAGACGGAAACAACATGTTGTAGGCAGAGTGACACTACACTAGTGTATGTCATTTCTCTTCTGTCTCATCCTTTGCTTACACACTATGAACCCACATAAAAGATTGGAAACATATCAAATGAACCATCATATAAACATCGTTTTGCACGTGAACTGGTCTTAGTATTCAGAATGATGGCAAGAACTCACTCCCAACTTGAGATGCTTGAAGTCCCGAAGAAGGGGCTGAAAGTGGCTGCTAGATACACTCAGTGGACAGAAGGCCGAAGACAGTCGGTTGAGGCTGTGGTAGCACATGACCGTGTTGAAGTGACGGTGTGCCATGTCAAGGGCAACCTGCATTTGTGCGCAGTGGCTACGTAAACATCAAACTTCTTTTGCGCACAGCAATAATGACCAGTAAAAATGTGCTGAGTGTTCTAAATTAGGGAGGACACCACAACAGTATTTATCCCATAAATACTCAAGCTAAACAGGCATGCTCCATGAATAACATCTTGCTCGCAACATTGTTGCAGCATCAGGAGCAAGAAGCTTGTGAAAGCAGTTTGGTGCCCTATATAATCACCGCACTTGTATAACCACTGTACCCATATCTCCTTCAGGCGCGAATTATGATGCACTGTCTGCAAATGTCTCAAATTCGCACAACGTCATGCTAAGGCACTCAGTATTACATTCCAAGAAAGAAAATAAAGTAATATGCTGTTGTTTGCGAGTTTTGCTAATTAATCCTAATTAGAGGATAATTGAATATTTAATTACTCAGCAGTCAGTTATGTTCCATTTTTATACATGAATAAGGAAATTGTTGGCTTAAAACGCATGTGCAATTTGTTTTTGATTGCGTTCATTTCGTGCGGAGAAAAATAATACTTATTACTTTGGTCCTGGAATGCGGCACGTCGAACAACCCGTCTAACATCCTAGTGCCTTCGTCAAAGTGATCGGTTATGGTCATACTTAGCACATTGAGGTTAAGTCAAGGCACGTTGACCATACAGAAGGTTCAATTGATGCTATGTGCAATGTATCTTGCCCTTTCTTTCCGGCTAGTCCAAAAAACTGGCAAAAACAAGTTGCGTCCACATATGTGGACGTTGCGCCTGAAGGGGATATATTTATATACAGAGATACAAAAGTTTCAATTAAAAAAAAAATATTGCACAGGTTAGTTGGGTCGTCATGACAAATACGCTAATTTTTCTTTATAATATGTGATATATACTATTCGAATTCGATTCAAAATTATTCGACCAAATCACTATTCGCTTCAAACTTAAAATTTACTATTAGCAAAAACCTACTGAAAAGCCTGTGACTTAAAATCACATAAGCTGCCACTGGTGTAAACCATGTATGCTGCGCTCTTTACGAGCCACTGACAATGCATTCTCCATCTCCACCGTGCATCGCAAGCACATCTCAATGCTATATGAGACAAACTGTTAAACAATTTGTAGCTTTTCCAGCACACTAGGTAAGACCTCCTTGGCTTTCGTAAAACTACATTAACGAAACCTGAGTTTTCAATTTGTGCATTAGAATGGTAGATTTCTGCTGTGCACTCACACGTGATTCATTGATGCTATTGTGGAGAGGCTGATAGAGAGGCCAGCAGACAAAGGACTTGTTTGGGTAATCGTCGCGAAGGATCTCCAGAAGGCTGCTAGTCAAGCCAGTAAAACCATTGTGGCCATCAAGTAGAATGTTGAAAGCCTGTAAGAAGAAAAGACAAGAATATCAAGAATTATATTCAGTATATATTATCGTGGCTCAACTAACAGGCATTTGTAAAAGCAGAGTAAAAAAAAGTTGGAAGGAAACAAGTATGTGGCAATGCACTAAATATTAACAGCATCTTGTTTTGAGGCTATATGGGATATTTACTGCCACATACGAAAAATAAGTATAGTGTAAAATTAGCTTTGTATTTGTGTTTGGTTGCTTATTGCTATCTATATACAGATTTGGGCAGCGGCACAGTATTCCTTCACTCGTGGAGCCCTCTTTTGATACATCTGACCAATGGTGTAACAAATGTGGATATAATGATTTATAGATGATATCAGCACGAAACAAGTAATATATGCTTACAGAGAAAATCAAATATTAAGAAGGCATTTCTGTGTCGGATGCGACTTCATTACACCAGGGTTCAAGTGTATACATAATACAGTAGAACCCCGCTGATACGTTTTTGAAGGGACCGTAGGAAATAAACGTAAGAGACGGGAAACGTAAGAGCCGAAAAACAGGAAAAACGGCAAAATATTTAGTGGTACAGAATTTTATTTCAATTCTTACGAGCAGCACGAAAATTGGCGCGCTCAGCCGCGATGTAGTCGATGGATAGAAACGCGGAGCTTAGGACGGCCTTATCCACAGAAATGTAATCAACGTATGTGATTTTTTTAACACCAACAGCTGTAGGCATGAAAGAACTAAGCACACGCAATCACGACCGGCGCGGCGAGTCCGACCGCAAACCGCACGCGCGACCATGCGAGCTCCAACCAGCTCGAACTTCTCCGACAAATAACGATGATGATGAGTCCACGCCAACGCGATGGCAGAAGTGAATGCCAATCTCGAAGGCCTTGCTTTCGCAAGCAATTATGTCATACACGCCATGTTTGTGCAATGCAAATCTCAGAGGCTATGCTTTTGTCAATAGTAAATGCCAATCTCGAAGGCCTTGCTTTCGCGAGCAGTTACGTCATAGACGCCATCTTTGCAATTTGAATCTCGAAGGCCATGCTTTTGTTTGCATCAATTGAAAGATTCTGTTGCTTGCGCCTCTCATGCGGCTAATATTACGGTCAAACGAGGCCAAGCTGCGTGAAAATGCACCATGGCCGCTCTCTTTGTTAGTCACTCGGTCGGCTCCGGGCGCACTTCGCGACGTATCATACGGGAACGGTCCGACAGTTACGACGTAACAGCGGGGTTCCCAATACAATGTATCCTATGGGAGCTATGCCGGGACCGGCGGAAAACGACGTAACAGCCGGGAAAACGCAGCAGTGAGGAACGTAACAGCGGGGTTCTACTGTACTATTTAAGCATTTACCGTATTTGCTCAAATCTAGGCTGGCTGCGATTATAAGCCGACACCCAATGTTGGAAGCCAGAAAAAGAAAAACTTGCCTTGAATGCAGGCCAAACAAAAGTAGCTAGGACAGTGCTCACAAAATAACAAAACACATTTATTAAACAGGAACGAGTCAAGCTCATTCTTCATTGTTGCTAGCCTCGTCGCTGCCTTCCTTGTTGCTGTCTTCTTCAACCAGTGCACTGTCTTCTATACCGTCAGGCACATTAGATATGCTGCACTTTTTAAATGCACGCACAATCAGAGTTTCTGGAAAGTAGTCCCACGCTGCAACTACTCAGGCCGCCACCTGTGACAGTGATGCTTGTTTGATGTGGCCCATTGCTGTCAGCTGATGATCTTCCTTGGTCTGCCAGCCGGTGTACAATTTCTGCAGGTGATCCTTGAAAGGCTTGTTTATGCTGACATGAAGTGGCTGCACCTGGCCTGTCATGCCGCCCGGTATCACAGCAAGGTCCGTTTTCGCTTCGGCAAGTGCAGCCTTCACACCGTCAGTCGAGTGCCCACGGTACGAGCTCACGGCAAGGAGTGCATTCTTGCACAAAAGGGCTCCTGGACACTGTTGCCACGCAATTTTACCCATTCCTCCACCATGGCGCCCGTCATCCATCTGTTTTCGTTTGCCCGCACAATGATGTTCTTTGGAAAATCTTCTTTGGCAGGCAGCATCTTCTTCTTAAATGCAATATAAGGAGGGAGCTTATGTCCATCAGATGTGCAGCACAGCATCACGATCGCTCGCTGCTTCTCGTGGCCTGCAGAGCATGCCTTCACTTTCTTGGCGCCCTTTTCATTGATGGTGTATGGCACTGGCATATAAAATACAGTAAACCCTCCTTAACTCGAACTCGCATATCTCGAAATCTCGGTTAAGTCGAAACTTTTTTTCGCCGTGCATTAACCTCCCATAGGTGCTATGTATTTGCCCCCTCTTATCTCGAAACGTTTTCCGGAGGGAACAGCGGATATCTCGAAACCTTGACCGGGAGAGCAGAAGGCAAAGTCCACTCCCAACAGGAAATGAGGGCTCTGTGCAAACGCTTAGCTCTTACTATATACGTGCCGAACGCTGTCGTGAAGGGCGAATTAGAAATTCCCACGGACGCAACCGTTTCCTATCAGCCTTGTCAAGCAACTGTGGGAATGATCACATGTGCGCACCCGCGCGCGACTTATGCGCGGTGGGCAGCGTGTACAGCGTGTGCCCGTCAGTACGCAACCTAGCCCTTGCATGTGCAAGCTGGTATTCTTTGTTTTCCCCGCGATCTGCACATGACGCATCTTGAGTTCAGTTTTGCTGAGTAGTGAGTGGTCTGTGCAAAGGACGCTTTCGGATATCGACCAAGATGTCCCGCCCAAAGCAGTGCAAATCTCTGACGTTGGAGAGAAAAGTCATGCTAATCAAGGAAGTCGAAAAAGCAGGTCGAAGCAAGTTGAGCATCGCCAAAGAATTCGGCATCCCTTTGTCAACCCTCTCGACAGTGCTTAAGAACAAACAAAAGGTTTTGGAAGGCTTCGAGCAGAGCTTCTCAAGCAAGTGGAAGCGCATTCGAGCGTCCAAATTCCCGGGCGTCAAAGCAGCACTGACTGCTAACTGCTTCGCACATGAAGGGTTTTCTCGCGCCCCGGAATCGATCGAAGAAGACATTGGTGCAGCATTTAGCGGCTGTGATGAGCTGTGCAATGAAGTGCGCAAGGCAACTGGCTGCGTGAGCGATACTGAAGACGGCAAGATCGCCTTTGAGGAGTATGCGCTCTACGAGGCGGACCTCCCCGTTACCGGAATGCTGTCGGATGCCGATATCGTTGAGATGGCCCTGAGTAACGCAGATGACCATGCAGAGGAGGAAGAGCCTCGAGAAGTGCCTACGACGACAGAAACACGTAACGTGCTGCGCTTGCTCCGCAACAAGGTCGAATGCAGCGGTGGCGACCAACAGCTCACGTGATGTGTTAGCAACTGGAGAACGCCTTTCTCGAACGCGAACACGAAACAGGCGAGCATCACGCAGTTTTTTAGTCCTCGGTAATACATTTTTTTTCCCTCCGAATTCTTGTGCCTTTAGTACAGTAGCTGCCTCGTGCAGTGGAGCTTTTCCTGGCAGCACTGGCTTTTTTTTTACAGTGACCTGGGCAAACATTTTCGGAGTTTTGCTTATCTCGAAATTTTCCCCAAATTTGACAGCTTCGAGTTAACGAGGGATTACTGTATATGGGCATTAGGTTGCCGTTGCCCATTTGTTCTAGTGGGTAGCCTTTCGCCTCCCTCATTTGCAACACATAGCGCTGGAAAGTGATCAGCTTTTCTTCAGAATCGTTCGGCAACATCTGAGCAATAGAAGCGTGCCGTTGAAGGCTGAAGCAGAAGTGCTTTATGAATTTCTGAGGCCAGCCCCTGCTTGCTTTAAAATCTGTCAGCTATAAGCCTCGCTCCTTGACAGCTCCTTCACTTTCACTCTGAGCACTTCTGTCGTCACTAGAAGGGCAGCTGCTCTTTGCTTGTGAACAAACTCAGCCAATGCAATCTCCACATTGTGATGACGGCCATTCTGTGGTCTGGTGCACACCATCCTCGTTGCGGCACATGCGAAAAGCTGCTCCCCTTGCCCTCTCCAAGATGGACATTCTCCTTGTCTATGCCGTAGCCCTGCCCAGCTTGAACATTTGACGATGATTCTGCGGCTAGAATAACTTTTTTTAAAAGCGGCACTATAATGGCACTGCCTGCTTGGTGTCATTACACTACTGATAAGGAAACGAAGACATCACACCGCACCCAGACTATGGTCGACACATGTGATAATGGCAGCACCAACTCGATGCTCGTTTTTCAGTTGGCTACAGGCTCGGCTAGTAGTGTCTATGATTGTGTCTTCTTTTTTAGGTAGCGCTAGCAGTGTAAAGTCTTTCCCCTGTAATGGAACACCCTAATGTCCATGATGATGATACCTATGCCTCCGATGCAGCAGTTGTTTTCTCCTATTTCCAACACATTTCCGAAACTTCGTCAAGTGGCTTGCATCAAGTTTAGTAGTTAGAGGTTCAGCAGTGATGTGATTGACTGAAGCTGTTCTGGAGCACGTTTTTGGAGCAGCAAAAAGTGCGTTTTGGAGCAGGTAAAAGGGCTTTTGGAGCAGCCAAAAACGCATTTGGGAGCAGGGAAAACAGCTTTTGGATCAGCTAAAAGCTCACTGCCAAGGGGGAAAATGAACCGTGTCAAGCAAAACAGTCAAATAAGGAGGAACTGTTTTCAAATATGTTCTGTCCAATAATGGCTGTTTGCATAACACCACTGGATCACCTAACAGCCCCGTAAGCGTAAACATTGGACAAGGGTGTCAATGCAGGCTGCCATTGGCGTTGCGGTCTTATAATAGCTTAGAGTGGCCAAACTAACAAAGCAGGTAGGGTTTCCCAACTACAGTAGAATCTCGGTGATACGAATCTGAAGGGGGAACGACAATATTCGTATCGCCCAAAATTTGGTATCATCAAAAGACTAGCAAGACCTGTTTTCAAACCACGATATACACACAAAACATTAATTTCTGTCAAAAGAACTCGTGTATGCCTTTCTGGGACACACGTGAACGGACAAATAAGGGACGGCGCAGCTGGCTGCCGCGAAAGCGCGCGTCAAAGCTTCGCATGAGGCCAACTGAAAACTAAGTGAAGTCCGCTCCACCATAGTGACAAGCGAAGATCGACACGAAAGGGCTTCGTGCCAGGAGCGTAGGCAGAAATTTTTTGGCACGAAAAAGGCACGAAACAGTGGTGAAGCCAGGAGGGGGGGGGTGCGCCCCTCCTGGCTTCACCACTGTTTCGTGCCTTTTTCTACGACTATATAGCCTTTAATCTACTGCTGCGTTAGCGTTAGCCGCGTACCTTCGGAGCTCGTAGTCGCGATGATCGCGTTGATAGCGACCGTGGTTTCGTGCGCGGCGGTTGCGGCAAACGGTAGTTCCGTTTTCAATCCGCCTGCGCTGGCTGCGCACGTGCCTTCAAAATTACGTTCTGCGTCGCCTGTATTGCTATCTATAATCGCATCTGCCGCTGTTTTGTCCGCGGCGTTTGTGGGAAGCAGCGCCACTTGGACTGGGTGGGCGTTGGACACACGTGCACTTTCGGAGTCCCGTCAGTTTCGTCGTCGCCATACATGATAGTGTCAAGAGCGACTGCGGTTTCGCCCACAGCGGTTATGGCAAACGATAACCACAGTTCTGACAGTGTGCGCACTGGCCGTGCGCGTACTTCCGAAGCTAACAGCATTCTGCTCTCGGCCGTCGCTCGACGGATTCGATACCAAAGTTGGTATCACCCGCCGCGACGCGGAAAAGTGTTCGGAACATCCAAATTTCGGCCCATTCGACACAGTGGAATTCGGCTGGGAAATTTCACGAATTCGTATCAGCCAGTTACGTTTACATCAACGCCTCCTAAATTGGTTTACTTGGGTTCGCAAAGAGCCTGGATCGGATTGGGTTGCAATTTTTGTCATGTCCAAATGCGTCTGATATGCAGGTCTTTGGAGTTTTCAGTACACCTGCTGAATTCCGACGCGTCTTCGTGGCCTCAATGTGCCTCTTGTGTAGCATGTCGCTTTATCGCTGCAAAACCATGCTGTTATTTCTGCTGTGTAGCTGCCCCTAACCGTGGTCAGCCGTAACCGTAGTCAGCTTAACCACGGTTAAGGTTGTCTGTGTGACAGGGGTATAACACTCGTTCGAGTAGCGGAACTTAAAAAAGGGTGCAAAAATAAGACAGGCGTGGACGTCGTTGTACTAACTGAAATTTTCTATGTTGCTGCGGCGGTGCGGTCACACCACCTCGCGGCGAGCCGCTCCTTCCAAGGCGTTCCAAGGTGCATTTTTGGGGGGTCACGCCAATTTGCAGCAGCCTGGAGAGGGTTATGTCGGTTGTGGTTATGTCCCCAGAAAGCGCCGGGCAGCGTGCCGAGAAAAATGATGCACGAACACACTCCTCTCGCGGCACGAAAATTTTGCCGCGCGGCAGCTTTGGAGCGTCGCGTTTTGCCGACGGCGGCGCGCTGCGCACGTTTTTCCGCTAGTGTGCTTTTAGTTTGGCGCAGTTCTGGCGCAAAACAGCGGAGATGTAGCAGGATGTAGCAGCTTTCACGTCTTGGCGCAGTTTGGCGCAATTGGCGCAGCTATCACATCACTGGGTTCAGGTGATCACTAATGCTGCTGCAGTTAGTAGAGCATCGGCATCTGCTAGTGATTTCCAGCTTTCGCTTTTCTTCTCGCTCTTAAAGCCTCCTGGGCAGATGCTACCATAGGAACTCAGCATCCTGGCCTCGCGAATCTTGTATGGACCGTCATAGTAAAGTTTCTTCAGACAGGCAGGTAAACAGCTGGTGGTTTCAAGGGCCAAGCCTGCATGATCAGGATTCAGCATATTAATCACCTATACGGTCTTGAGAGTCTCGAAGCTGCCTTCGTTAGGGTAGTTTGCACCTGTGCTTCATGCTCTTGCTGCTTCGAAGGCTGGCCCTACAGGAGGGGTGTCAGGACAGAAATTCATTGCCCTGGCCTGGCAAGTCTCGAAGTTGTCACTGATGAGAAAATCTTGTGATGGGCAGAGATATCATTGACTTGTCGGAGGGCTGGGCTGTCGGGATGTTCCTATCTACATGCACATCCAAGCCTCGCAAACCTCAGGCCATCGTCGTAAAGGGCAAGTCAATACAGAGCCGAAGTGGACATGAGGACTCCCATCTCGTGAGCCTCCAAATGACGCCTGCAGTCACGCCTGTCCATGGGTGCCCCTATCACGCTCAGTTTCGGTTTAAGTTTCGGCAACATATGTAAAGAAATCAGACCGACGCCATGGCTGTCCTGTCTTCTTCCCCTTTAATGGAACACCCTAATCCCCAAGATGATGATACCTATGCCCCCGACATGGAAGTTGTTTTCTTCTATTTTCAACAAGCAGTGCGCCATTTTTCTCAAGCTGACTTGGAAACTAGAGCATTTTTTTTAAATCTTCAAAGGTGGGCCGAGACTAGAGTTTGGTACAAGAATATTTGGAAAAGGGCTATCGGCCTAGATTCGAATAAATACGGCATATAACTGATCTCAGAATCCAGCAATATCTTTTCTACATTAAAAGCACGATGCAGTGAGCTTTACCTGAAGAGAATCACAATCTTCTGCAAACCAGCGCACATCATCCATGAAACTGTTCTGCCACTCGGGATCTTCCGCACACTGGTTTCCTATCCCAAACAGGTCAAAGGGATCATCTGGACTGTGCCAAAGAAACAAGGAGAAGAGTTACCAAGACGCTTTTTACCCATAATTTGTCTCCCTTCTCAATAAAAAGTTCCCTGGCCACACCACACGTGACTAGAGTGGTTGCAGCAGGGCTCACAGGATGAGTTTGGCATTTCAAGACTGCAAATGACAAGGACCTCTCCAGTCTCTTCAAAGCTCTAAAAATACTGAAGAATAGAACATTTCCTGCATGACCTGGAATTAGCTCCAATCATCCATGCCTAGGCCTTTGTGCATTTGACAATGGCATTATGAGGTCAGGGAGCAATTTTTAAGACATGCCTGATAATTTGGATGCCTTCACAGCACCGCTAGTACACCATAAGGCCAATGTATCAAGACGCCTAAAATTTCGAACACTGAAACCTTTCCCTGTCCAATTTTTTACATTTGAAATGGTTATTAAAGGACTAAGACAGCATTAATTGAAGCCACTACCCCTGCCGTGTTATCTCACAGGCTCAAATTAGCACTCACAAGTGTCCATTTGCTTGCAGTAGTCATGGCTCCCAAAAGTAAGCTTCGCTGCAATGCACAGATGTTACGTGGTCAAGTATACACAACATCTTGCAATGAGGCAAACGAAGAATAATATATAATTATTTTCGGGGTTTTACGTAACAAAACCCTGTTATATGATTATGAGGGATGCCATAGCTGGAGGGCTCCGGAAATTTTGACCAGCTGGTGTTCTTTTAATGTGCGCATTTCGCCTCCACAGAAATGCAGCCGCCATGGCCAGGATTCGATCCTGCGACTGTTGGGTCAGCAGTGAAGCACTGTAATCACTAGACCACCGTGGCAAGTTATAAAAACACCACTCACAGGACACAGTATGCATAACATTCCTTAATTATGCACACACATTGTGGCAGTCTTGTCCCACACTATGAGCACTGAGATGCCTAATAATAAGCATACTTTCAGGCCTTCAGGGCTATTTCAGATGCGGCTGTGACGATTTAAACTTTCGAGACCTTAAAAATACTTCCATTATATAGATCACTTCAATGTAAAAGTTCCGCACAGTGATGCTCACTATATAGCTGGGACATAAGGAATACTTTGCTATAAAAGTCATTTCATTGTAGAGACGTTCATCAAATCTTACTTGTTGTGCAGATAGCGTGTAATCAGGTGAATTGTGCGAGGATGCAGATGGACACTAAGAAATTCTGACCACAGCTGCACTGGCTCCTTCTTGGATTCCACTTGCCTACTCGATTGATGCACGGGGTCCGCTACAAATAATGCAATAAACCATAGGTATTGTAAAAAAGAACTTGCTTGACCAACATCAAAAAGTACCTTATTTTCGTACATATAAGCTGCATCAATAACACAGGAAGAGTAAGAATAAAGTTGGCATGCAAGCCACACCCTAGGTTGGTTGTCAAAAGCAGCTTCATGACAATTAGTTGGGCAATGTAATAATGTTGCGCCTGAAGGCAATAATATTTATGTAACTGAGAAGCCATATTGAGGCCAAACTGCTCAGATCATCAGATGTTACTGAGAAGCCATATGGAGGCCAAACGGCTCAGCTCATCAGATGATGATGGCCCATGTGGAACTGTAAGAATGGCTTCATTATCATAATCATCATCTCCATCATTGCATCTCGTTGCTTATATCACGAGAATTTCATTATCACACAATAACACAGTACAAATAGGGAAGCAGTCAGCAAAACGAAAATTTAATGCCAAAATTTAGTTATTTATTACACGACATTGTCATCATATACGTTCTGAGGAATGCACGCATTGTTTCGAAAGCATACAATTCAGACGCGCTGACGTAGCCATGGCAATCACTCCTCTATTGCTGATTGGCCACATCGCTGAGCGGCTACTGCAGAACAATGCTAAAATGGGTCCTGGGCCCCCTATTCGAATGGCAAAAGAAACTTCACGTGCGCGAGCAAAACCGTTTGTGCACTATAGGGGTTACTTTGTAACAAACAGATCCGCGCGAGCGAAACTGTTCCATCTTTGGATCACACCGCGCACTAGAGGAGTGTAGTTACTTGCTCCTAGCGCTATGCAGCAGCCCTAACAGTAAGAGCTGGACCCCTAACCCGTGGTTCGCGTTGAGTCGTGACCACGGCGGGTTTCAGGCCAGTGGTAACAGAGACGAGTTCTTTGCCTAACACAGTTTATTGTGCCAAAGCGCCACCAACGCAGCAATATATACAGGTAGGAACGAAGCGGCAGAGAAGTTCCGCACGACAACGTTAAAACAACAATAAAATGGGAAGTACATGAGATTGAGAGCGATAAGGCTCGTACTCACCTCTCGTGGCTTCGCAGTCCGGCCCTGAAGCAGTAAGTCACCTCACAAAAGACCGGGCGTTGCGCAGGGGGTGATGGCGGCTGGGTGGCTCCCGACTCGATCGAGCTGTGGTCGTCACCGCTCCCCGAGTCGAAAAGACCCCGAGGTCCCCAAGAAAGCGGCGCGCGTTCCTTGGGGTCTGGAGAGGAGTCTCTCCAGAAAAGGGCAAGGAGGGAAAACGGGGCATCTCGACTTTGGCCAGGGAGCAGGGCGCGAAGAGCTGCAGGAGCGGCACAGTGCCCTCTCCCACGCAACCCCTCTCGCCACTGCGCGTACAAACATAGCGTGAAGCCGAGGCAGTGGCGGATCCAGAGGGGGGGCGGTAGGGGCGATCGCCCCCCTAAAGCCCAAAGTTTATCTATAAACGTTGCTAAAGCCTGTGTGACACCCCCCCCCCCTTCCCTCCAGTGCCTGCGTCCACCTCCTTTGTCAGGTTGCCCCGGCTACCACTGCCCAAACCGCAGAGGAAGCCGAATGGCTAGAGCGTCCGCTTCGAATGCGGGAGCTACCGGATTCGGTTCTCAGTGCCGCCGGACACCCGTCGGTTTTTCTAACAGGCAAAAGAGTTGCCCCGGCCTGCCAGTTTGTGTTCTGGGAACTCGAGACGGTGCCCTCGTCTTTCCTCCAACTTCTTTCACTACCTTTTTCAGCGACGTTGAGCCTCTGTCTGCTACTTTAATCCCCCACCTCTGAACAGGAGGATTGAGATGTCCTTCTCGACGAGAGACACTTACTATCCTGTGCTTTTCTCTTCTTCTCTATCCAAGAATTTCATCTCATCAACCCCCTTGCTTCCTCAGCAAAAGGGGGTGGCAGCTTAAAGGGGCATTGACACAAAAAGTTGGATCTTGTTTTTTTCTACGACTCACTTATTACGGATGGAAAGCTCGTTTCCTCGAGCGCGCGACGGTTAATTTTTTGTAGATGGTTTTATAGCGCCCAGTCGCAGTTTCGGTTTCAGAGAGCGCCGAGTGAACACAGTATAGTTATCATGTAAATAGTTATCATGTGTATAGAGAGGGCAGCCACCCTACCACAGAGAGACAGCGAGAGACACACTTCGCGAACCCCCTCCCTCCCTGGCCACCCCACCGGCTACAATGGAATCGAAGAAGCCGGCACAGCGCGTCGTCATTCCTTATGTGCCGGGCATCCGTGAACAGAAGCTCTCCAGGGTCTTAAACCGGAATCGACGCTCACCCGCTTGCTACCGAAGCCGAAAGACCGACCATCACGAAGGTGCATTGTACAAGGTGTCGTGTTCTGAATGTCCAGCCAGCTACGTAGGCGAGAGCAAGAGACGTCAGGAAGATGGAAGCGCAGCGCTCTTGCAGAGCACTGTGAGAAGCACGACCATAAAATCGATTTTGACGGCGCTTCTGTTCTAGAAACCGAATAATAATATCTGGGGTTTAACGTCCCAAAACAACGATATGATTATGAGAGACGCTGTAGTGGAGGGCTCCGGAAATTTCGACCACCTGGGGTTCTTTAACGCACACCTAAATCTAAGTACACGGGCCTCAAACATTTTCGCCTCCATCGAAAATGCAGCCGCCGCGGCCGGGATTCGATTCGCGACCTTCGGGTCAGCAATCGAGTGCCAGATCACCGTGGCGGGGCTCTAGAAACAGAAAGGAATCTGCGAAGGAGACTTGCTCGAGTCCTGGCACATTCAGTACACACCTGCAAATGTGAACCGCTCGCTAGGAACAATGCCCCCAGTACACGTTCACGGCCTCCGAAACGTGAAGGAAAGGGAAAGCCGGAGCCGTGGTGAGAGGACAAGACGCGGCGATGATTCCATGGCCAACGCAGTCACCCCCTGAGGAAGGGACCGAATCGATCCCGAAACGTTGGGCTCTCTTCAAACTGTGGCTGGAGCCGTTTCAACTTCCTAAAACATATATTTGACTACGTGAGCAGACAAAACCGCGTGCACATGCGCACCGTGTCGTCAACTCTTTTCAACGAAGGCTTTCTGGGTAAGGCGTTTATGCGTGACCCCCCCCCCCCCCCCCCCCCCCCCCCCCCCAAAAATGCATTGCCGAGGCAAAGACATCCTTTGCACTGTCGTGCAAGTGTGCCCCCTCTTCCCGTTAAAAAGGTCTGCTAGGAGAGAGCGCTCGCAAGAATCGTGACAGCCAGCACAAACTCGTGGCGCAGGTGTTGGCAATTGGTTGGTTACACGAAAACCAAAGGCGAGCTTTGCGTGCAGTGGCGCGACACGCACTTTAAACTCGATTTTATATATGTTCTAGGCGATATACATTTATATTTCGTAGGTGATGCGTGTGTGTCCACGCAAATCTATCCCACAAGTTATCTCGCCTTCAAAATTTTGTGTCAGTACTCCTCTAACAAAGTCTCTTCGCGGCGTAAAGCAAGACGCTGGATTGCACACATCGCTGACATATCTGAACTAGCCTGTAGGGACCTCTGCATTGTTGCCGTCGACGGGATGAAACAGTGTTCTACCCGTCACCGTTTTTTCCGGCATTCCCAGTGCAGCTTGTCGCTTGGCACGAAGTTGTCCCTCTGAGAACTCAAAGAGGTTCTTGAAACGATGCACCTGCAGGTATCTTGCTAAAACGTTTTATTCTGACGCATGGTCTCACCTTTCACTTCTTTCTCTCTATTCCTTCGGCGAAAAGCATGGGAGAGCTTCCGCGGCAGCTGCAGGTTTTTCGAACTGCAGTCCTAATGTTGTAGGTTTGACACTGCACTGCGCTTCTTACAGCGTAGGAATGAAAGGAAAGTGGCTGCATCGCCTTTGTTTACGCCAACGATTTCCACTCTCAAATTTGGCGGGAAACAGAGGTGCGCATTGACAAGGCACAGACGGCTGGCGACTATCCCACCGTCCTGCGAGTGTCTAGACGTGCGCGTTGCTACCCGAGTCCTATGAGATGGCGCTGAGCCGTGTCCCCAACTGGTAGACAGAAAGAAGTGCCGTACGAGTCTGGAGACTGGTACTGTGGTTGCCACTTGACCCGTCCCGGCTACACAAGGTAAGCATAGGTCACGCTCAAGTATATAGCTTGCGTTTAGAACTTAAGATTTGATATCGTCTCCCCTTGATTGTTTTGCTTTTGAGTTCAAGAAGACTTGAAACATGCCTATCATTGCAAGCTGCAGTATTGGAGATACTAGTCACGTCAGTATTAAGCCAAGTATATCTTGCAATTTGTCGTTATTAACCAGTTCAGAGCAGCCAAGAAATCCGCATACTGACTACAGTGTATCTTTCTGAAGCCCTTCTAATGCAGTTACGAGGAATGTACTAATATCCTACATAATCTGCTATAACACTATGATTGAATTAAGTATTTTTTGCTTCATTTCCATGTGTTAAAAACTTCAAGGTATGTTTTCCAAGACATGTGAAAGAATATGAACATGAATTGTCTTCTTTTGCATGAAATAAACGCTGCCCACGATTTTGTGCTCGGAAGTTTCAAAGGTACTGAGGCAATGCCACACTTACTGAGATAACTTTGCTAAAGTACAAGCGATATGTCGCACGCTCATATATTCAGCATTTCTTGCTCATGCTCAGCCCGATATATTAGAGAGTTTTAGCTAGTTACTGAAATACGGTACGCAAGTATGCTACCGTATGACGGTACCGCTCCTCCTTTCCAGGTCGTCGACCTTTTACCGGTGAAGGCACCCCAACACCACAAAAGCTTTTTCGAAATTTACTGTGTGGTGTCATGCCTCATTATTGCCTGTCAGCCCATGCATTCTTAACGATCCACCTATCGTTCGGGGGACGCACTAGTGCGTCACTGGAACTGGGAGCGGACGAGCGAGAGAGGAGTAGTGCTACCATAATCACATACCCTATTTGGGTACCGTGTTTCCGTAACTTGCTAAAAGACTCTAATAGCGCACCGTGCACCTGCCGTGTCGTCTCTTCGGTTCCATATGGATGATTCTTGTGCAAACGTATAATCCGCGTGCAAGTGCTGACAACGCGAGGTCAACGAGCCTCCTAATCCCCGAAAGGATCGTGAGAGGTGGCGACCGTCCTCAACCTTTTGAAGTCCTGCGCAGTCAAGGAGATATTGAATTTTGAAGTGCAGGTGTGTGCTCATCATTATGACCCTACCAAGGTTCCAGGATTGGTGGAATCCTGGTGACCGCGTGGAGAGAGGGAAAATGGGGTGGACCTCAATCTGATCATTTAATCCGGTGCTGGTGCACCGGAGAGCGCCATGCCTGTTCCCTGTGATCTCAATAATGTAAATACTTGTATATATAGCTTTCTTCCTTCCATCAACTTATCCTGATGACTGCCCAACGAGACACCAACCCGTGTTCGCACCGGCCACGCAGCCCGATTTCTAACAAAGGCTTATAGCGCAGCAAAATGGGCATATATCTGATGTGTTGTAGCCCGTAATTTGTAGTAATCTTCCAATTTCTTAAGATTAGAAAACTGATTAGCACAAATGAGTGGAACCACTTTAAGCACAAATTAACACTATTTATGCTGTGATGGGGTTCTTTTGATAACAGTAACTACTAAAAACAAAAGTCAGCCCCCCCCCCCTCTCCAGTTTTCTTCAAGCGACCACCCCCCCTAAAATGAGTGGCTGGATCCGCCCCTGAGCCGAGGTGACGCCGCGTTGAAGACAATGGGTTGCGTGTGCAACCCCACAGCACGCACGCACGCACGCACGCGCGCACACACACACACACACACACACACACAAATCTAAACAAGTGACATGGTGGCAAAGACAATGTCTGGTGCGTGAGACTGCTTCCGGAACTGTGCTGATTTTGTAAACGAAGATGGTGGCGTATGCAAAGCACAATGTGGCGGTAGGTAATGCAGTTTAAGAATGAAGCAATGACATTCGAGCGCATTTTGGAGTATGCTGACCTTACGCAAGCAGTAAATTTGTGGCGAAATGTCCCCTAAGTTTTCGTTGATGCGGAATTGCACTTCAGAAACGTTTCCTTGTAGAGAAATATGAGATGCAGTGAATCCTATGGGCGTTCACTGGGGAGAGGAAATTATTTCCTTGTCTCGAGAGTTTTGTGGTTGCGCAATTTCGTTACTGTGGGTTTTGACTGTATTACAAAAGGGTTCAGGCTGACTTTCACTTTTATATTCTAACGAATCTCTGTAACTGCACTGAATGCTACAATCCATGCAGGTAGATTGTTATTTAAAGTTAATGAGAATAGAAATGAATGCATTAAGGCCCGTCTTAAATTCTACCTTTTACTATGAACCGTAACAAAAAAACAGCATAAAGTAAATTATACCGCTTTTAAGGGGTACTGACAACATTTTTTGAAGGCGAGTTTACTCTGCCATACAAATCTCCTGTAAACAGAGACGGCTCTGAGCAAGTGTGAAGCTCAGCAAATATTGACAAGATATTTTATTTTGATATTAAAAAGTCAATTTTCCTATGGCGCACCCACTGATATTGACGGTACCTTGATGTCGGGCTACAGTACTAATTCTGGTGACTTCACACAGCAGTCTGGCTAGTTGGGATGTCACCAGGTACCACAAACTTCCAAAATGGTCGCTTGTGTGTCATCAACGAAGCCACGGTACAGAGCGGCCGTGGAAACATCACAATCTTGCACGAGCATGTGACGAGAAGCTCATATTGTGTCGTGACGTCGAGGTACAGTACGAACCGAAACTAGCTTTTCAAAATGTACTCTAATTACATTTTCAGGGTGTGCTCATGCTTAGCACTACATTTTCTAGGCTCTTGAGGGTTTGGCATTTCATTTGATGCAAGAAAACAACAACTGAAAATTTTCGTGTCAGTACCCCTGAGGATAACCATGACACGTACCTCGGCAAACATCTTTGTCCTGGTCAGCAGGAAACCGTTGTACATCCTGGAAAATCAAAAACAACAATAAGAGACAGCTCTAGAAGAATTGACCAACTGGTTTTGTGTATATAAGCACAACTGCTAAAATTGCAACCTCACAATAATTTCAATGTTAGTTGGAGAGTTGCGAAGAGCACTGAAATACTGTTCACACAACTGTTTTCATGTGGCTACATTAAATAATACTTTATCATTCACTAAACATGCACATAGATATGTTCCTATTACACCTATTAGCACTGCCACAGGCTATTTACACGATGAAGTTGTAAACAAAATAGTGTCCCTGAACATACACGTGGATATTATTTTTCTAAATGCAACGCTGTTATAAGTTTCCATGATTATGCCAAAATGAAAAAAAAAAGAAAAATTGGAAGTTTGGTACAACTTGTACGGCCTTATCTGGAAAGTACCTAGGGCTACACTGCTCAAAATACACCTAGGTTGTTTACATGAATCCCAAGCAAGTTTCCAGAGCATAAATTTTATGTCAAGCTAAAAGAGCTATACTGTGGAACAGTTAGTAGAATATTTTTCAACGGACATTCAGGAAACATACTGGCTTAAAGGGTTACTGACACAAAATTTCGCGGCCGAGATAGCCTGCTGGATCGATTCCCGCGTACGTACGTGTACCATCCGCAAAATATCGACAGCGAATAAAGCTTGGAAGGTATTTTACATGAATTTTGAAGTTCGCGAGCGCGATCCAGCATTATAGGCCGCACCTGGTGCATTGACACCCCCGGAGGTGACCCGAGGAGACCCCCCTACTTCCCCTACGTAACCGTTGCAGCCGGTACAAGTTATGATGACGTCGTAGCCGCCATTTCTGTTTTGACGCGCTTCCCGACGAATCGCTCCTCGCCAGCGGGTCAAACCTGAAGTGATTCGCCACGTCGAAAATTCCTTCCATCCCCGCCGCAAGAAAATCGTCGCCATCAGACGACGATGAGCCCGACGACGACAGACTGCGCGGAAATGCGTCACTGTTCTGTGTGCTCACGTGACCGAGCGTTTCACTCGCTAGGTGGTGATAGTTGCATCCGGCGGCTTGTCGTTTTTGGAGCTCTGTCAAACCGAAACTGAGGCTGTGTCGGTAATGAGGAGCATGTAATTAATTATCTGTCGCGCGCTGCAGCAAACGATGTGCCGTGTTATGACTAACAGGCCCCCAGCAACACATTGCAGCAAAAAAACGCGGGGCGAGAATTTTTGTGTCAGGACTCCTTTAAGCCCCATTATAAACATATGTCCAATGCACATAGGAGCTCCCAAGGTAATTGGGAATTCTCACAAAAAATAATTGCTTTATTATATGGCTCACAACTTACTTTGTCTCTGGAGCCACTTGGAACTTTTGTCTCTGGTTCGGCCTTGTGGATGGTGACTTTACCAGACCTGCCAAGATAAAACAAAAATAAAAATGAACTTGCAGAGAATGTTCAACTCAGTGTTATGACTAAAACATCACAGTTACACGTCATAAATCAAGAGGGTTGCATTGTGCTCTAAGTGAGATCATATAATAAATAAAAGAGCACGTTATAATGTGGGTAAAAACAAAAAGACACAAACTACAGGAGAATGCTACTATATCCCTTTTGGGGGGTGGGGAAGGTGTGTGGTATGCTCACATTTACAGCTATGCAAGGATAGGCCAATTTCACATTTTTGGTAAACCTCTCTTACTCACAACTCTGGAACTTCGGCACTGCCTTCGCTTAAAACAGTTGTGGCACCGCCATAGCCAGCCATCCATTTCATTGGCGTGCTACAAAGTTTCGTGCAATTCAAACTTCTGAATTACACAGACTCCAAGAACTTAATTATGTATCAGACAAATGTAGAGGTTTCATTAACCTCCACAACATCCTACTTGTGTACATCGTATTACCAATACATCAAACCATTTTTGCATTGTCATGAGTTCAACATATCCAGATTTAACTGTGCTTGGCTGGCTGACCGTGTGACATGCTCAAAGGTCGTGTTTAGCAAACACAAGGGAAAACAAGCCGAACAATCATGTTGCGAGAGAGAATAAAACAACAATGTTTCAAAGGTGTTTCAACTACATGTAATGGCGACATCACACTGTTGCGCTATCATAAACTGTAACAATCATTATCTTGAAATTTGCAGGTAAGGGCTTCTAATGATTTACAGAGTAGACATATAGACCTTCAGCATTAAAGGGGCCATGACACGGTCACCCAACAATTTGCCATTTCCAATGAAAAATAGAAGTAGAGGGTCTATTATGCCTACATATCTATGAAAAATGGACTGTAAAAGAATATTTCAGTCCAAAATAAGCTCTAGATATTGCCTGCCTATAAAGCCCGCCCAACGCCGGCAACCGCCATTTTGACATGGCATGTGTGAAATCATGTGCTGCAGCGCAGCCGTCATCTTCTATGAAACTTTCAGCCGCTGAATATTGTTCAATTTCAATATCAAGCTGAATAAAGCTGAAATAGCTCGACTGCACGCGCAGCTGACCACGGAACAAAATCATTTGCTGGAATGCAGACGCTTGCACAGTTAGCATCTTTTTACGTCATGGCTCGCGAGCGCGCCGGTGTTGTCGGACTCTCAGGCCGCTCGCGTCTTTATAAAAATGTTCAGTAATAAATTAAGTGCCCAACCAAATGCGTAAAAATTTCGCCAGCTTGTTCGTGAACACATTATGATTCACCCGCATAGCACAGATTATCACCAAAAATTGGGTGTCCATGGCCCCTTTATTGAAACTTCCACAGTGTCAAACTTAAAGTAGAAATTCTTTCTAACATCTTAAATGAAAGGCCTTCTTACCAAGCAATGACTTCATTGGCTGATGATGACGGAGGGTCATAAAGACAACCGGTTGCCTTCAGGTTTCCTAAGCTTCCTTGTAAGTCGGCAATGAGAAGACGTGGTGTGTACGTCACGTTACCCTGCATGTATAAATGACACAACGAAATGTGGAAAACTGAGCATGTGAGCCATGGCAAAAAAAAAGCATAAAGTTTCCATAAATACACTAGAGGGAACTCTGGTGTTGGTGTCTATGGGAGCTGCAATGCATGGCGCTTCAGCCAGCATGGGAATGATTGGCGGTCCACGGATTTGTCTAAACTTCGTTGTTTCGGCTCCATTAAGCTCCACGTGGCCTGGAGCCGATTTGTCGCAAGACAAAGTTCAGCAGATGTTCAGCAGTTTTACTTCACCACCTTACCTTTTAGGCTCACAAATTCAAATCGCCTCATGAATTTCAAAATAATCCATTCTTTTATCCGAAATGAATGCCAAAACACAACAATAAATGAAGCCACAAATGCGTTCGATGCTGCAAGCACGAAGATTAGGCAAATCCGTGTACTGCCCATCATTCCCAAGGTGGCTGAACGATTGCAGCGCCAGAGTTCCCTCCAGTTAATATTGGGAAACTCTATGAAAAAAAGGAATTGCTGGGTAACTGGAGGCACTTGGAAATATCTTTAGCTCGATGGACATCAGACTGTGACAGCACCTGTGAAATCAATCAACATAGAAAAAAAAAACTTAGCTGCAGCTTCATTCACTGACCTCGTAAAATATTGTAAAAGGGAGAACTAATATGCTCTTAGGCAGGTGTCCTTTCCTCTGTGGAGTAACATTATCCAGTATTTGTACACATACAACAATGCTCATTCAGTCAGTACCTGTCAAAGAAGTGGCGATCATGCACTTGTACAAGCTGTTTTACACTTAGAGAAAACTCTGCGCACATTGCAATGTGCACCAATTTTTTCCCTAAGTGTGAAACAGCCTGTACAGGTACTTGTACATACATAAAACACT
This sequence comes from Rhipicephalus sanguineus, assembly GCF_013339695.2. NCBI lineage: Eukaryota > Metazoa > Arthropoda > Arachnida > Ixodida > Ixodidae > Rhipicephalus > Rhipicephalus sanguineus. The sequence goes on from NC_051178.1 coordinate 124,345,058, forward strand.
GCGAAGTGTCACACCATTCTGCCAAGCCATTCTTAAAAGTGTGATAATACAATGTAAAAACGGACGGACAAACAGAAGACTCTTTAAAACTTGATACCCATGTGTATACAATGAACTTTAAAATGAAAACAGCCCATACTGTTAGTTTTCACTGCTCTTATTATAAAAGCCAAGTATAATATTTATCGTATCAAGCTACAGGAATTGAGTTTTCAGTATACTTTCAATTGATAAACACGTGCAAGTCTTGACAAAACCGAAACGTTTTCGTAATGACACTACGCGTACATATACTGACAGTAAACAGGTCAGCACAGGCTGCTCACCTTGGGGTTTCTTCCCTCCCGGAAAAAGGTGTCGTGGGCAAACTCCAGAGGTATTTTCTTGTCATTTGGCTTGTACGAAAAGCAGGCTTCCTGTTAAAGAAAACAGTGGAGAAGGTGACAGAAAATTATGTTGTAGGTACACAAGTATAAGAATGTTTGATGTGGTCAGATCTTTGCCACTGTAATCATCATGCCCTGGAGTTTTTCAAGCTAAAAGCTAGTATGCTGTAGTACAAAAAAAAAAAAAAGAAACCCTTAGTGATTACATCTTTCAGGTCGACTAAAAGTGTCATTTTCTCCAGAGATAATTTTAGCAGTTAAAGAAACCACGTGTATGCCAGTATCCTGCCAGTTTAGATGTTCAGTATAAAATGTGTAGACGTCTAGTTATTAGTGAAGACGTAACAAAATCGTGAAACAGGTATTCGAATAGGGGGGTACAGCGAAAATAGCGTCGCATTCAGTGGAGGGGAAAGATTTACGGCCAGCGTGCCACACAGCTAATAATGCAATGAATCCGGAAATAAATAACACAGATGGGAACAAGGAAAATTTCAGTTGACAGCTACGCATACCGATTTCGTGAGAATCGCAACCAATGAGCGTAAATAACCCACACGATGTCTCCAGGACAACGTCGCGCAGATAACGAGCAACGTTTGCACCTTACTTGCAAATTCCAAATATGAGAGCCCACAAAGTTTGCGTAGTGTCCGAGTTGCAAAGTTATGACTTCTCTGCAAGGCATGTTGTTTCGCTAATCGCGCATGGCACGGCGACAGGGGAGGATATTATAGTTACGACATTGCCCTATACACGTTCGTTGATTGTATACACGCTACTGTGGAGTCGGTGCAGCTGACATCCCGCCTTGCTGAGGGTCGCCTCCCTGGATTTTGAATTCAGCAGCGCAGCACCAACGCGCGATGCAGCACAATCGCACCGCGAGCAAAGACGTGCATGCAAGTCTTTTATTGGATTGGCTTCAAATGACGCCAAATGCGCCGAGGCGGAGCCGACAGAACCAACAGAACGCCCATCCCAGCCGCAGACAGCTGAGCCAGCGCTACGAGCGCACTGCAGCCGCGGGAGCTAAGTTATGGTCCGGCCTAGAGTGCTTGAGCTTGCTTTCGAGCTGTAGAAATTAAACGGAACCTCCAATATGGAATTTAAGAATGCCATATTTAATGCTGCAAAGGATGGCAAGCTTAAGCGCCTCAAGGTACGTCATATTTTGCATCTGACAAAGCTGCGTCAGTTCATGTCGTCTTATGTTTTGTTAGGCTTAGTCGTTGCCTTCACACTCAACGCAATATTTTCTATCGAAAGAAACGTTAATGCGTGTGTAGTGCAGTGATACCTTTATTTCGGTCTTCAGCTATTGGTATAGTTGGGCCGAGTTCCCACTTGTTGCCTCGTTTTCTTCCCACTGGCAATAAACACTGCCCACTTTCCCAACTCAGCTGTGGGATCGAGGCGCTTTGTGTTGTCTTCCAGACGCTTTATCGTAGAGCTCCGTTGTATTATTACGTAAGCGTTTTGTTGTATTGAAGCCCAGTGGAGAGCAGAAGCAGATTCTTCGCAGTGTTGCGACATTAGGTATGTATTCTTGCTTGGAGCGAATCGGGAATCGTGTATCTGCTGATGACTCGCGTTGGAATTCTCGAGAAACAACGCAAGCGAACATCCTGTTTTTGGTGCCCGGACAGCTAGAGCTAACGCTTGTCACACGTGTGCTCGTGCCAGCATCTGTGAGCTTATTTTTGCCCTAATTATGGAAGCTGGCGCACAATATTGACGAGCTCATTGTGGGTCCCGTTTCACTCCAGGGAGCGAGAGGGAGGAAACGTTTGCGCAGTTCGCTGCCATTTCGCTGTGTTTTAAAAGCGCCGCTGCCAGCACGACTGTGCAGCACGGAGTGCAGATCTGTGCTATGTAAAGAGTCTGAACAAAGTTGAGCTGGTGATTGGATGTCGTTACGACGACACCCTTAAAACTGACACTTCGTTAGTAAACGTCATCAAAGTGACATTTTTCGCGTAGCCTTTAAAAAAGTTGCGTTTTATTGTATGATATACCACAACATTTTGCTTTCCCTTCACTATGTGCGTTCTCGTTTTTAGTTTTACTGATTTTGATAAGCGTTCGCTATGCAGGTGTTTTTGGACCATAGACCAAAGGAGGAAATCCAGAGGTTGGTTTCCGCAACAACTAATGGAGCGACACCGCTAGTGATGGCATCTCGCAATGGCCATCTCGATGTGGCCGACTACCTTCTTGACAGATGCCAAGCTGACATTGAACAGGTAACTTTTCTTGTATGTCATTGGCATTGTTGCACAAGAGTGTCTTACTTTCTGGAAGTTGCATTAATGATGTGTTGTATTGGCATTAAGTCTGTCAAACAACTTTACGAAAGTAGATAACACATTAAAATTGCTCCTAATGAAGTCGACTGGCTTGGCAGCTACTGCCCGTTGTGGACACGATAAGGTTACTGTTCATTATACATGGCTTGCACGTGATGTCACAGACAGGTTCTCTGCGCTTGTTCACAAACATGGCGGCCACCATGACTTTTTTATCTCTTTAGAGTGTTATTCCAGCGGAGAACCCGCGGCATAGTCGTTCTTTTGTGCTTCTCCCGGTTTCTTCTGTTCGCTAGCTGCGCCAAGGGGGAATACAAAGGATTGGAGGAGGCACCGGAACTAATCTGATGTCACTGTTTCTTGCTCCGCGCGTTTGAGCGAGAGTTCACCCTGCGTCTCAACCAGTTTGTTCACAAAGATGGCGGTCCCGGGTGACGTCAGTGCAAGCCTTGTATACCCATTGCAGTGAACATAGTGGTACAGTTATAATGACCCCTTTACCCATGAACTGAGCTGTACGGATGTATTAGAAACCATAACATCTCCGGTAAACGTCGGTTCACTGTAAATACAATCTAGATAGCATGTAAGCAAGCAGTTCTTGTCTGCTACTTTGCGTTATCCTTGGACATGGGAAATTATACTGCGAAGCTCGCAAACGACTTGCATGTCGTTTTGTTTCTGCGTCGTTAAACCTGCCTTGCTGAACTGAAATGCACGAGCGTCAAGATCTGTGGCCAATATAAAAAACAAAAAAATTTATCCACCCCTGTTCTATTTCTGTATGGAAGGGGGAACCTTGTGTGCCAAAAATGAAACTTCAGGAAATGGGAGCCATCTGGCTGCATAGTAAATAAAGTAATTTACGAAAAGCTGTTTATTGCGCGGAAGGGAGGGCATGTTCCATCATGATAATGTCATCAGGCATATCTGTTGCATCTTTCCGTGAGAATGTGGCAGCTTTCGGAAACATGAGAACAGGCTTGGCACAAACCGTTCAAAAAGCATGCCACAGAACGCCATTGTGTGCATGTTTGCATCAGTCGCAAGAAAATCAACAAAAATTATTGTTAACCTGTCTGCTTTCTAGCAGTCGCAGTATTTTCTGGCCCCTGCGTTGCCTTACACTGCAAGATGTGAATGCGTTGTAGCCAAGTGACATACGTACTGCACAAACTTGGTCTTTGTTTCTTTGAATATAAGTTTATTTTGTGGAAAGAAAACTTTTTTGTCAGATATGACGCATGAAACATTTATTTAAATGGGTAGAAGCTGTTTCTTGTTTTTGAGAATTTTATTCCGTAAAGTGTTGTGGTAGCTTTAAAATAGGTGCATAACAGTCGACTATATCTAGGTGTCATAGTTGCATAGGTCACAGGTGGGTCACTCATGCTGCTTTCCCTGAAAATTGATTGCAACGATCATAATCTGTTGGCATATGAATTGTAGTTGGTATAGATTATTTACATAGATTTTACGACAACTAATAACAACTATCAATATGTACACTTTTTTAAAGAATGCATCACTGGAGTTTACTATGAAAATTATTTTGAGATTTCACTGCATAATTGATTTTTTTCATATGATTAAACTGCGCCATACTAAAGTGTTCTGCTTCAAAGTTGGCCCCTCCATTTTGGCCCCTCCAATCAACGTTCTCAGAATTCTGAAATTTTCTTCTCTGAAAGGTCCCCTGGTTGCAGTTGTTCTTCGCCGTCGATTTTTATCCTGGTGCTGAAAATAATTTTAGCATCATGTTTTAGCGCCCTTGGAGACATATTTGAAGCATTTTCTTGTTAGAAATGAAGGAAAGATGAAGAAAAAAAATTAATAAAAAGGATCTCGTGCTCTTTTCACTGCATACACTCACAGCATATAAATGACAATGCCAACAGTGAGTAAATAGAAGCTTGGCAAACATTTGAGCTTGAAAGCAATCTCAGAAATGCCTTTATGTACATGTGTCTATACTTCCATACAGTACATGACTAGATTCATGTCCACGTTGGTATGAAGCTAAGTATTGGAGCATACGTATCAGTTTGCAGAAGCCTGAAATATACGACAACACAAAATAAAGCTTTTAAATTAATTAGGTTAGTGGATATGGTAGATTAATCTTTAAATTAAGAAAAATCCAATTACTGCGACTAATGGAGGCCTGACTATTCGGTAGTTTTGATTTGATACAAGGGGGCCTGGATTGCGTGCTTACATCAAAGATGGTCTTTTGAGGGAGCAATATTAACACAGTTGAAGAACTGACTTAACAGTCTTCAGTGCTTTGTCGTTTTGTGTTTGCATTCAGTTTAATTTACCTACTGACATTTCTTAGATGTCTTTTTGTTTTTGTGTGTGTGTGTGTGTGTGAGAGAGAGAGAGAGAGAGAGAGAACACGACACTTTCTCAGTTTTGGTAATCTGAAGTTGCGACTAAATGGGTGTCATACAGGCACCTTCAGTTGCGATCGAGCCCTGATTGCGGTGAAATTTCCCAACTGCAATTTGTTCCCTTTTGCATCTTGCCCAAATAATTCATTTGCGATTTAACTCTGCAGTCGCTGATTGAATAAGCCATTTGCTGTGTACTCTGCAGATGCTGCATAGTTTCATAAAATTTAGCACATTGAAATTGTAATGTGCAATGAATTTCATGCTTTTTTTTTGATGGTTCATAATTTTGAAATAGATGCTGTGTTATCAGAGTGTTTTGAAAGTGCACTTTGCAAAAATGTTTTGATCGTGAAGCCAATTGTTACGGCTGCAGGTGGGTTCGGTGAGCTTCGAAGGGGAGACCATCGAGGGTGCTCCACCACTGTGGTGTGCGGCGGCAGCAGGCCACCTCAGTGTAGTACAGAGGCTGGTGGAGCGGGGTGCTCGCGTGAATGCCACAACACGGACCAATTCCACGCCGCTACGAGCTGCATGCTTCGACGGCCACCTTGCCATAGTGCGGTATCTTGTGGAGCGTGGCGCTGACTTAGAAATTGCCAACCGCCATGGGCACACCTGTCTCATGATTGCCTGCTACAAGGGGCATCTGGATATTGCCAGTTACCTCGTTGCTCAAGGTGCTCACGTCAACCGCAAGAGCGCCAAAGGTATTTCTAGTGAAATTTAGAAGAGTGGCTTGAGAAACGGGCATGCGTTCCAATACGTTCAGTTATTAGAACACATGCCTCTTGGATAGCTTCATCTAATTGTAGAATATAGTGCAGTTCGCTCATGTAAGCAGATGTTTATGTGCACTCTAAAGAGCCAACATCAGATCATGGCCACATCCAGAGAGTTCTTATTAGTAAGGTATGTAAGCTGGTGAAGCATGTATTTAAAATTGTCCCTCAGTGGTAGCATAAAGTTGTTTTCTTATTGTGTTATTACAGCCCCATTTGTTTACTTTAGTAGCATGGTGCACCTATGTATATATTTGGTGTTAAAGTGGGTTGAACATGCTTGACTAAATATGCCCATTGTATTCTCCAGGAAACACTGCTCTGCACGACTGTGCTGAATCTGGGAGCCTGGACATTCTTCGGTTGTTGCTGGAACATGGAGCCAGGGCTGAACGAGATGCATACGGCCTCACACCACTTCTGGCAGCGGCAGTCACAGGCCACGCCCCTGTGGTGGAGTTCCTTTCTTCGCTGCCCGACTGCCCGCGGGAGCAGCGCGTTGAGGCTTTGGAGCTACTGGGGGCCACTTTTGTCGACAAGAAACGTGACTCGCCCCGTGCCCTGGCTCTGTGGCGCAGGTAAGCAGCACTCGTGGTCCACTTGGTGCAGCCTTACCGAAAAATTTTATTTCCCGCGCCTATTGATTTGATGTACGATGGTTTCGTGGTTCGCAGTAACTTATGAAGCGCATCACTTATGTCCTGCTATGAACAAGCCTAATTTAGTGAGTAAAAAAGAAAACCATCTTGGGAAAAGATGTTTGTTTCTCAGCATCTTTAAGAATGCTTGCATCAAATCAGAGCCTGCCATGTTAATGGTGTCATGTGGCAACTGAAAACTACCTTAAATGCTGCAATGACAAAGAGCGTTGCTTAGAGGTATTGCTCTAAGCAAACACTATGACCCGCAGTGCGTATTAAAAGTTTTTGATACCTGCGACTCTGCTAAACACAACAAGCAGCACTATATTATACATACCACACTATTGAATAAACTGGTGGTTCGAACTAAGCAAGAGGCAGAAAACAACAAAGTGCACTGCTGACTCATGATGTAGTATTTGCTGCGATTGTCTCATGTTTCGGTGCTGAATATGCACCCACACTTTATGGCTACATAGCTGATAATTGCCATAATGATGTTGTTTGGACTGTCTAAACTATATCCTGGCCGGCGCGGCCGTATTTTCGATGGAGGCAAAAATGCTTCAGGCCTGTGTACTTAGTTTTAGGTGCACATTAAAGAACCCCTGGTGGTTGAAATTTCCGGAGCCCTCCACTACAGCATCCCTCATCATATCATGGTTTTGGGACATAAAATGCTAACAGTTGTTATGTCTAAACTATCTAAGAAGCGAACTTGCACCCCCCTCCCCTCTTTCTCCAGCTTTTCTTTTTTTCTCGAAAAACATGTCTCCAGTTGTGGCAATAAGTAAAATACAAAACCAACAAACATTAACTTCACTGAAACATACTTAAGTTGTTTTTTTCTCCTCACCTCTCCTAACATCCTCTTAGCGGTCCCTATAATCAATAGCACATATGACATCCTGCATTTATGAAACGACTCCTCAACGATTGACAACAAACAACTTAGGTTGTGAGATTTGTCAACTGTGGTGCTGGTGTTTGAATTTCTTTTACTTTTGTTTTTTCACTTGTTCACCATTCTGAAAGAGTTGCATGCTATGACAAGGACCCTGGATGTGTTTGTATGCAGATTTTGGTATCAACACAGTACTTCCTTACACTGCTTGAACAGTACATGAGCAGTGCATGAAGCTAACAGTTATAGGTTAGCGGCAGACTCTAAACTAGTACAGTAATATTTTGCACGTGCGTGTTATGTGCAGGGCCCTGGAAGAACGCTGCCTTGAACCCCCTTTGCCCAAGCCCTACAGGAAAAGTACTGCAGCTTATGGCCATGCGATTGAAGCCAACTCTCCAATTGACCTGGACGATCTTCTCTGCGAGCCTGACCAAATGCGCATGCAGGTCAGGCGGCTTGAATCAAAGCTTTATGATTTGGGGTGCTCATGTAGTGATTTACAAATACAGTCGAACCCGTTTATAACGAACTCGAAAGTGTCATGAAAAGTGGTTGTTATATCTGTAGTTCATTGCATATGGACTCGCCCTTAAAAACGTGCACTTAGCAACCATGTCGTTTGTTTTTCTGCGCACTTTTATTAAAAAGTGCAAGCCTTTTCGCATCATGGAGCTACGCCCACTGCGTGGTCATGAGTGAATTACACTGCCTTTGCAATAAACTGCCACTGTTTCACTGAATTGCGGTTCCGTCACGTGGAGCCGATCATCTCTGGCTAGTTGCCTGTAGCGTGTCGCCTACTTGGCTCACGCTGCCGCGCCGCTTGCTGTATACCGTATGCTTGTGTTCCTTTTGCTTGCTTCACTCTGGACCCCATGCATGGGTGTGGCGAGTAGCCTGTTCAACGCAGCGAAGACGAGCATTTCGCAAGCTGTACGCACTCTACGTCTCAGTGATGCTTTGGTGGCCCCGCACGACGAAGCGCGGTGCGCTTGGGTTATCGCCTAATAAAACATGCAGTGTACGCTCGCTGTCAGTGCATCGATGTTTCTCGGTGCCTGTACCGCTCAACACCACCAAACTATGTACTTTTGTTTCCACAAAGCAACGTGCATTTTCAAATGGCCTAGCACAACGCGGCAGCGGCGAACTTTCGAACGGCAGCATGGTGTGCTTGTACCCTTGTACCGCCGTCAATCCGCAGTTTACGCCACACGCGCTGTCGAGCAGATAGCTGCAGATGTCTGTGATAAGGCTGTCGGCGATAGGTCGTAATGGCACAATAATCGCCAGCTGCCACCTCGACTCTGCTCTTTTCCGATGCCTGTCCTTGAGGGCATCGCTGTAATTGCGCAGAGTCATAATCTTTGATCGACCGGAACAGTCTCTGACGTTACCGAAAAGACAGAGGACCTTTTGTGGCACATTGTGGCTTCGACGAGTTGAGGGGCGCAGTGAACTTTTATGCGACAAAAAAGTTATCGCGGTTATCGCTTTTTGCATTTTCGGCTTCTTGCTTTCCAGAGCATTGTTTGGTTCATCGTAGGTGGTCGTGGCTGCATAGAACAGAGTCAGAAAAGGTTGCCGTACGAAAGCTGACCGCAAGGCTTCATCTTGTCTCCCATTTCTTCCCCCTCACTGCCATTCTGCCACTGAAAAAACACCAGGAAAATGAGCGACTTTGCTCGCAGTGTCCTAAATCTGTGCGAGTTGCCCTTCTATCTAGGATATCATCGTCGCAAGTAGCTTGGAGTGAGGCACGCACGAGCGTGCGCCTCGCCTCTCTCATGTTTCGAAACGCCTGTTTCAACTTTTTTTCTTTTTTTCGCTTCGTATGTACCACATTTTTACCGTGACCATGTTTGAAGTGCTCGTTGTAAAAGTAGTAGGCTTCGAAAAATGTTCGCATATATGGATGCTGCTATATGTGCATGCAGTTTCAATCTGTAGCATAGGAAAATTGGAAGTGCACAGAAATATGGTCGTTATAACCGATTGATCGTTATATGTAGGATCGTTATAAGTGGGTTCGACTGTACTAGCAGAGTGCAAAAGGAGTGAAATGGTGTGGCTCTCTAAATAACTTGAGTGCTCTCGTACTTGAATATATTTGACCTAAATATCGTGAATCAATTTGAATGGTAGCATTAGCGGTTCACTCCATCACAGATTTGCCATGCTAGGCTGAAGTGGAAGTAAACGTTTAGATAGTTTGACACGTGTGATTAGCAGTTGGTTTGTCATTACTAAAGTGAACTTTATAGCTGGCAGGCTGCGTCCGTACGTTGTTGCGGACGCTCAGCTAAATCTGTCTATTGTTTCCTGGGTTGTCTTAGTGACAGTGCTCCCAGTGTTAATGTGCTTTAATTGTACTTTCACTTGCTGGTACATGCAAGATTTACTTGCACAACTGAAAAAGTTAAAGAAATGGCAATCGTAATTGTGTCAAGCAGTAATTGTGATTGGATGATACGAAAGAAAAACATGAAAATAGGGGGGTTACATTACAGTGCGTAGCACAAGTAACAGCATTTGGTGTTTCAGTCTAGAAAAAAAGCTTGATCAATGTTATCCAGCAAGGCACGTAATTTTATATCGTAGTGCCATTTACTCTAGTATATCTACAGTGCTGCAGGCACAACATCATGTTCTTTCTTCTGCTATTTACCTTAATTTTTGAGAGAGATCCTAGAGTGAAGGAGATATTTTGCATATGTATACATGCATTTATTCACAAATAATACAAATAAAAATGAGAAAGAAGCTTTTATGAAGAACTGAAAAAGTATATGCACTGAATATAAATGTGTTTCACATGCTTAGCGAAAATGTGCATAGCAGGTTACTGTCGCCTTTGTACCAGTCAGAATCATAGTACCCCTCTTGCTTCTGAGAAATACTTCCTCGGTCTGATTTTGTGTTGGAACTGTTTGTTAAGTGATTCTTGTCTCACAGCTGACATCGACTGAATCTGATTTAGCATTTGGGCAGTAGTCTCATTGAAGGAATCACCGCTCGGCTCACTTTCAGCAGAAACACCAGCATGCATGCCCATAGTGTAGTCAGCACATATGTGAGCACACACCAGAAAACTCTGTGGTTGTGCACCTGTCAGAGAAACTAGAGTGAGAAACTTTTGGGAACCCTTCATCATCTTGCCACCGAGAGGTGGAGAGGTGGCAAGATGATGCAATTATCAAACAAGATAACAGGCACGGCAGCATTGTTTGTGGCGGCATCTTAGTGTATACGAGTGCCTGCCTGTGAACAGCTGTAATCACATCCCTGTGGGCAATAAACAAAGAGTATCAGGCGCTCACCCTTTGAGAGATTACATACCAGATAGGCATCAGTTCATGCGAGCAGGACAAATGGAAAGCGTCCATGAGTTGAAACCCTTGTATAATGTCATGTGCCTGAGTGCATGCGGATATTTTAGCGATAGATAAACTTCAGAATTTATGAAAACTGATGGTCAGGAAAAAAATTCTTGCAATGGTGGCCACACTTGCTGGCCAAAAAAGCCAAAAAATTGACACATTTTTCAAGCATACAAAAAGCACTGTAAATGTATGACATCGAAATTTTGTGATTTGTAACTTAATTGTTTGTGGCACCTTATATTAACCCACAAAGACTCAAGTCCTTGCATTAAACATTGCAACTCGTCATTTGTGGTCTTGTGCCTATAATAGTTAAAAGCAGCACAAAGATTCAAGTCCTTGCATTAAAGGGGTGGTGCCATCAAATTTCGAGGCTGTAACAAACCTGTTGTGGGTTTCCTCTGTATGCAAGGACATTCCACATGAAGGGTCGGACACAGCAAACGTTTAGAATATATTTTAATTCACTTCCAAAGTGTACCTTGAAGCGGTCTGTGCCTGAAGCATCATCGCGGAGGCATCGAGGGGAAGAAGAAGAAGATGCTTGTTTTGAGAACAGGGATAATAAATGGTGGAAGACATCCGTCTCTATCCAGCTCAATGTATGAGTAAATTGCCTTAAAGGAACGCTACATTTTGGCGCAGCCGTCAATCGAACATGTGGGTGACATTCTTCGTCGATCGAACGTCACCAAGTGGGATAACCTTCTCCAGCTACCAAGTGGAAGGTGAGCCAGTGAAGAACATTGGCCGAGATGCGACAACCGATACCCTCGTTCAGTCGGTGTTGCAAAGAGCTTCAATTAGCCGCAAAGAACTTCTACAGACGGGATCCGCCAGGCTGGCCCTGCAGCTGGACGAGCTCGAGGACTGGGTCTTGAAGCCTTCGCGCCGACACGCCGTTGAGAAGGAAGCATCGGCGGAGGTGAGCTTTTTTACGAACCTCATCGAGCAACAACAACGACAGATGACGCAGCAGACTGAATTTCTCGCAAACGTAATGAGATTGAATGACCACCGACGAAACATAGTGGAACCAGATGTTTTCGAGGAAAGCTCCGCAGGCCCCAACTACTGGCTTTCGTTTTACGAATATGCATGCGAAAAAAATGGCTGGGTCTCTGACGACCAGAAGATTGAGAATATGCGCCGCTATCTCGGTGGTATAGCTAAAAAGTGGTATGACACGCAACTTCTGCTTGAACCACCAGCATGCTGGGAAAACTGGAAAATGATATTTTTGTCAATTTTCCATCGCAACGCTGTGGAATGTTGGGACGCGGCTCTGTGCTTCACCTACCGGTGTGGTTCGTTGCTAGGATATGTTCTTGAGAAACGGCGCTTGTTGTATGAAGCGGAGCCTAAGCTCGCACCACCGGTAGCGGTAGCTTTAATTATGCAAGGGCTATGCGTCGATGTCCGCAGCCAAGTTCAAATAAGAGACCCGAGGACATTTGAAGATCTCCTACAGTGCCTGGAATTCGTGTTGCCAACAGCTGAATTGCCGCAAGAACTACCGCCCTGTAAAACAGAACAGGTTTCTAATTCAGCTGAATTGAACGCACCACAATGAACTGAACGCACATGAGCAGTCAGTTCATGTGTCTAGCTTGTCACCTTATCTAAAGGAAAGCTCATACCACCATAGCAAGGGTCATAGTGGCACACTGTCAGTACCTCAACCGTCGCCGCCGAGAGAACCAGAGACCTATGAAGAGCCCCAAATGACAGGCTTGTACGATACAGTCTACGTCGTGTCCACTTGCTTGCTCCACGTTCCTGTTAAAGTCAATGACGTGGAAATGAAAGCCCTCGTCGACAGTGGAGCATCCGTGTTGATAATAAACAAGAGGCTCGTGGACGTCAGCAGCCTGCATGCTGGAGGACTCTGCGCGTTCAGGGATATGATGGGGCTGTGAGTTCTCGTAATGAGTGGGCATCTGTAGTTCTCGAATTTCAAGGCCACAGACATTACAACCGATGCGTTGTGCTGGCAGATGTCACTTACGAGTTCCTACTATCTCGCCCTGACATCAAGAAGTTAAAGATGAACCTTTATTGGGACGACAAGGTCCTAATTGAAGACCACCTAGGAACAAAGGATGAGATAGAGACGACTCGACGCTTAAGACAAATTTACTGCGAGGAAGACATACAAACAAAGTACCCAGAGCTCTGCTGCATAGGAAACTACCCTCCAGCAATACGATTTCATGAGGTTCCTTTCGACCTCGCGGACAAAGCAATTGTTCGACGAAGTCCTTATAATATGTCCTGAGAAAAAAAGGTATGGCTGAAATCAGAGTTACAAGCGATGCTTGACGCTGGCATTATAAGACCTTCGTGTCGCCATTTGCATCGCCAATAAACTATTGCTCCGAAAGAAGACGGTAGTTTTCGCCTGTGCACAGATTACAGGCTCTCAACCAGCAAACTGAGTTGATACCATACCCAATGCCTAGGATTGATGATATCATGACGACACGGTGGTTGCCGTTGCTTTTCATGATTAGACCTTTGCAAAGGCTTCTGGCAGATTCCATTGAAGGAAGACACAAAGAAGTACACCGCGTTTATTACACCGTTTGACTTTATATGAATACAACCGGCTGCCGGTTCGGGTGGAAGAATTCCCCAGCCTGGTTTCAAAAGATCATGAACGAAATCCTGAAGCCGTATTTGGGCATGTTCTGCAATGTTTACATCGACGACATATTGTTTATTCGAAGACCAAAGAAGAGCATCGGGAACACCTGTCCTTAATTTTGCAAGCTCTGAGTGTTGCAAGTCTTAAAGTGAACTTTAAGAAAGTGCCTTCTTCCAAGAAAAGGTAGTGTTCCTCGGAAGAGTCTTCGATGGGTCTACGAAAAGCACAAAACAGGAATCTGTTGAGAGAATCTCAAAATTGGTAAAACCCTATGACATACATTCATTGCGTGTTTTTCTGGGTCTGGCCGGACACTTTCGGTCCTTCATTAAAGACTATGCTATTAAAACGAGATGTCTCACACGCTTGACCCAGAAAGGTATACCGTTCCAATGGGATGGCGACTGTGAAAGGGCTTACTCTGACCTTGTGAAGATAATATCGTCGGACCCTATCCTACGGATACCAGACTTCTCCTTACCGTTTGTGCTGAATACAGACGCATCACATTATGCGACTGGAGCAGTCCTCTACCAGAAGCTACCAAACTTGAAGAACCAAAAACATTATGTAGTAGGATATTACAGCTATACAATGAAGCTGGCTGAAGTGAACTACTCGACCACAGAAAAGGAAGCGCTGGCCGTACTGAAAGCTGTACAGTATTTTCGAACGTACCTAGAGGGTGCAAAATTTACCCTCTTTACAGACCACCAAGCATTGACTCACCTACTCGGTATGACACAACCAAAAGGCCGCATCGCTAGGTGGGTAAATTATCTGCAACAGTTTGACTTCGTCGTGTCACATCGTCCAGGTCCTCTACTCACTGATGCGGATGCACTGTCCAGGCTTCTGATACCAACCACACTTGACAATCCTCTACAAATTAATCACACAAAGCTCTGGGAAGGTACCGAAGAAATGAAATTCATTAATGGAAAATATCATGTGCCACCAACAATGATTACCAAGATTTTGCATCTTTACCACGACACCCCCGAATCAGGCGGACATGATGGTTTTTGGCGCACGTACGGCAAACTACTGAAAAGATTTAAGTGGCCAGGTATGAAAAATGACATCAGGACCTATATCCGTACATGCCACGAGTGCCAAACGAACAAAGTCAAATACAATCAGCTCACGGACGTTATGATAACAACAGATTACTCCAGTGTCCCATTCGACGTTGTTCACTTGGACTTCGCGGAGCTCAAAAAGAAAGGGGAAGGGGTCAGGAAGACGCAAGCTTTCCTGCTCGCTATCGATGGGTGCACGAGAATGGTTACGGCCAGGGCAGGAAAGGAAGACGCCAACAGCATCATGGCTCTACTGAAGGCAGAATGTTTTCGGAATACGAAGACATTAGTTTGCGACAATGGTCCGGCTTTCCGTAGCACAAAACTTTCAAAATGGGCGAACGACCACGGAGTGACAATCAAGTTTTGCGCACCATACCACCCAGCTGCTAATGGCCTCGCTGAGCGTGCAATACGAGACGTCAAGCAGTATATGAAGATGTATCCGAATTTTCCTGGTGGTTGGAAATGCTGCCTCGAAGCCGCTGTGAGACATCACAACCGTTCTTGCACTAGTGGTCTTGGATGCAGTCCTCTTTTTGCTGCTTCAGGGACTGCACCGGTGCTTCCAGCTGACCGCGAACTGGGCCTTCTTGAAAACCTGGTGCTTTTTGAGAAAAAGAAAACGGAGAAACAGCAAGAGGCGTACAAAAAGAAAATGAAGAAAAACTTCGACAGCAGACGGAGCAGTGACATACCAGACATACAACCTGGAGACTTCGTCCTGTTGCGGAAAGGAATAAGGAGTTCCAATGAGAAGTTCTGTGGGCCCTTTCAAGTCATCAAGACGGCTTCGCAACGGGGTATCTTGAAGACCATCTGGTACCTGGGAGTCTCTGGGCACACAGAATGCGCCTCCATCAGCAATATTTTTAAATATTACACCAGGAGGTGTGAACAATGAAGTCCGGGAGAGTGAAGCGGTCTGTGCCTGAAGCATCATCGCGGAGGCATCGAGGGGAAGAAGAAGAAGATGCTTGTTTTGAGAACAGGGATAATAAATGGCGGAAGACATCCGTCTCTATCCAGCTCAATGTATGAGTAAATTGCCTTAAAGGAACGCTACATACCTAAATGCCCATTCTCCCGATCGAAACCCATCGCTAGCGCGCCAACACTGACGTAGATCTGTAGGATGGGCAACGAAAGTTGTAGTGACGTCACACCATATCTGCTGTAGTAACGTGAGTGACCTCCGGACCTCCGCCACTTCGGCAACGTACGTACCGGCTGTAGTGAACTAGAATATATTCTAATTCACTATAGTACCGGCAAAGCATCGGTTGCTACATCACTTGCCGAGTTTCTATCGCTTCCTGGCTAAGTGCGTCACAGCCTTGTGTGGTCACGTGACCACGCCTCCTACACTTCTACGTCACTGCCCAACCTCGGCGTCCAGAAACCGAAACCGAAAGTTGTCCACAATGAAAGGCGATATTAAGTTATTTAGCGAGAATACATGAATCTTGGTGCATGCATCATGCTTCCTGGAGCTATAGGAAACGCTTACAGCAAAGAATGCGCAAGCCACAAATTTGCTGGCACCACCCCTTTAAGCATTGCAACTCGTCATTCGTAGTCGTGTGCCTATAAAGTCGCCGACCGTTTATTCGGACTTGGTCCGAATTATCGGGAGTCCGAAAAAAAGGATTCACCAGAAAAATACACTTTTATTGGCCCGGCGGCCAGAAAAAACTTGCCAGTGCGCGTCTGTACACATGTACGCTTCCGCACGACCAAGTCGGCCTGTATTTCAGCCAATGTTTGGCCACCCCTGTGGGTCGACAATAGCACTGCAACAGCCTACGCTAAATCCGCATTTGATGGCTGTGGTGTGGGAGGTGCATCATCACGGCAGTCGCTGTCCACATGCGCTGGTTTGAGTAGCTGACGGATGATCTCACCGCCCAACTCGGCGAAAACTCCCAAGCAACTTCCACCTGGTGAATAATCACCGCTTTTTTCGCCATCGTCAGGGCCTCGTAGTTGCCGCGTTTCTTTAGTTCCAACAGCGCACATAGAACGGGCGGCGTCGGAGCAACACCTCTCACGCCAAGCAAGAGGGGAGTGAGACTAAGCTCGGGACGCAGATCAGGCCTAGCCACAGAAACATCTGACAACGCAAATCCTCACACGCCAAAAGGAAACGACGTTGGGCTAGTTGATGTCGCAGCGCTTCTGTTGTACTCTCTTTGTCCGAATTAGGATCCGCGTCGTACTCGTACGCACTGTCATTCACCTCAAAACGGCGCACCGAGCAGATTCCAATCTTGGCTTGGCTTGGCCTGCTGTTTGGCCGTGGTAGCCGGTCAATGGATACTTGACTGGCTAAAGCCAAAAGGCAGCCGTTACATGTAGCCAATAAACATAGCCTTCGAGATCGGTAATTTCTGCGTGGATTTTTGACACTGGCGCAATCTCCAGTTATAGCCAATGCAACATTTCAGTGCTGGCAACCTAGCAAAAATATTGTAAACATTGCTGACAGCTTGTCAAGGCGTTCAACGTCGCACTCGATCAGCCAGCCGGAGTCCGAAAAATCGAACGGCGGGCTATGGGGCGTCCGAATTTTCGGTCGTGAGTTTACATTACTTCAATGGGACGAGTGGCGGTGCCGCGAAGGTGTCCGAATAAATGAGCATGTCCGAATTTTCAGCGTCCGAATAAACGGTCGGCGACTGTAGTAGTAAAAAGCAGGGTGTTAGCCTACTTGCGAGGCTGTCTCATACTGAGCATATGCTGCCACACCTATCACTCACTGAGTGTTTTTTTCTTTTTGATGTCTTCCTTCTGTGTCTGTGCACAAGAACCTGCAAAGAGCACATTTGCAGATTGATACTGTGTTTGGCTTTTACAGCAGGTGGGTCAACTAAATGTAAAATCTACTGAACCATCTCGTTTGCAGGCACTCCTGGTGAGAGAGCGTGTATTGGGTCCGGCGCACCCTGACACGGCGTACTACATTCGCTACCGCGGTGCTGTGTACGCGGATCTCGGTGACTTCAACCGCTGTGTGGCTCTATGGCTCTATGCACTGGACATGCAGCAGCGCTGCCTTGAACCGTTCAGCCCCATGACTCAAAGTAGCCTGCTGTCCTTTGCAGAGCTTTTCTGCTTCATGATGGCTGAGGCCAGGCCTGCAAGGTGAGAAACATGTACACAATGGGAGTCAAACCTCAGTATGATGAAGGCACACTTGTGGTTGGGTTGAAAACTTCATTTCACAAATTTTGGGTATCACAAATTTTGTCAAGTCGAGACTGCATATAGGCAGTTTTCGTGCCTCTTTTGATTCAGCCCACCGAAAAAATCA